>NC_091984.1:164514220-164829220 GCF_044704955.1 Pristiophorus japonicus
GCTTTATTAAAGTTAAACACACACCTGCACCCAGTAAAACCACACACACCCTGGTGTGTAACACAAACAAATGCAGTACAATACACAGTGTGGCCTGTCTAAACAAGCCCCTGACGCGAAGTACCCACGTCTAAAACACCTCCCCTGTAAATCCCTAAATCTTGGTTGGGACACACGACATCCTTTCACACTATGCGGTGGTCTTAAAGATGCTTGGGCTGGGATAAATGCTCACCAATTACCCCTCTGGCTTACTCGCTGCTTCTCCCGATGAGGTGTATCTTCTGGGTCCGTACCAAACTGTGGTATTCAAGTCCAGCCTCAAGATCAGCCTCCCAGTCGAAGTAGCGAGGCCCTCTTGGTGGTGGTTTCTTCTCTCCATCCCAGATGGAGTGCTCGGTCCTTGTGCGTTGCAAGCAGGCATAGGAGAGGGGAGAGAGAGAGATGGCTTCCAACTGCCGTTCTCTTATCCCTGCCAGGCTGCTTAAAATCCAACTGTCCTTCCCGCCTGAGGCTGTCCAACTGAAAAGCAAAAACCAAGTCTTTGTCTGCCCCTTTGTCAACTGGGCTATCTCTCGATGGGTGGCACCGATGAGTCTGTGGTCAAAATAGCTTACCTTTGTCTTTCGATGGCCTGAAACCTCGGCCACTTTACTTAATGTCTCACTGATGGCTTCCAATTCCATGACAAAAGGCGCTCATCAACCTTGATGTTACTGCATACAGCCATTCTCATTCCCGCCCAGTTGATGTGTATTCAATTTAAACATGTTTGGACCTATTCCAGGTCACTTTTTCTGCTGTACAGTGAATATGTCCCAGCAAAGTTCAAAACTTATAAGTCCAAAAGTTCATGCCGATGTTTTCATCGAATCTTAAATGCCCTTGCTTGAAATTTCGATCCTTGGAAAATAAACTCACAATTCACCTGTGAGCAGAAAAGCCAACCCAGTTTGTTTTAAAATTGTAACCATGGAATGATGAAGCCATCTTCTTCTCTTAGGCGTTCCCTCGTATCGAGGATGACATCTGTCCACATCAAAAAGGGATGAGTTCACAGGTGTTTCAATGAAGGACCTGACATTCCAGGTCCCGAACTACATATTGAAGGGTGGAAGATGTACGTGGATTTTTTTTAACGTGTGATGGCCGTTACACACCAGCCACAACACGGGCTTGACAGAGCTAGGTCTTGGTCCAGTGGCAAGGATTAACCAAGATGACTGGAGACCTGCTCTGCTGCACGGACCTCGTGTGCACACGTATCGCAGTGTGGGCTGGCACATGCTGCCCCTGGGCTCTCGCCTCTTCAGGGCCCCGAACTCACGCCTCTCCTGGACCCTGATTACGTCGCTCTACAATCTCTCGCCGCTCCTTCATCCCAACTTCGCTGCTCCTCTGCTGCTTGCCGCCTCTCCTGCTGTACCTGCTCACGCTCCAATCAGCGACCTTGATTTTGGTGACACCCTTTTCCAAGTCGTCGCCCTCCTGCACCAGCTCATGCTGCTCTTGGGCTGCCGCCCCTCCGCTCCTTTTATGGCTCCAACCTGCGGCTGGTGGTTTCTCGTAGGTCGGGGCCTCTACACTGCATGCGGCTAGATGTGGTGCTCCACTTGTCCCTCCAACTGCAAAAGCACAGACCCAGGATTGTATCTTGCATCTGGCACATTGTAAGGAGTGTCACTTTGTTGATCATGCAGGTTTTGTAGAATAGATTTGCCGACTAAGAACCCAAGTTAGAGTTCATTTTATTTGTATGGGTACATCTTTGGCCAGTAAGAATGGAATTTTTCTAAGCACTACTGCAAACCCGTTACATGGAGAAACTTTGGGCCCAAGTTTCCACATGATTTGCGCCTGATTTTTAGGAGCAACTGGTGGAGAACGGACTATCTTAGAAATCGCAATTCTCCACATTTTTTTTTCTGCAGTTCTAGTCAGGTAGAACAGTTCTACTTTGGAACAGAATTTTTTCTTCAAAAGGGGGCGTGTCCGGCCATTGACGCCTGATTTGAAAGTTTCCACAGTGAAAATGTACTCCAAACTAAAGTAGAATGGAGCAAGTGAAGATTTTTGTAGAACTGAAAAAACATGTTCTACACATTTAAAAATCAGGCGCAGGTTACAAATCAGGCGTCCAGAATGAGGTGGGGGGGGGGGGTGGGTGAAGGGAACTCATTAAATTCTACAATCAATCCTTATTTATACTTCTACAAATATTATACAAATAAATCCAACCTGAATAAACATTTATAAGCAAAGAAAAGATTAAATAAACCATCTTCCTACCTGTGTGAAAGTGCTTCAGCCAGGAAGAATGGTGCAGCAAGCCTCACAAAACGAGGGAGCCGACCGAACGCGAGCGGGGGGGAGGGGGCGAACGCGGGCGGGGCGGGAGGAGGGAGCCGACCGAACGCGGGCGGGGGGGGGGAGGGAAGGGAGCCGACGAACGAGGGAGGGAGAGAGCCGACTGAACACGGGCGGGCGGGCAGGAGGGAGGGAGCCGACCGAACGCGGGCGGGAGGGAGGGAGCTAGGGAGGGAGCCTACCGAACGCGGGGGGGGGGAGGGAAGGGAGCCGACCGAACGCGGGAGGGTGGGGGGAGGGAAGGGAGCCGACCGAACGCGGGGGGGGGGGAGGGAGGGAGCCGACCGAGCGCGGAGCGGGGGTGGGGGAGGGAGGGAGCCGTTCCAGACGGCTGCCGGGAAAGAGAGAAGGCTGCAGGAAGCCTCAGAAATTGAGGAGCCATTTCCCGATGGCAAAAGGGGGAGGTCGTCGGGAAACGGCTGCCTCAATTTTCTGAGGCTTCCTGCTGCCTTCTCAGTGCTACAAGAAGCCTCTGTGCTGATGGCAATGTACTTTTATTTAAAAAATGTTCAAAAACTAAACAGCTACAAAGAACTACAAAGAACTACAAAAATGGCCAAGTGCCAATGTTTTTTTCACACTGAGCATGCGCGAACGCTCCAACGCGCACGCGCAGCGTTGCCGGCAGGAAAAAAACGAATTTAAATAGTACCCGCCCCCTCCCACTTACAAAATCGGCGCGAGTGTAGGCTCCGCCCCCCTGGGCGCCGCGCTAGGCAGACAAGGAGCTGCAAAGCGCTCCAGAATCGCTCGTTTTTTTTCCGGCGCCGTTTTAGGCGCGAAAAACGGGCGCCCAGCTCGGAGGGGCGCCCGTTTTTTATCATGTGGAAACTTGGGCCCTTTATGTGGCATTCAGTTTTATTGTCTTAATCTGAGAGTTGGAGCTAATGATCACCATGCTCCAGAGTGACCTTAACATTATAAAGTTTTCCACCTCCAATAATTGTGCTGCAGGTAGTATGTCCGAAATCCGGGGTTCTAAAAAACGGAATTGTCTGAAAACCGGATATTGTGCAGATTACAAGAGTCGTTGTCCGGAATCCGCAAATATTTCTCAAAACCGGACTCTTAAGCTGTACATACCTTTTTCCAAGCAGGAATCAAAAAAAATACGCAGCCCGGCTTGGCCCAGCCTCGAGGTTGTCGGATTCGGGCCATCGGATGAAATGCTTCGAAATCCGGAAATACACGAAATTCGGCCCAATGGTTTCCGGATTCGGGACACGGATTGTCTCCAAATTTAGAACTCAGCAGAGGAAGACAAAGGGTTTGATTAGGGCAGGGAAAATAGAGTACGAGAGGAAGCTTGCAGGGAACATTAAGAAGGATTGCAAAACCTTCTATAGCTGTGTAAAGAGAAAAAGGTTAGGAAAGACAAACGTAGGTCCCCTGCAGTCAGAATCAGGGGAAGTCATAACGGGGAACAAAGAAATGGCAGAACAACTGAACAAGTACTTTGGTTCGGTATTCACTAAGGAGGACACAAACAACCTTCCGGATATAAAAGGGGTCAGAGGGTCTAGTAAGAAGGAGGAACTGAGAGAAATCCTTATTAGTCGGGAAATTGTGTTGGGGAAATTGATGGGATTGAAGGCCGATAAATCCCCAGGGCCTGATGGTCTGCATCCCAGAGTACTTAAGGAGGTGGCCTTGGAAATAGCGGATGTATTGACAGTGATTTTCCAACATTCCATTGACTCTGGATCAGTTCCTATCGAGTGGAGGGTAGCCAATGTAACCCCACTTTTTAAAAAAGGAGGGAGAGAGAAAACAGGGAATTATCGACCGGTCAGCCTGACATCGGTAGTGGGTAAAATGATGGAATCAATTATTAAGGATGTCATAGCAGCGCATTTGGAAAGAGGTGACATGATAGGTCCAAGTCGGCATGGATTTGTGAAAGGGAAATCATGCTTGACAAATCTTCTGGAATTTTTTGAGGATGTTTCTAGTAGAGTGGTCAAGGGAGAACCAGTTGATGTGGTGTATTTGGACTTTCAGAAGGCTTTCGACAAGGTCCCACACAAGAGATAAATGTGCAAAGTTAAAGCACATGGGATTGGGGGTAGTGTGCTGACGTGGATTGAGAACTGGTTAGCAGACAGGAAGCAAAGAGTAGGAGTAAATGGATACTTTTCAGAATGGCAGGCAGTGACTAGTGGGGTACCGCAAGGTTCTGTGCTGGGGCCCCAGCTGTTTACATTGTACATTAATGATTTAGACGAGGGGATTAAATGTAGTATCTCCAAATTTGCGGATGACACTAAGTTGGGTGGCAGTGTGAGCTGCGAGGAGGATGCTATGAGGCTGCAGAGTGACTTAGATAGGTTAGATGAGTGGGTAAATGCATGGCAGATGAAGTATAATGTGGATAAATGTGAGGTTATCCACTTTGGTGGTAAAAACAGAGAGACAGACTATTATCTGAATGGTGACAGATTAGGAAAAGGGGAGGTGCAACGAGTCCTGGGTGTCATGGTACATCAGTCATTGAAGGTTGGCATGCAGGTACAGCAGGCGGTTAAGAAAGCAAATGGCATGTTGGCCTTCATAGAGAGGGGATTTGAGTACAGGGGCAGGGAGGTGTTACTACAGTTGTACAGGGCCTTGGTGCGGCCACACCTGGAGTATTGTGTACAGTTTTGGTCTCCTAACTTGAGGAAGGACATTCTTGCTATTGAGGGAGTGCAGCGGAGGTTCACCAGACTGATTCCCGGGATGGCGGGACTGACATATCAAGAAAGACTGGATCAACTGGGCTTATATTCACTGGAATTTAGAAGAATGAGAGGGGATCTCATAGAAACACATAAAATTCTGATGAGATTGGACAGTTTAGATGCAGGAAGAATGTTCCCAATGTTGGGGAAGTCCAGAATCAGGGGTCACAGTCTAAGGATAAGGGGTAAGCCATTTAGGACTGAGATGAAACTTCTTCACCCAGAGAGTGGTGAACCTGTGGAATTCTCTACCACAGAAAGTTGTTGAGGCCAATTCACTAAATATATTCAAAAATGAGTTAGATGTTGTCCTTACTACTAGGGGGATCAAGGGGTATGGCGAGAAAGCAGGAATGGGGTACTGAAGTTGCATGTTCAGCTATGAACTCATTGAATGGCGGTGCAAGCTCGAAGGACCGAATGGCCTACTCCTGCACCTATTTTCTATGTTTCTAAAATCCGGAAATACCTGAAACTCGGCTCAAGGGTTTCCGGATTCGGGACGTCGGGTTGTCGCCGAAATCCGAAAATACCCGAAACTCGGCCCGGGATTTCTGGATTCGGGACATCGGATTTCTTCTCCAAAATCAGGAAAAACCCAAAAACCGGAATGGCCTCGGTTCTGAGGTTTCTGGTTTCGGGACGTTGTATCTGTACTTTGGAATAATAGATTTGTGTGTAGACTTTGAACTAATGAGAAAACAACATAGCTCTCATATCGTATAGTCTTCCTCATTCTTTAAATGTCATCATCATCATAGGCAGTCCCTCAAAATCGAGGAAGACTTGCTTCCACTCCAAAAGTGAGTTCTCAGGTGACTGAACAGTCCAATACGGGAATTACAGTCTCTGTCGCAGGTGGGACAGACAGTCGTTGGAGGAAAGGGTGGGTGGGAGTCTGGTTTGCTGCCCGCTCCTTCCGCTGCCTGCGCTTGTTTCCTGCATGCTCTCGGCAACAAGACTCGAGATGCTCAGTGCCCTCCCGGATGCTCTTCCTCCACTTAGGGTGGTCTTTCGCCAGGGACTCCCAGGTGTCGGTGGGGATGATGCACTTTATCAAGGAGGCCTTGAGGGTGTCCTTGAAATGTTTCCTCTGCCCACCTGGGGCTCGCTTGCCGTGTAGGAGTTCCGAGTAGAGTACTTACTTTGGGAGTCTCATGTCAGGCATGCAAACAATGTGGCCCGCCCAACGGAGCTGGTTGAGTGTTGTCAGTGTTTCGATGCTGGGGATGTTGGCCTGATCGAGAACAATGATGTTGGTGGGTCTGGCCTCCCAGGGGATTTGCAGGATTTTGTGGAGGCATCGCTGGTGGTATTTCTCCAGCGATTTGAGGTGTCTACTGTATATGGTTCTGAGTGTAACGTAGCCAAGTTTGCTGACAATACAAAGATGGGAGGAAAAGCAATATGTGAGGAGGACACAAAAAATCTGCAAAAGGGCATAGACAGGCTAAGTGAGTGGGCAAAAATTTGGCAGATGGAGTATAATGTTGGAAAGTATGAGGGCATGCACCTTGGCAGAAAATATCAAAGAGCAAGTTATTATTTGTTGAAATGGGGAAGGATAGCAAAGTGCAGTACAGTGGGACCTGAGGGTACTTGTGCATGAAACACAAAAGGTTAGTATGCAGGTACAGCAAGTGATCAGGAAGGCCAATGGAATCTTGGCCTTTGTTGCAAAGGGGATGGAGTATAAAAGCAGGGAAGTCTTGCTACAGTTATAATGGGTTTGGTGAGGCCACACCTGGAATACAGCATGCAGTTTTTGTTTCCATATTTACGAAAGGATATACTTGCTTTGGAGGCAGTTCAGAAAAGGTTCACTCGATTCCGGGGATGAGGGGGTTGACTTATGAGGAAAGGTTGAGTATGTTGGGCTTCCACTCATTGGAATTCAGAAGAATGAGAGGTGATCTTATCGAAACGTGTAAGATTATGAGGGGGCTTGACAAGGTGGATGCAGAGAGGATGTTTCCACTGATGGGGGAGACTAGAACTAGAGGGCATGATCTTAGAATAAGGGGCCGCCCATTTAAAACAGAGATGAGGAGAAATTTCTTCTCTGAGGGTTGTTGATCTGTGGAATTCACTGCCTCAGAGAGCTGTGGAAGCTGGGACATTGAATAAATTTAAGACAGAAATAGACAGTTTCTTGAGCGATAAGGGGTTATAGGAAGCGGGCAGGGAAGTGGAGCTGAGTCCATGATCAGATCAGCCATGATCGTATTAAATGGCGGAGCAGGCTCGAGAGGCCGTATGGCCTACTCCTGTTCCTATTTCTTATGTTCTTATTTAGTCTCTGAGCCATACAGGAGGGCGGGTATCACTACAGCCCTGTAGCTTGGTGCCAGATTTGAGGGACTGATCTTCGAACACTCTCTTCCTCAAGCGGCCGAAGGCTGCGTTGGCGCACTGGGGGTGGTGTTGAACCTCGTCGTCGATGTCTGCCCTTGCTGATAATTGGCTCCCAAGGTATGGAAAGTGGTCCATTTTGTCCAAAGCTGTGCCATGGATCTTGATGACTGGGGGCAGTGCTGTGTGGCGGGGTCTTGTGGATGTTTAGTGTAAGGCCCATGCTTTCGTATGCCTCGGTGAAGATGTTGACTGTGACTTAGATTTTCAGCCTCTGAATGTGCGCAGACACAAGCGTTGCCCACGTACTGTAGTTCGACGACAGAGGATGGGATGGTCTTAGATCTGGCCTGGAGACGGCAAAGGTTGAACAGGGTCCCACTTGTTCTGTCCAGCGGGGAGCTTGTTGAGTGTGAGGTGGAGCATGCAGCGAGGAAGATCGAGAAGAGAGTTGGTGTGATGATGCAGTCCTCCTTGATCCCGGTCCGGACGTTGATTGGGTCTGTGGTGGATCCATTGGTCAGGATCACAGCTTGCATGTCATCGTGGAGCAGTTGGAGGATAGCGACAAACTTTTGGGGGTAGCCGAAACGGAGGAGGACGCTCCATAGTCCCTCGTGGTTAACTGTGTCAAAGTCCTTTGTAAGATCAAAGAAGGCCATGTACAAGGGTTGGCGCTGTTCCCTGCATTTCTCTTGCAATTGTCGAGCCGTAAAGATCATGTCCATTGTACCCCGTAGTGGATGGAATCCGCACTGTGACTCCGGGAGGAGCTCCTCAGCCACAGGAAGACGACGGTTGAGGAGGATTCTAGCGATGACTTTTCCCAGTGGCTGACAACAGGAAGTTACCGCAGTTGTACTTGTCCGCTTTTTTACAGATGGTCACGATCCCGGCATGCTCTCCTCCTACCAGATGAGAGAAATTAGGTCATTCATTCGAGTCATGCCTCTCCATTATACTTTAGTGCCTCAGCGGGGATTCTATCTGCTCCCGATGCCTTGTTGCTCTTGAGCTGGCGGATGGCCTTTTCTACCTCGTGCAGTGTTGCGGTTTTGCTGAGATGGTGGCAGGTAGCCTGCTGCGGGATGGAGTCAAGGACACTCATGTCAAAGGCAGGTAGTTCAGTTCCCACATATACATCTCTGTCGATTTGCATCTTTCAGTTCTCCCTTTGACTTGGTACACCTTGTAGCCTTTTATTTGTTTTATGTAGCTCAACATCTGCATTGTGTATGTCCCTCTTCCTCCTCCAATCAAGAACTGAGCTATGGTTCAAAATAAGATCCTTGTATGCAGCAGTGGAGGAGGGGAGAGAGATCAGCTGAAGAAAATAGCTACTGTATGGTGCCGAGCATTTATTGGGAGATGCGTTTACCCTGTGTTTAGTAGTGTTTATTTAAATGTACTAAAGAAATAATTGCGGTGAGTTTTAATAGTTTTAATGAAGAGTCTACATTCATTGCCATTCTCTGGGAAAATAACACACAACAACAACCCTTCTGCGCTCAATAATTAATAATATGTGAATCAAGAAAGAGGGAGCAAAATAAATTGAAAATAAGTCACAAAAAGTGCAAATGTTTCTGAGATCTTGAGACTCACTCTCCTGGTTGAAACACCTCAGGTTGTAAATTACTGTTCTAATAGCATGTCAAAGTGAATTTTAACCAGAAGAAAAATTTCTGGTAGAATAAAATCCAACCTATTAACATAATCATGGGGATTGTAGTACAATGCTGTTTTAATCTCTGGGATGCAAATTTATACCTGGCCATGACTGATGAGATAAATCCTCCTCTATCTGCTGGCTGTAGCAATCCTACATGAAATGAGTTTGGCCAGTCTTTACTCAGTTTCTAAACAATACAAAATGCCTTAAGCTCTACTCTGCACTTAGGCCATGATCATAGAATCTTACAGCACAGAAGGAGGTCAATTGGCCCATCATGCCTTTATATCAGAAATAGGAGCAGCAGTAGGCCATTTGGCCCCTCGAGCCTGCCCCGCCATTCAATAAGATCATGGCTGATCATGGACTCAGCTCCACTTCCCTGCCTGCTCCCCATAACCCTTTACTCCCTTATCGCTCAAAAATCTGTCTATCTCCGCCTTAAATATATTCAATGATCCAGCCTCCACAGCTCTCTGGGGCAGAGAATTCCAAAGATTCACGACCCTCAGAGAAGAAATTCATCCTCATCTCAGTTTTAAATGGGCAGCCTCTAATTCTGAGATTATGGGCCCAAGTTTCCACATGATTTGCACCTGATTTTTAGGAGCAACTGGTGGAGAACGGACTATTTTAGAAATCGCAATTCTCCACATTTTTTTTTCTGCAGTTCTAGTCAGGTAGAACAGTTCTAGTTTAGAACAGAGTTTTTTCTTCAAAAGGGGGCGTGTCCGGCCATTGACGCCTGATTTGAAAGTTTCCACAGTGAAAATGTACTCCAAACTAAAGTAGAATGGAGCCAGTGAAGATTTTTGTAGAACTGAAAAAACCTGTTCTACACATTAAAAAATCAGGCGCAGGTTACAAATCAGGCGTCCAGAACGAGGTGGGGGGGAGGGGGGGGGGGAAGGGAACTCATTAAATTCTACAATCAATCCTTATTTATACTTCTACAAATATTATACAAATAAATCTAACCTGAATAAACATTTATAAGCCAAGAAAAGATTAAATAAACCATCTTCCTACCTGTGTGAAAGTGCTTCAGCCAGGGAGAATTCTGCAGCCGTTCGTGCCGCTGAGCGGGAGGGAGAGAGAGAGAGAGAGAGAGAGAGGGAGGGGGAGAGAGAGAGAGAGAGAGGGGGGGGGGAGGGAGGGAGGGAGGGGGAGGGAGGGAGAGAGAGAGAGAGAGAGGGGGCGGAGGGAGAGAGAGAGGGAGGGGAGGGAGGGAGAGAGAGGGGAGGGAGGGAGGGAGAGAGAGGGGGGAGGGAGAGAGAGAGAGAGGGGAGGGAGAGAGAGAGAGGGAGGGGGAGAGGGAGAGAGGGGGAGGGAGAGAGAGAGAGAGAGAGAGAGGGGGAGGGAGGGAGAGAGAGAGAGAGAGGGGGAGGGAGGGAGGGAGGGGAGGGAGGGAGAGAGAGAGAGTGGGGGGGGGGAAGAGAGAGGGGGGTGGGGAAGGGAGAGGTCAGGTCGGATCGGATCCAGTCCGGGAGTCGGGTCCAGTGGGGGGGGGCGGAGGCGGGTCGGGTCGGGGAACAGGAGGTCGGGTCGGGTCAGTCGGGGGGGGGAGGAGCGGGTGTCGGGTCGGGTCTGGTCGGCTGGGGGGGGGGGGGAGCGGTTGTCGGGGGCGGGGAGCAGGAGCTGGCTGTGGGAGGAGCCTTATTCACGCAGCCCCAGTGAGGCCATTCAGCCAGGGCTTGGGGCTGCGTGCTTTGGGCCCCTCACACACAGTTCGGCGCCTGGAGCTACTGCACTTGCGTGCCGACTGTAGCGCGCATGTGCAGAGGTCCCGGCACTGTTTTCAGCGCCGGGACCTGGCTCCACCCCCCCCACAGCTCGTGCTGGCTGCGCCGAGGGCCAGAGGACCTGCAAGTAGGTGGAGAATACCGAGAATTTTTCTAGGGCCCTATGTCCCCAAGTTTTAGTTTCCCTTATGAGTGGAAATATCCTCTTTGCGTCCACCTTGTTAAGCCCTCTCATTATCTTATATGTTTCAATAAGATCACCCTTCATTCTTCTGAACTCCAATCTGCATAGGCCCAACTTACTGAACCTATCTTCATAAGTCAACCCCCTCATCTCCGGAATCAACCTAGTGAACCTTCTCTGAACATCCTCCAATGCAAGTATATCCTTCCTTAAATACGGAGCTCAAAACTATGTGCAGTACTCCAGGTGTGGCCGTACGAATACCCTGTACAATTGTAGCAGGACTTCTCTGCTTTTATACTGTATCCTCATTGCAATAAAGACCAACATTCCATTTGCCTTCCTGATCACTTGCTGTACTTGCATACTAACTTTTTGTGTTTCATGCACAAGTACCCCCAGGTCCCTCTGTACTGCAGCACTTTGCCGGCTCTTTGAAACAGCTATCCAATTAGTTCCACTCCCCTGCTCTTTCCCCGTAGTCCTGCCAATTTTTTCATTGATGTAAATGACTTCAGAAACTTGGTGCTTAAAATATTCCATTCCCCAGCACTAATATGAATTACCTGTTGAGCACCAAAATACTGTATTGTCATTATTCCTGTAATATGTTGTCTCAGCTTTTTTTTCCAAGGGAATTACAATTTTGTGTCTTACTGGCACAACATGTAAAATGATTAGGTCTCTGTCCTCTTAAATCCTATTCTAATCACCTAACTGCATAAATATCTTTATTTGGTTGATGAAATTAAATCACTCCCTGGAATTGTATCATGAGAATGTTTAGACAATGAAAACACATTTTAATTGCTATATTAATGTTGCATCCCGTTTAATCTGCCAATATTCCAACCTAAATCTTGGTGCAGTAATCCTCATCTATCACATAGAAACATAAGAAATAGCAACAGGTGTAGGCCATTTGGCCTCTCAAGCCTGCTCTGCCATTCAATAAGATCATGGCTGATCATCTACCTCAACTCCACCTTCCCACACTATCCCTATATCCCTTAGTATCCCAAAAATTGTCGATCGATCTCAGCCTTGAATATACTCAACAACTGAGCCTCTACAGCCCTCTGGGGTAGAGAATTCCAAAGATTCACAACCCTTTGAGTGAAGAAATTTCTGCTCCTCTCAGTCTTAAATGACCAACCCCTTAATCTGAGACTAGTTCTAGATTCCCGAGCTTTAACTTTTTTCTATTTTTCCCTGATGTCACCCTGGTCGCTCATGACTCATTGCCTTTGTTAAGCTCTCCATCCCTTCCTGACCCACAAGAATACCTGTTTCCAATTTTGCTCCTTCCTGTAAACTGATGATTGAATTATATTTGTTTTCGTAACTAAGCAACTTGAAGAATAAATGATGCAAGGCTTTTGATGTGCTTAGCTTTAAATGAGTTTGTTCTTCTACTAGTGTCAGTGAAGTGCCTGGCATCTTACCTTGATATCATTAGCAAATTTTATAAGTACCTGCCTCCATATCATTTGTAAATAGTGTAAATAGTGTGAACACAGAGAACCCAGAACAGATTCCTACAGATTTGTACTTGTCACTCGAATCATTCTTTTTGAAGCCATTCATCCAATTTTCTAATTTATCAGGAATAGCATGAACCTTAATCTTCTTTCAAAGGAGTATTTTAAAATAAAAAATTCACTGCATTGTCCTTGTCCGACTGATTTTGTTATTTCCTTATATAATTCCAGTATATTTGTGGGACACAACCCATTGCTTCGAAGTACTTGTTAAATATTCATTAGAGCTGGGCCCACGTTTGGTGATTCTTGATACCATCCTGTAAAATTGGGAGTATGGCATTATAGCCATTACAGAGACATGACTGAAAGAGGGGCAGGTTTGGCGGCTCAATATTCCTGGTTACAGGATTTTTAGACAGGACGGGGGAGGTCACGGTATTGATTAAAGAAACTATTACAGCTGTGAGGAGGAGGATGATATGTTAGAGGAATCATCAAATGAGGCCATATACTGAAAAATAAAAAAGGGGCGATCACACTGCTGGGTGTGTATTATAGACCCCCAAACAGTGGGAGGGAGATAGGAGAGCAAATATGTAGGCAAGTTTCGTTGAAAGTCCAAAAACCATAGGGCAATAATAGTAGGGGATTTCAACTATCCTAATATTGATTGGGACAAATATAGAGTGATGGGTATAGAGGGTGCGGAATTCTTAAAATGCATTCAAGAGTACATTTTTAGTAACAAGCAACACGGGTGGAGGCGGTTCTGGATTTAGTTTTGAGCAAAGAAGCTGGGCAGGTGGAAGGGGTATCAGTGGGAGAGCACTTGGGTTCCAGTGACATAATTCAGTCAGATTCAAGATAGTTATGGATAAGGACAAGGATAGACCAGGAATAAAAGTTCCAAATTGGGGAAAAGCTAACTTTGCTAAGTTGAGAAGTGATTTGGCCACAGTGGGCTGGAAACAGCCACTTGTGGCTAAATCAGTGTCGGAACGTGGGAGGCGTTCAAGGAGGAGATCCGGAGGGCTCAGGCCAAACATGTGCCCTTAAAGAAAAAGGGTGGTAATAACAATTCTAGAGCCCCCTGGATATCTAGGGACTTACAGAGAAGGATAAAGAAAAAAAGGGAAGCGTATGTCATATACTGATGGCTAAATCCTGTAGAATCTCTGGAGGAATATAGAAAGTTCAGAGGTAATATTAAAAAGGATATTAGGAATGCTAAGAGAGAGCATGAAAAATTCTTGGCGAGTAAAATCAAGGAAAACCCAAAGGTGCTCTATAAACATATTAAGAGCAAGAGCATAACTAAAGAAAGGGTAGTGCCTATTGGAGACCATGAGGGTAATCTTTGTGTGGAGACAGAAGATGTTGGTATGGTTCTTAATGAATACTTTGCATCTGTTTTCACAAAGGAAAGGGGCAATGCAGTTACTGCTATCGAGGACGAGTGTGAAATTCTGGATGAAATAAAAATAGTGAGAGAGGAGGTATTAAAGGGTTTAGCAACTTTGAAAGTGGATAAGTCCCCAGGCCCGGATGAAATGCATCCCAGGCTGTTGAGCGAAGCAAAAGAGGAAATAGCAGAGGCCTTGACCATCATTTTCCATATCTCTTTGGATTCAAGCATGGTGCCGGAGGATTGGAGGACTGCTAATGTGGTACCTTTGTTTAAGAAGGGAGAAAGAAATACGTTGAGTAATTACATGCCTGTCAGCCTAACCTCAGTAGTGGGAAAATGATTGGAAAAAATCCTGAGGGACAGGATAAATCTACATTTAGAAATGCAAGGATTAATCAGGGATAGTTAGCACAGATTTGTGAAGGGAATATTGTGTTTGACTTACCTGATTGAATATTTCGATGAGGTTACCAGGAGGGTCGATGAGGGTAGTGTGTATAATGTAGTGTATATGGACTTTAGCAAAGCTTTTGATAAGGTCCCACATCGTAGACTGGGCACGAAGGTAAAAGCCCATGGGATCCAGGGCAAAGTGGCAAGTTGGATCCAAAATTAGCATAGAGGTAGGAAGCAAAGGGTAATGGTTGATGGATGTTTTTGTGATTGGAAGGATGTTTCCAGTGGGGTTCCGCAGGGCGCAGTACTGGGTCCCTTGTTTTCTGTGGTATCAATGATCTAGATTTGAATATAGGGGATATGATTAAGAAGTTTGCAGATGACACTAAAATTGGCTGTGTTGTTGATAATGAAGAGGAAAGTCATGGACTGCAGGAGGATATCAATCTACTGATCAGGTGGGCAGAACAGTGGCAAATGGAATTTAATTCGGAGAAGTGTGAGGTGAAGCACTTGGGGAGGGCTAAATCTGTGGTTGGGAAAATGTTGGGAGTCCATTATTAAAGAAACAGTAGCAGGACATTTGGAAAAGCAAAATTTGGTCAGGCAGAGTCAGCATGGATTTATGAAGAGGAAGTCATGTTTGACAACTTTGCTGGAATTCTTTGAGGATGTAACAAACAGGGTGGATAAGGGGGAACCAGTGGATGTGTGGTGTATTTGGATTTCCAGAAGGCATTTGACAAGGTGTCACATAAACGGTTACTGCACAAGATAAAAGTTCACGGGGTTGGGAGTAATATATTAGCATGGATAGAGGATTGGCTAATTGACAGAAAACAGAGAGTCGGGATAAATGGTTCATTCTCTGGTTGGCAATCAGTAACTAGTGAAGTGCCACAGGGATCAGTGCTGGACCCCAACTATTTACAATCTATATTAACGACTTGGAAGAAGGGCACTGAGTGTAACGTAGCCAAGTTTGCTGACAATACAAAGATGAGAGGAAAAGCAATGTGTGAGGAGGACACACAAAATCTGCAAAAGGACATAGACAGGCGAAGTGAGTGGGCAAAAATTTGGCAGATGGAGTACAATGTTGGAAAGTGTGAGGTCATGCACTTTGGCAGAAAAAAATCAAAGAACAAGTTATTATTTAAATGGAGAAAGATTGCAAAGTGCTGCAGTACAGCGAGACCTGGGAGTACTTGTGAATCAAACACAAAAGGATAGTATGCAGGTACAGCAAGTGATCAGGAGGGCCAATGGAATCTTGGCCTTTATTGCAAAGGGGATGGAGTATAAAAGCAGGGACGTCTTGCTACAGCTGTACAGAGTATTGGTGAGGCCGCACCTGGAGTACTGCGTGCAGTTTTGGTTTTCATATTTACGAAAGGATATACTTGCTTTGGAGGCAGTTCAAAGAAGGTTTACTATGTTGATTCCGGAGATGGGGGGATTGACTTATGAGGAAAAGTTGAGTAGGTTGGGCCTTTACTCATTGGAATTCAGAAGAATGAGAGGTGATCTTATCGAAACGTATAAGATTATGAGGGGGCTTGACAAGGTGGATGCAGAGAGGATGTTCCCACTGACGGGGGAGACTAGAACTAGAGGGCATGATCTTAGAATAAGGGGCCGCCCATTTAAAAGAGGTGAGGAGAAATTTCTTCTCAGAGGGTTGTAAATCTGTGGAATTTGCTGCCTCAGAGAACTGTGGAAGCTGGGACATTGAATAAATTTAAGACAGAAATAGACAGTTTCTTAAGCAATAAGGGGATAAGGGGTTATAGGGAGCGGGCAGGGAGGTGGAGCTGAGTCTAATCAGATCAGCCATGATCTCATTGAATGGCGGAGCAGGCTTGAGGGGCCTTATGGCCTACTCCTGTTCCTATTTCTTATGTTCTTATAAGGAAAAGGTATACACATTGAACAGTAGGCCACATAGAAATGCAGATGAACAAAGGGACCTTGGAGTGTTTGCCCATAGATTCCTGAAAGGAGCAGGCCAGTTGATTCAGGTGGTGAAGAAGGCATAGGGAATGCTTGCCTTTATTGGCTGAGGCATAGAATACAAGAGCAGGGCGGTTATGCTTAAATTGTATCATACACTGGTAAGGCGACAGCTGAAATACTGCATGCAGTTCTGGTCGGCGTATTATAGGAAGGACGTGATTGCACTGGAGAGGGTGCAGAGGAGATTTACGAGGATGTTGCCTGGAATGGAGAATCTTAGCTATGAGGACAGGTTGGATAGGCTGAGTTTGTTCTCCTTGGAACAGAAAAGGTTGAGAGGAGACCTCATTGAGGTGTATAAAATTTTGAGGGGCCTGGATATAGTGGATAGAAAGGGCCTATTTCCCTTGGTGCAGGGATCAATTACGAGGAGGCATAGAAAATAGGTGCAGGAGTAGGCCATTTGGTCCTTCGAGCCTGCACCACCACTCAATATGATCATGGCTGATCATGCAACTTCAGTACCCCATTCCTGCTTTCTCTCCTTACCCCTTGATCCCTTTGGCAGTAAGAGCCACATCTAACTCCCTTTTGAATATATCGAACGAACTGGCCTCAACAACTTTCTGTGGTAGAGAATTCCACAGGTTCACAATTCTCTGAGTGAAGAAGTTTCTCCTCATCTCCGTTCCAAATGGATTACCCCTTATCCTTAGACTGTGACCCCTGGTTTTGGACTTCCCCCAACATCGGGAACATTCTTCCTGAATCTAACCTGTCCAATCCCATCAGAATTTTATATGTTTCTATGAGATCCCCTCTCATTCTTCTAAATTCCAGTGAATATAAGCCTAGTCGATCCAGGCTTTCTTAATATGTCAGTCCTGCCATCCTGGGAATCAGTCTGGTGAACCTTCGCTGCATTCCCTCAAGAATATCCTTCCTCAGATTAGGAGACCAAAACTGCACACAATATTCAAGGTGTGGTCTCACCAAGACACTGTACAACTGCAGTAAGACCTCCCTGCTCCTATACTCAAATCCTCTCGCTATGAAGGCCAACATGCCTTTTGCTTTCTTTACTGCCTGCTGTACCTGCATACCTACCTTCAATGACTGATGTACCATGACACCCAGGTCTCGTTGCACCTCCCCTTTTCCTAATCTGTCACAATACACAATGCCTTCCTGATTTTGCCAGCAAAGTGGATAACCTCACACTTATCCACATTATACTGCATCTGCCATGCATTTTCCCATTCTCCTAATCTGTCCAAGTCCCCCTGCAGCCTCCTAGCATTCTCCTCACAACTCGCACTACCACCTAGCTTAGTGTCATCTGCAAACTTGGAGATATTACAGTCAATTCCTTCGTCTAAATCATTAATGTATATTGTAAATAGCTGGGGTCCCAGCACTGAACCCTGCAGCACCCCACTAGTCACTGCCTGACATTCTGAAAAGGACCCGTTTATTTCCACTCTTTGCTTCCTGTCTGCCAACCAGTTCTCTATCCACATCAATATATTACCCCCAATACGATGTGCTTTAATATTGCACACTAATCTCTTGTGTGGGCCTTGTCAAAAGCCTTTTGAAAGTCGAAATACACCACATCCACTGGTTCTCCCTTGTCCACTCTGCTAGTTATATCCTCAATAAACTCTAGAAGATTTGTCAAGCATGATTTCCCTTTCATAAATCCATGCTGACTTGGTCTGATCCTGTCACTGCTTTTCAAATGCACTGCTATTACATCTTTAATAATTGATTCCAGCATTTTCCCCACCACGACGTCAGGCTAACCAGTCTATAACTTCCTATTTTGTCTCTCCCTCCTTTTTAAAAAAGTGAGGTTACATTAGCTGCCCTCCAATCCATAGGAACTGAACGAGGGTCCATAGAATGTTCGAAAATGACCACCAATGCATCTACTATTTCTCGGGCCACTTCCTTCAGTACTCTGCAATGCAGACTATCAGGCCCTAGGGATTTATCGGACTTCAGTCCCTTCAATTTCCCTAACATCATTTCTTGACTAATAAGGATTTCCCTCAGTTCCCCCTTCTCGCTCCACCCTCGGTCCCCTAGTATTTTCAGGAGGTTATTCGTGTCTTCCTTAATGAAGACAGAACCAAAGTATTTGTTCAATTAGTCTGCCATTTCCTTGTTCCCCATTATGAATTCCCCTGATTCTAACTACATTAGTCTTCATTAATCTTTTTCTCTTCACATATCAATAGAAGCTTTTGCAGTCAGTTTTTATGTTCCCTGCAAGCTTACTCTCATACTCTATTTTCCCCCTTCTAATTAAACCCTTAGTCCTCCTCTGCTGAATTTATTATTTCTCCTCGTCCTCAGGTTTGCTGCTTTTTCTGGCCAATTAATATGCCTCTTCCTTGAATTTAACACTTTCCCTAATTTCCCTTGTTAGCCACGGTTGAGCCACCTTCCTTTTTTATTCTTACGCCACACAGGGATGTACAATTGTTGTCTATCATCCACGTGATATTTTAATGTCTGCCATTGCCTATCCACCGTCAACCCTTTAAGTATCATTCTCCAATCTATCCTAGCCAATTCACGTCTCATACCATCAAAGTTTTCTTTCTTTAAGTTCAGGAACCTAGTTTCGGAATTAACTGTGTCACTCTCCATCTTAATGAAGAATTCTACCATATTATGGTCACTCTTCCCCAAGAGACCTCACACAACCAGATTGCTAATTAATCCTCTCTCGTTACACAAGACCCAGTCTAGGATGGCCTGCTCTCTAGTTGATTCCTCAACATATTGTTCTAGAAAACCATCCCTTATACACTCCAGGGAATCCTCATCCACAATATTGCTACCAGTTTGGTTAGCCTAATCAATATGTAGGTTTAAGTCACCCATGATAACTGATGTACCCTTATTGCACGCGTCCCTAATTTCCTGTTTGATGCCATCCCCAACCACCCTACTATTGTTTGGTGGTCTGTACACAACTTCCACTAATGTTTTCTGCCCTTTGGTGTTTCGCAGCTCTACACATATAGGCCCCAAGTTTCCACACGCAGCAAAACAGGCGCCCCTCTGGGCTGGGCACCCGTTTTTCGCGCCGAAAACGGCGCCTGAAAAAATACGCGCTATTCTCGAGCGCTTTGCAGCTCGATGTCAGCTTGGCGCGGCGTCCAGGGAGCGGAGCCTACCACTCGCGCCGATTTTGTAAGTAGGAGGGGGCGGGGAGTTTTTTTCGTGCCGGCAACCCTGCGCGTGCGCGTTGGAGCGTTCGCTCACGCGCAGTGTGAAGGAAACATTGGCACTCAGCCATTTTTGTAGTTCTTTGTAGCTGTTCAATTTTTAACATTTTTTAATAAAACCACATTGCCCTTCCATGATCAGCACTGAGGCTTCTTGCAGCAGCGAGAAGGCTGCAGGAAGCCTCAGAAGTTGAGGCAGCCGTTTCCCGACGGGCCCGACCGACGGCAGGGGGGGCCTCCTCCCACCCCCCCCCCCCCCCGCCGTCGGGAATGGCTGCCTCAACTTGTGAGGCTTCCTGCAGCCTTCTCACTGCCTCCCCCCCGCTGCCGTCGGTCGGGCCCTCACTGCCTCCCTCCCGCTGCCGTCGGTCGGGCCCTCACTGCCTCCCTCCCGCTGCCGTCGGTCGGGCCCTCACTGCCTCTTCCCCCCCCCCCCCCCCCCACTGCCGTCAGGAACGGCTGCCTCCTCCCTGCCACCCCCCCCTGCCGTCGGGAACGGCTGCCTCAACTTGTGAGGCTTCCTGCAGCCTTCTCCCTGCCTGAAGCACTTTCACACAGGTAGGAACATGGTTTATTTAATCTTTTCTTTGCTTATAAATTTTTATTCAGGTTGGAATTATTTGTATAATATTTGTATAAGTATAACTAAGGATTTATTGTAGAATTTAATGACTTCCCTTCCCCCTCCCTCCCCCCCCACCTCGTTCCCGACGCCTAATTTGTAACCTGCGCCTGATTTTTTAATATGTAGACAAGGTTTTTACAAGCCTACAAAAATCTTCACTTGCTCCATTCTAAGTTAGTTTGGAGTACGTTTTCACTGTGGAAACTTTCAAATCAGGCGTCAGTGGCCGGACACACCCCCTTTTGAAAAAAAAATTCTGTTCTAAAGTGAAACTGTTCTACCTGACTAGAACTGCAGAAAACTTAAATGTGGAGAATTGCGATTTCTAAGATACTCCATTCTCCACCAGTTGCTCCTAAAAATCAGGAGCAAATCATGTGGAAACTTGGGGGCATAGATTCCACATCATCCATGCTAATGTCCTTCCTTACGATTGTGTTACTCTTCTCTTTAACCATTAGCGCTATCCCACCTCCTTTTCCTTCTTGTCTGTCCTTCCTGAATATTGAAGTTCCTAGCCTTGGTTACCTTGGAGCCATGTCTTCGTAATCCCAATTACATCATAGCCATTAAAAGCTATCTGCGCAGTCAATTCATCCACCTTATTACGAATGCTCCTCACATTGCGACGCAGAGCCTTCAGGCTTGTTTTTTTAACACTCTTTGTCCTTTTAGAATTATGTTGTAATGTGACCCGTTTTGATATTTGCTCTTGATTTCTCTGCCCTCCACTCTTGCTTTTCTCCTTCCTACCTTTTGCTTCTGCCCCCTTTTTACTTCCCTCTGCCTCCCTGGATAGATTCCCATCCCCCTGCCATTTTAGTTTAAACCCTCCGCAACAGCACTAGCAAACACTCCACCGAGGACATTGGTTCCGGTCCTGCCCAGGTGCAGACTGTCCAGTTTGTACTGGTCCCACCTCCCCCAGAGCCGGTTCCAATGTCCCAGGAATTTGAATCCCTCCCCCTTGCACCACTCCTCAAGCCACGTATTCATCTGAGCTATCCTGCAATTCCTACTCTGACTAGCATGTGGCACTGGTAGCAATCCTGAGATTACTACCTTTGAGGTCCTACTTTCTAATTTAACTCCTAGCTCCCTAAATTTAGCTTGTAGGACCTCATCCCGTTTTTTACCTATATCGTTGGTACCTCTATGTACCACGACAGCTGGCTGTTCGCCCTCCCCCTCCAGAATGCGCTGCAGCCGCTCTGCGACATCCTTGACCCTTGCACCAGGGAGACAACATACCATCCTGGAGTCTCGTTTGCGGCCACAGAAACGCCTATCTATTCCTCTTACAATAGAATCCCCGATTACTATAGCTCTCCCACTACAGGTTTATGGTGGTTGGTGGAAGGTTTAGGGGGTTTTGAGGGGATCTTCTTCTCTGCTTCACGCAGAAGGTTGTGGGGGTCTTGAACTCACTGCCTGGAAAGATGGTAGAGGCAAAAACTGTCACCACATTTAAAAGGTGCTTTGGATGGGCACTTGAAGTGCCGTAACCTGCAGGGTTACGGATCTTGAGCTGGTAAGTGGGATTAGACTGGATAACCTCTTGTTGGCTGGTGCAGATACAACGGTAAGTACTTCAGGGAATTTAATACAGCCAGTGTGATCTCCTGGACTAGTTTTGATCGCCTGGATCGGTCGGAGAGGAATTTTTCCAGATTTTTTGTCCCCAACTGGCCTAGGTTTTTATCCGTATTTTTGGCCTCTCTCAGGAGATCGCATGGCTCCGGTTGGGATGGAGTAAAAAATGTTGTGATGCATGGGGTGCCGCAGTTGTGTGAGGTGGACTGGTTGGGCCAGATGCTCTTTACCTGTCCGACATTGTTCATAGGTTTATTTGTAACCTTCAGGGCTGCTGACCGAGGGCTGTGTGGCTCTTTGTCGGCCGGCGCGGACATGATGGGCCGAAATGGCCTCCTTCTGGTTTCCCATTTCTGATGTTTGAAAAATTGACCTGAAATTTCTAGGTACATTCTTCACTCCTTCATTTGAATAAAATACAAAATACTTTTCTCATGAGGAGTATACTTTGCAAACTGATTACCTTCAGCAGAACCATTATGGAAATTCGGTGATCGTTGTAACCTCGGGATATTGCTGTTGGTTCACTTTTAACATAGACTTATCAATTTGTTCTGAATTTTGCAGATTTGTCTTTGGTCAGTACACTGACATCTGTGATTACTGATAGAGGTCATTTTCAGTGTGAGCTTCACTCAAAACAACTTGATCAACGAAGGGTTTTGCAAAGCAGCAAATATTGAGCAAGGTTGCCTAGTGTGATCGAAGGACAGTAGAGATTCAGCATTCATACTTCATCCAGCGCAAGAATCACTTAATGAAAAATGTTACGGGAAAAGTAACAAGTATGTCGACAATTAAACTGAAAGGATAAAGGGAGATGACAATTGGTAAAATTCTAAACAACATGCAGATCATGCAACAAAAGAAGTATTGTGCAGGGAGGTTGACAATTGAAGGATGCACCCATCTCTTAACTGCAGTAGAGCCCATCCTCTCTTATCACCAGGGGCGGGTGGGGGTGGGGGGGGGTGGGGTGGTGGAGAGCTTTATGCCGTGCGTGGGAAGGAATGCTGTGCAGAAGATTGCAATAGTATTTTTAAATATTTAATTTTAACCAGTTTATGTTTCTAGCCTGATTAAACCCTGAATGCAAATCAAGAGAGGCCTCTGGTGCAGAGATAAGTCCTTCCCTTCTTGTTGGGTAAATTCTGATTTTCAGAAATCGATGAGATAATGAATAGCATATTTTATACTGTTGTTTCTCTGCAGAACAGCAACAACTTGGATTTATATAGCATCTAGAACATAGAAAAATGTCCTACAGTGTTTAACAGAAACATATTCAAAAAAAGATAGAACAGCGAGATCTATGTATACAGCAACTATCCTAACTACTCTAGGTAGATCAGCATGGCATACGCACGGCGATTACATCATCACCGTGCGTGCCAACCCCTTTGCGCCCTGCGGGGGAAATTGCCCCACAGAAGTAAGGTCAGCGCAGGGCGATGCCATCGACAGTTTCTCGGTGCAAGAAGCTGTGGTGGCGATGGCTGGTTATGGAATCTTAATATGCAAACATTAGCTGCCACATTAGCATTGCAGAAGAAATTATTTGACTGTAAAGTGCTTCAAGATGTCCTAAATAAGTACACATTGTTTGATTTTAATTGGTAAATAGAATTTTTAAAAATTGTGAGCAACTTGTTAATTTATTGTGATTCTTTTGTTCTAGGCCAGCCAGCTTGGTGTCTACAGAGCGTTTGTGGATAACTATGAAGTTGCCGTAGAGACAGCAGAGAAGTGCTGTCAAGCCAACACACAGTTTTCTGAAATATCAGAGGTATTATCATCAACTAATTTTTAGACAAATGTTAATTGCAATTTAGGTCATTCAAGCACACAGAACAAAAATGGCCAATGACGTGAGGGGTGCCAAGGTGCATGAACTGTACCTCAGCTTTTGAGAGAGGAGAGGGTGACTGAAATGGAGGAGAACATATAGAAGTTTCTAGCACAGAACAAGGCCATTCGGCCTATTTTGTCAGTGCTGACTCTTTGGTGGAGCAATGGAAAACTAATCCCACTGCCCTGCTCTCTAAACATTGGCCAAATATTTATCCACTTTTCCCTGAAACAATGCAATACATTTGGCTCCCTCAGGCGAAACATTCCATAGTACAACACCATTTACATAAATAAATGTATCCTAACCTCTTTTCTCATTCTCTTAGTGACAACTCAAATTTTAGACTCCCTCACCCACCACTTGCTAACCAAAGAAAATAGTCTTTCCTTATTCATCCTATCAAAATGCTTCATCATTTCTAAATATTCTTTAGCTTGAAGTTTTGCAGAATGGGGAGGGAATGTGAAGTATGAAGTTTGGCTCACTGGTGGATTCCTGATCATTGTCACTGTGAGGGAAGGGGGAAGACATGGACATGTTGACACTTGACAGGAGGGGTGCATCTCAGGTCTGGCAATACTGGCTTGTAACTTTGTAAAAATTGGTTCTTGGGATGTCGGCTGCTAGTATGGCTGCATTTATTACCCGTCCCTAGTTATCTTCATAAGGCGTTTTTTTTTATTAATTCATGGGATGTGGACATCGCTGGCAAGGCCAGCATTTATTGCCCATCCCTAACTGCCCCTTGAGAAAGTGGTGCTGAGCAGCCTTCTTGAACCGCTGCAGTCTGTGTGGTGTTAGGGAGGGAGTTCCAGGATTTTGACCCAGCAACAATGAAGGAGCAGCGATATACTCCCAAGTCAGGATGGTGTGTGACTTGGAGCGGAAATTGAAGGTGGTAGTGTTGCCATGTGCCTGCTGCCCTTGTCCTAGAGGTTTGGGAGGTGCTGCGAAGAAGCCTTGGCGAATTGCTGCAATGCATCTTGTAGATGGTACACACTGCAGCCATGGTACGCCAATGCCGGAGGGAGTGAATGTTTAAGGTGGTGGATGGGATGCCAATCAAGCGGGCTGTCTTGTCCTGGATAGTGTCGAGCTTCCTGTGTTGTTGGAGCTGGATTCATCCAGGCAACTGGAGAGTATTCCATCACACTCCTGACTTGTGCCTTGTAAATGGTGGGAAGGCTTTGGGGAGTCAGGAGGTGAGACACTCCTGCAGAATACCCAGCCTCTGACCTGCTCTTATACGGCTGGTTCAGTTAAGTTTCTAGTTAATGATGACCCCCTAGGATATTGATGGTAGGGGATTCGGCGCTGGTAATGCCATTGATTCAAGGAGCGGTGGTTAGACTCTCACTTGTTGGAGATAGTCATTGCCAGCCACTTGTGTGTCACGAATGTTACTTGCCACTTACCAGCCCAAGCCCGAATGTCGTCCAGGGCTTGCTGTATGCGGGCATGGACTGCTCCATTATCTGAAGAGTTGCAAATGGCACTGAACACTATGCAATCATCAGTGAACTTATGACCTTATGATGGAGGAAAGGTCATTGATGAAGCAGCCAAAGATGGTTGGGCCTAGGACACTGCCCTGAGGAACTCCTGCAGCGATGTCCTAGGCTGTGATGATTGACCTCCTACCACCACAACCATCTTCCTTTGTGCCAGATATATGACTCCAGCCAGTGGAGCGTTTTCTCCCTGATTCCCATTTACTTCAGTTTTACTAGGGCTCATTGATGCTACACTGGGTCAAAGACTGCCTTGATGTCCAGGGCAGTCACTCTCACCTCCCCTCTGGAATTCAGCTCTTTTGTCCATGTTTGGACCAAGGCTGTAATGAGGTCTGGAGCCGAGTGGTCCTGGCAGAACCCAAACTGAGCATCAGTGAGCAGGTTATTGGTGAGTAAGTGCCGCTTGATAGCACTGTTGACAACACCTTCCATTACTTTGCTGATGATTGAGAGTCGACTAATGGGGCGGTAATTGGCCGGATTAGATTTGTCCTTTTTGTGTACAGGACATACCTGGGCAGTTTTCCACATTGTCGGATAGATGCCAGTGTTGTAGCTGTACTGGAACAGCTTAGCTTGAGGCGTGGTTAGTTCTGGAGCACAAGTCTTCAGCACAACAGCCGTGATGTTGTGGGGGCCCATAGCCATTGCTGTATCCAGTGCGCTCAGCCGTTTCTTGATATCACTCGTGGAGTGAATCGAATTTGCTGAACACTGACTTCTGTGATGGTGGGGACCTCAGGAGGTGGCCGATATGGATCATCCACTTGACACTTCTGGCTGAAGATGGTTGCAAATGCTCCGGCCTTGTCTTTTGCACTCACGTGCTGGGCTCCATCATCATTGAGGATGGGAATATTCACAGAGCCTCCTCCTCCCGTTAGTTGTTTAATTATCCACCACCATTCACGACTTGATGTGACAGGACTGCAGAGCTTTGATAAGAACATAAGAACAGAAGAATTAGGAACAGGAGTACGCCATCTAGCCCCTCGAGCCTGCTCCGCCATTCAATAAGATCATGGCTGATCTGGCCGTGGACTCAGCTCCACTTACCCGCCCTCTCCCCGTAACCCTTAATTCCCTTATTGGTTAAAAATCTATCTATCTGTGACTTGAATACATTCAATGAGCTAGCCTCAACTGCTTCCTTGGGCAGAGAATTCCACAGATTCACAACCCTCTGGGAGAAGAAATTCCTTCTCAACTCGGTTTTAAATTGGCTCCCCCGTATTTTGAGGCTGTGCCCCCTAGTTCTAGTCTCTCCTACCAGTGGAAACAACCTCTCTGCCTCTATCTTGTCTATCCCTTTCATGATTTTAAATGTTTCTATAAGATCATCCCTCATCCTTCTGAGCTCCAACGAGTAAAGACCCAGTCTACTCAATCTATCATCATAAGGTAACCCCCTCATCTCCGGAATCAGCCTAGTGAATCGTCTCTGTACCCCCTCCAAAGCCAGTATATCCTTCCTTAAGTAAGGTGACCAAAACTGCACGCAGTACTCCAGGTGCGGCCTCACCCATACCCTATACAGTTGCAGCAGGACCTCCCTGCTTTTGTACTCCATCCCTCTCACAATGAAGGCCAACATTCCATTCGCCTTCCTGATTACCTGCTGCACCTGCAAACTAACTTTTTGGGATTAATGCACAAGGACCCCCAGGTCCCTCTGCACCTCAGCATGTTGTAATTTCTCCCCATTCAAATAATATTCCCTTTTACTGTTTTTTTTCCCAAGGTGGATGACCTCACACTTTCCGACATTGTATTCCATCTGCCAAACCTTTGCCCATTTGCTTAACCTATCCAAATCCCTTTGCAGCCTCTCTCTGTCCTCTACACAACCTGCTTTCCCACTAATCTTTGTGTCATCTGCAAATTTTGTTACACTACACTTTGTCCCCTCTTCCAGGTCATCTATGTATATTGTAAACAGTTGTGGTCCCAGCACCGATTCCTGTGGCACACCACTAACCACCGATTTCCAACCCGAAAAGGACCCATTGATCCCGACTCTCTGCTTTCTGTTCGCCAGCCAATTCTCTATCCATGCTAATACATTTCCTCTGACTCCGCGTACCTCTATCTTCTGCACTCTGCATCTGAACCGTTGGTTGTGGGATCGCTTAACTCTGTCTATAGCATGCCGCTTCTGCCATTTACCATGCATGCAGTCCTGTGTTGCAGCTTTCCCAGGTTGGCACCTCTTTTTTTGGTACACCTGGCGCTGCTCCTGGCATGCTCTTCTGCACTCCTAATTGAACCAGGGCTGGTTCCCTGGCTTGATGGTAATGGTAGAGTGCGGGATATGCCAGGCCATGAGGTTATAGATTGTGGTGGAATACAATTCTGCTGCTGCTGATGGCCCACAGCGCTGCATGACAGTCATTGAATGTTGGCATGCAGGTACAGCAGGCGGTGAAGAAGGCAAATGGCATGTTGACCTTCATAGCGAGAGGATTTGAGTATAGGAGCAGGGAAGTCTTACTGCAGTTGTACAGGGCCTTGGTGAGGCCACACCTTGAATATTGTGTACAGTTTTGGTCTCCTAATCTGAGGAAGGACATTCTTGCTATTGACGGAGTGCAGCGAAGGGTCACCAGACTGATGGCAGGACTGACATATGAAGAAAGACTGGATCGACTAGGCTTATATTCAGTGGAATTTAGAAGAATGAGAGGGGATCTCATAGAAACATATAAAATTCTGACGGAATTGGACAGGTTAGATGCATGAAGAATGTTCCCGATGTTGGGGAAGTCCAGAACCAGGGGTCACTGTCTAAGGGTAAGGGGTAAGCCATTTAGGACCGAGATGAGGAGAAACTTCTTCACTCAGAGAATTGTGAAGCTGTGGAATTCTCTACCGCAGAAAATCGTTGAGGCCAGTTCGTTAGATATATTCAAAAGGGAGTTAGATGTGGCCCTTACGGCTAAAGGGATCGAGGGGTATGGAGAGAAAGCAGGAATGGGATACTAAAGTTGCAAAAATGATCAGCCATGATCATATTGAATGGCGGTGCAGGCTCGAAGGGCCGAATGGTCTACTCCTGCACCTATTTTCTATGTTTCTATGGATGTCCAGTTTTGAGCTGTTAGATCTGTTCAGAATCTATCCCATTTAGAACGGTGGTAGTGCCACACAACACGATGGAGGGTGTCCTCAGTGTGAAGATGGGACTTTGTCTCCACAATGACTTGTGTGATGCTCACTGCTATCAGAATGCATCTGCAACAGGTAGCTTGGCGAGGACAAGGTCAAGTAGGTTTTTCCCAATTATTGGTTCTCTCACCATCTGTCGCAGGCCCAGTTTGGCAGCTATGTCCTTCAGGACTCAGCCAGTTCATTCAATAGTGGTGCTACCAAGCCACTCTTGGTGATAGACATTGATGTCCCCCACCCAGAGTAAATTATGTGCCATTGTACCCTCAGTGCTTCTTCCAAGTAGTGTTCAACATGGAGGAGTACTGATTCATCAGCTGAGGAAGGGTGGTAGGTGGTAATCAGCAGGAGCTTTTCTTGCCCATGCTTGACCTGAAGCCATGAGACTTAATGGGGTCCGCAGTCAATATTGAGGACTCCCAGGGCCACTTCCTCACGGTGGGGCAGGACATACCCAGGGATGGTGATGGAGGAGTTTGGGACATTGGCTGAAAGGTATTATTCTGTGAATATGACTATGTCAGGCTGTTGCTTGAATATTCTGTGGGACAGCTCTCCCAATTTTGGCACAAGTCCCCAAATGTTGGTGATGGGAAACTGCAGGGTCGACTATGCCATTGCTTGTCTGTAGCCGGTGCCAAGTGGTCTATCCGTTTTTTAATTCTTATTGTTCCTTGTAGCTTTTTCTTTTGCAACTGAGTGGCTTGCTAGGCCATTTCAGAGTCAACCACATTGCTGTGGGTCTGGGGTCACATATAGACCAGACCGGGTAAGGACGGCAAATTTTCTTCCCTAAAGGACATTCGTGAACCAGATGGGTTTTTACAACAATCCGATGGTTTCATGATCATACTAGTTGCCGTGGTGGGATTCGAACTCGCATTTCTGGCCTTAGTCCAGGCTTCTGGATTAAGAGTCCTGTAACTTAACCACTATGCTACCATAGTTGTAGGACTGTCTCCTTGAACCACAGCATTCCTTGTAGTGATGATGCTCTCGCAATGGTGTTCGGCATGGAATTCCAGGATTTGGACTCAACAACAATAAACACATGGGATCGTGTGTGACTTGAAGGTGGTGTTCCCACAGCATCGCTCCGATTGTGCTTCTCAGTGATAGAGATTACAGGGTATGGGCTCAAGTTTCGACCTGAGTTGCTCCTATTTTTTTGGAGCAACTGGTTTAGAATGGAGTATCTTAGAAATTGCAATTATAGGCATTTAGTTTTCTCCAGTTCGAGTAAGTTAGAATAGTTTCATTTTAGAACAGTTTTTTTTTCAAAAGGGGGCATGTCCGGCCACTTACGCCACTTGTTTCAAAAGTTTAGGCAGTGAAAATTTACTCCAAACTAACTTAGAATGGAGTAAGTGCAGCTTTTTGTATGCTCAGAAAAACCTTGCCTACACTTTAGAAATCAGGCGTAGGTTACAAATTGGGTGTAGGGAATGGGGAGGGGGGGGGGAAGGGAAGTAATTAAATTCTACAAGCATTCAACAGTCTTACTTATACAAAAAAAGAGACACCCTGAATAAAAAATTATAAACAAAGCAAATATAAAATATTGAATATTCCTCCCTGTGTGAAGCAGCAGCAGCCTTCGAGCTGCGGTACTTCAGGCAGGCCTTCCATGTAGGAGACGGGCGGCGTCAGTGACTCGACGGCAGCCCAACAACAACGGCAGCAAGCAGCCTTCGAGCTGCGGTGCTTCAGGCAGGTCTTCCATGTAGGAGACGGGCGGCGTCAGTGACTCGACGGCAGCCCAACAACAACGGCAGCAAGCAGCCTTCGAGCTGCGGTGCTTCAGGCAGGTCTTCCTTCCATGTAGGAGACAGGGGCGGCGTCAGTGGCCCGACGGCCGCCGAAGACACAGCAAGCAGCCTTCGAGCTGCAAGGGAAGCTGAGGCCATTCAGCCACGGGATAGGGGCAGCGGCAGTGGCTGACGGCGGCCGAAGACACAGCAAGCAGCCTTCGAGCTGCGAGGGAGGCTGAGGCCATTCGGCCAGGGGACAGGGCGAGGCAGCCAGATAGCCAGTTTGAAACTTAAATTTGTAATTGCAGAATGGGTGCTGCATTGTCAGCACCACGGATTATGCAATGGTTCGCCAGTAATTCACTGCAGAGGAGAGAATTGATTAGAGCTCACCGCCTCAGGAACGTCATAGCCTGTAGGCTGATGGGCAGGAGACCTTACCCACGTCGACAATATCGAGCCAGGCGCTCGTACCTGGACATGAGCGAGGCTGATTGTATCAAAAGGCTGCGTTTCCGCAGAGAAGTTGTCGTTGAGATCTGTGATATGCTGAGAGCAGATTTGCAGCCCAAAAGCAGAACGCCAACTGCCTTGTCTGTTGAAGTGAAGGTAACAGCTGCACTTGCCTTCTATGCCTCGGGGATCGTTTCAGGCTACAACTGGAGATATGTGCGCCATCTCTCAACGTGCAATACAAGCCTGTGTTTACCAGGTCACAGCTGCATTGTATGCGTGGAGGAATGACTTCATCAATTTCCCAATGACCGCACAACCGATCTATGAGAGGGCTGAGGGCTTCTTCAGGATTGCTGGCTTCCCAAAGGTACAGGGCTGCATTGATTGTACCCACATAGCCTTGCGAGCACCTGTGGAGGATTCCGAGCAGTACAGGAATAGAAAAGGTTTCCATTCCATCAATGTGCAACTCGTGTGTGACGACAAGCAGCGTGTCATGTCAGTCGATGCGAGATAGCCTGGCAGCACCCATGATGCCTAGTCTGAGGAAGGACGTTCTTGCTATTGAGGGAGTGCAGCAAAGGTTCACCAGACTGATTCCAGAGATGGCTGGGCTGTCATATGAGGAGAGACTGGATCAACTGGGCCTTTATTCACTGGAGTTTAGAAGGATGAGAGGGGATCTCATAGAAACATATAAGATTTTTATGGTATTGGACAGGATCGATGCGGGAAGAATGTTCCCGATGTTGGGGAAGTCCAGAACCAGGGGACATAGTCTTAGGATAAGGGGTAGGCCATTTAGGACTGAGATGAGGAGAAACTTCTTCACTCAGAGAGTTGTTAACCTGTGGAATTCCCTGCCGCGGAGAGTTGTTGATGCCAGTTCACTGGATATATTCAAGAGGGAGTTAGATATGGCCCTTACGGTTAAGGGGATCAAGGGGTATGGAGAGAAAGCAGGAAAGGGGTACTGAAGGAATGATCAGCCATGATTTTATTGAATGGCGGTGCAGGCTTGAAGGGCCGAATGGCCTATTTTCTATGTTTCTATGATGCGTTCATCCTACGCGACAGCGTTATATCTGACATGTTTGAGCAGCAGCCAGAAGGGCAGAGTTGGCTACTGGAAGACAAAGGGTACGGCCTGACCACCTGGTTCATGACGCCCCTACGCATGACACGGACGGAAGCTGACCGTCAATACAAAATGGCGCACATTGCAACGCGCAGCATCATTGAGAGGATCATTGGCATATTGAAACAGCGATTCCGACGCCTGGACCATTCCGGAGGCCACTTGCAATACTCTCCTCAGATTGTCGGTCACTTCACTGTTGTGTGCTGCATGTTTCATAACTTAGCCATCATGAGGCAGCAGTGGCTGGTAGTGGAACCAGAAGACCCACATGAGGGTCCAGTGCCTGATGATAGTATTTTGGATGAGGATGATGACGATGATCAGGAAAGCATGCAAGTGCCAGATGCCGGAGCACGAGGTCAGAGGAGGGCCGTCCATCATGCTCCTTTAACAATTGCTTGAGCCCTGTGCCAGCAGCTCATCCTTGAACGCTTCAATTACTGATGCCTGAGGGCTCTGCGACCACTGTTGCGCAGGGACATGTTTATTCTTTGGAGTTGTTCCTACGTTGTGTTGTGTTAATGGAACATGATTCAGTTTTAATGAAAAAATATTTTATTGAAAAGTTAACGTCACTGTAATAAAATATTTGTTGTATCAAACTTTACTTTTTAATATGATTCTTGAAGATCACTTATAAACTTGTAAAGTTACAAAACAATTTAAATGTGAAAAATCTTACACTCTTAAGGTCACTTAAACTTCAAGATCACTTTTTAGGTGCAAAATTAAATAAGTTACAAAAAGTTACACGATAAGATCACTTAAAAACCCTAAGATCACTTATAAGTTGTAAAGTTACAAAAGTTACAAAACAATTTCAAATTGAAAAATCTTACACTCTCTTAAGATCACTTAAACTTCAGGATCACTTTTTAGGTGCAAAATTAAATAAGATACAATGAGAGAGCATTTACACTATAATATCACTTAAAAACCCTAAGATCACTTATTAGTTGTAAAGTTACAAAACTTACAAAACAAGTTCAATTTGAAAAACGCTACTACAGCTGCATCAAGAACAAGAACAAAATCAGCAAAGAAAGGCTGCAACCATCTCTCATCCACATCTCAGTGAATGTTCACTTTTTCATGGGGGTGTCATTTGATTGGCGGGGTTGTGTGCCCTTATTGCAGCAGCTATCTCCCTGACGGCCTGTGCCATCACTTGCATACCCTCCCTGACGGCCTGTGCCGTCGATTGCACTCCCTCGGACATTCCCTCCCTAAGTTCCCGTGTCATTACTGCTATTTCTCCCATCAGGACCATCATCTCTTCACCCACAGCACTGACGCTACCGATGAGTGATCGGGTAAGCTCATTGGTCTCCATACCCAATGCCACAACCTGAGCCGCATCTGTTGCACGCTGCATCTCAGGAGAGCGTGTCTCCAATCTCCTTCTCTGCCTCGGTCTGCCTCGCGGCACCACTACACTGGCAGGCGTGGGCAGGGATGGTGGGACGTTCGGTGTTCCAAACGGCACCACAACACTGGGAGGCGCGGGCTGGGATGGTGGGACGCTCGGTGTTGCAGACGGCAGTACTAGAGAGAGAGGCGCGGGCTGGGACGGTGGGGCGCTCGGTGTTCCAGACGGCAGCACTCGAGTGCGAGCCGTGGGCTGGGATGGTGGGTGAATGGGTATAAACTGCTCCATTATATCACCAGCACCACTGGGACCCGCAACGTCGGAATCAAAACCATGGAAGGTGGAACCAGAACCTATGCAAGGGGTTGAAACTCTGATGCCCCTTAATGGGGGCTCATAAACATTAATTTGGAAGCTCTCCTCTGTAGACATTTCAGTCATCACCGCCATCATCCAGTCTGGATCGTCTGCATCTGATTGTACTGGTTCTTGTTCTGTATCTTCAGGATCCTCAGGGTTGGCAACAACATCATCATCATCATCATGTTCTGCAAAATACCTCAGAACAGTCAAATGTTTAACAGCAAGGGAGGGGGCAGGATGAGTGGCATAAGTACTCTCACACTTAGCAGGCCAGGCAGCAGGTTGATTTGAAGGGCCACGATGCATTTTCAGGACTTGCCCTCTTCCTCGCGCGCAGGCCCAGATGGTGCTGTACTGATTGCTTTTCTCCATGTATGACTTATCATGGCAGCTATCCTCTGTTCCAAGGGTGTCAGTGGATGCAGATTGGGCACGCCTCCTCCTGTTCGAGTTGCTTCCCTTTTGTTGTGGGCCAATTTCTTCTGCAAAGAGTAAAATATAACTTTTTACTGAGTGTGTCTTTCTGCAGGGTGGGACATACACATAGTCACATTACAATTACGATTACATTAAAAAATGAAAATATTACACAAACTGCTTGACCAAGGTCGTGCCATTTCTTTTTACACTGGCTTCCAGATCTCATGGTATGCACCACTGCACAGTAATCTTTTGCAACTTGGTTCCAGCGTTTCTTCATTTCTTTAGGTGGCACTTTTATGCAACCTCAGTTGCTGGTATCTAGCTCCTGCCATCTCTGCTCAATGACGTTGACTAATAACTCCACTTCCTCATGCAAGAAATTCTTTGTTCTTGGTGGACATTGTTCCACTGCTGTATTGAATTGACACTCTTATTTTTCAAAACACAGTCTTTATTTTGCATGCACCTATGCAGCATCTGTTCTGGAAGTTTAGCAGTGAAAAGCAGCGCTCACTGATTTCAGCAGGTGATTTCTTCAACAGTACTGCTAAAAGCACTCCTTTAGACACCAAAAAAATCACCAAAATTCAATCCCAAGCCTTTCCAGAAATCCATGATACAAATCAGCACAAGTTCCTTTAAAAATGGCCGAGTGCCAATGTTTATGGGCTACTGCGCGTGCGCACGCGCTCCAACGTGCACGCGCAGGGCTGCCGGCACGACGTTCTCTCATTTGACTTAGCCCCGCCCCCCTGCACTTGCAGAATCGGCGCGACTCTGTGGCTCTGCCCCCTGCTGATGTCTGCGCGCAGCGCCGCGCTCCGAGGGACATGCAGGGAGCCCGAGAATTGCAAGGTACATTTTTGTCACACTTTGAGTCGCGAAAAACGGGTGACCATGTCAGGGCTGCGCCGTTCTAGGCACGGCCCGGAACTTGACCCCATAGTGAGTATTCCATAACGCTACCGAGTTGAGCCTTCTGGTGTGGTGGATAGACTGAGAGGAGTTATGAGGTGAGCCAATTGTCACAGTGTATTTGGCCTCTGCCCTAAAATAACCAAACCTCCAGCATTGTCATGAAGTCTGCACAAATTAAAGATTTATCTCTCAGATGCTACTGAAAGCAACCAGTCGTTTTTTTTTTCATTTTGCTTGACACTTTTGTTTGTTAGTTATAAAAATACTGGGAATGGGGAAACAGTCTGTGTTACTGACTATCAAAAACCATCCATTGGGGAGCGAAGAGTCTGATCGCTTAGCAATTGGTGTGGAACGGTAGTGTGCTGCAAGATAGATGTATCAGGCAACCAATGATAGGAGTGTGGGAGTGGAACAGTTAGAGGCACAAAGTCATTTGTTGAAACTACCCAGAATCGTCCAACCAGAGTTGGCAACCCAATTCTACCATGCTCTTGTAGCCACGGTATTGATATGGCTCGCCCAGTTCAGCTTTTGGTCAGTGTTGACTCCCAAGATGTTGATGATGGTGAACTTGACAGTGGTGATGCCATTGAAGATCAGGAGGAGATGGCTGGGCTTTCTCTTGTTCAAGCTAGCCATTGCCTGGGACGTGTGTAGTGCGTATGTTACCTGCTGTATGCTGGCTATGAGACCTCCGCAAACAGTGCTATTCTGTGATGGTTTTTAGAAGTGCATCTTTGTGTCTCTCTCTTTCTCTCTGATTAATGCCATGAGAGATTAACTCGTAATTGAAATTGTGTGGTGTTTATTTCACCCTTTTCACCCATTGCTGTTAACTTTCCCAGTTGTGGTTACCATCTTTCCTTCCAACATCAACGCTACCCATCTTCTAGTGCTTTTCCATCTAACTGTTAAAAGCATGTTCTTATTTTTATTTCAGAATTTGAAGGTCAGGAGTACGAAAGACTTGAAAGATCAAAACACAAAGAACTCTCTGGAAGGTAGAGCATTCCAGATTTTCTAAGAAATAAAAGTGGTAACTAACTTGAAAGTAATAATTATTAAATGTGACTTTTGTCATTGGAACCATTTTGAAACCCAGTTAGAGCTGCTGTCCTACTTGATTCCCTCAAATCTTCTAGCCCTCAAACAGGGAGCTACAGAAATGAGTGAAATAAGACTGTGGATAACTTCCTGCTCACAATATACATTTCTCATGTGGGAAAAATATACTATAGTACCAGTCACTGGATGTGTTCATGATCTGTGTTGCTATCATCCCTTTTACACTTTCACTTACTTCAGACTGTACTGCAGTTTGCCAGTATTCCTGTTTCCGATCACTGAAAAGTGTGTGCCTGTGGCTACTGGGTAAAGACAGCAGTGAGTTTGACTATGATGCCCTCCATGGTCAGATAACCTGCCAACACTCATTGTCTAGGCTCATGTGTGAAGAATGGCCACTTGGACAAGGCACCAGAGGGTTGCCAGTGTCTGTGGAATGGTACCCCAGCAACAGGAATGGAGAAAATTAGAAAATTATATATTGATGAAAATGAAGTGCAGAGTAAAATAGATCCAGGAAATTGTATTTTAAGAATGTTTATCTATTTTTTCTCAAATGTTGTCCTTGTCTAATATCTTGCTTATTTCATTGTTCTCTTTTTCACCAGCCCTCCTATATAAACCTGTTGACCGGGTCACCCGAAGCACACTTGTTCTCCATGTAAGTCCAGCAATGCCAAGCAACAAACTACTAATATATCAATCCATGTCACTTCTTCACATTATTGCCAGTGCTCTTCATTTGCAGTCAGTGATAGCATTTATAGCAAGAGTTCTACTGTGAACTGAAATTATTTTGAACAAATGTATGTGTAATGACTGTTCATGGGGTTATAATAGGCAGATACTGACGGATAGTAAGAACTTGTACACTGGAATGCTTTGCTAGTAAAATAGAATCTTTGAAAGCATTCTTTGTTGGAGTTCTGTATCTTTGTATATAGTTAATTAGTTATTAATAATATAAAGGAGAGAAACTGATCTTTTAATTATATAGAGCCTTGGTCAGACTCCATCTGGAGCACTGTGTTCAGTTCTGGGCACCACACCTCAGGAAGGATAGATTGGCTTTGGAAGGGGTGCGCCACAGACTCACCAGAATGATACCAGGGCTTAGAGGGTTCAATTATGAGGACAGACTGCATAGACTAGGCTTGTATTCGCTCGAGGGGTGATCTAATCGAGATGTTAATGGTAAAAGGAGTCAATAGGGTAGATACAGAGAAACCATTTCCACTGATGTAGTTGAGGCCAATTCACTAAATATATTCAAAAGGGAGTTAGATGAAGTCCTTACTACGCGGGGGATCAAGGGTTATGGCGAGAAAGCAGGAAGGGGGTACTGAAGTTTCATGTTCAGCCATGAACTCATTGAATGGCGGTGCAGGCTAGAAGGGCTGAATGGCCTGCTCCTGCACCTATTTTCTATGTTTCTATGTTTCTATGTGAACAAGAGGACATAATCGTAAAATTAGAGCCAGGCTGTTCAGGAGTGACAGTAAGAGTGCGACAAGCATGTGCTGAGATTTACAAGTTGCTTCAGTTTTCTATTGGAAATGAGTGCGCCATGAGTCATGTGCGTCATCCTTTTCAGGGTGATGATATATTCTCTGCCTTTTGCCCTCCCATTGTCTATATTTTATAAAGTTTTGAGAAAAAGAAATCAGCACCTTGATCATTCATAGATATTATTTGTTTTTGCATCTTCTCTTTGTGCTGGAAACAAATGGTTACCCACAGATTGGAGAATAAAAATGAAAAGGTTGGAAATAGCTCTCCAAAGCATGGTCTTACAGTAAAGGTGCATTTTCGCTACAGTTGTAGCATTGGTGTGAAGCAATTTGGTTTCACATCAATGCTAAAAAGTTGTAAGAGTGGAGCAGACTGAGACTTCCTCCTCCTGGTCAAAATAATCCTTGAGAACTCTTACAGTAAATTTAGATTAGGCAATGATTAGGCACTATATCAATTTATAGTATCTGTTGTTTGAGATGTTAACCATCTCATAGTAATGTGTGCCTGGTGTTCTGTGCAATTGACCAATTACTGTATAACAAAGCTCAACAAGCTTCATGTGCAACAGCTGAAGACTCATCAAAGGGTGTACAAATATGTAACATTTAACATAACATCGTAATATGCAGAGACGGATTAACAGTAGGAGTGTGAGAAGGCAGAGAATACATTGTTTCTGTATTTCTCACTGTTCAAAATTGTCACTAACAGAAGCCAGTTGCGTTGGTTTATGCTGATACCAATGTGTTTGTGAATCTGTACAAATGTATTGCCAAAATTAACAAGGAATAGACTTGAGACTGAACCTCCCCACCCCTGTACTACCTGACATGTTCCTTCTTTCATTCATTTGTTTTTCTTTAACTTGCTGATTGTCCCTGCTTGCACACTAACTCTTATTGGAACTACAGAAATCTAAATCTAAAAACTTGGTTGTCTGTACCCACACAATTTTAATGTATGCATTGCATGCTCCGTTATCAAGCTCTGTGGGACTACCCTTCTTTATTGCACACTTACCTATTCAATCTCAGCCAAAGTATCTCCAGCATTGGTTTCTCTCCTTGTCCCCACACAGTTATGTACAGAGCCCCCAAGGATCTATCCTTGGCCCCCATCTCTTCCTCATCCACGTGGTGTTCCTTGGCACATCATCTACAGATGGGTGTCAATTTCCACATGCTGTACCTTTTCACCATCTCTCTTCACTGCACTCTGTTCTCAAACTGCCTGTATAACATTCAGTCTTGGATGATGTGTAATTTTCTAGAGTTAACCATTGGGAAGACCAAGGCTGTCATCTTTGGCCCCCGCCACAAACTCTGTACCCATACCACCAATTCGATCCCCTTCCCAGCCACTGTCTCAAGCAGGACCAGTCTCTTCGCAACCTTGGCATCCTTTTCAACCCAAGCTGAGCTGAGCTTCCCACCGCTTATCTTCTCCATTAAAAAGACTGTTAACTTCCACCTCCGTAACATTGTCATTTTAGAATCATAGAATGGTTACAGTACAGAAGGAGGCCATTTGGCTCGTCGAGCCCGTGCTGGCTCTCTGCAAGAGCACTTCAGCCAGTCCCACTCCCGCCCTATCCCTGGAATCCTGCAAATGTTTCCCCTTCAGGTACTTATCCAATTCCCTTCTGAAAGCCACGATTGAGTCTGCCTCCACCACCCTTTCAGACAGTGCATTCCAGATCCTAACCGCTCGCTGCAAAAAAATGTTTTTCCTCATGTCGCTTTTGGTTCTTTTGCCAATCACCTTAAATCTGTGTCCTCTGGTTCTCGACCCTTCCACCAATGGGAACAGTTTCTCTCTATCTACTCTGTCTAGAACCCTCATGATTTTGAACACCTCGATCAAATCTCCTCTCAACCTTCTCTGCTCTAATGAGAACAACCCCAGCTTCTCCAGTCTAAACACGTAACTGAAGTTCCTCATCCTTAGAACTATTCTTGTAAATCTTTTCTGCACTCTCTCTAAAGCCTTCACATCCTTCCTAAAATGCGGTGCCCAGAATTGAACACAATACTCCCGTTGAGGCTGGACCAGTGTTTTATAAAGGTTCATCATAACTTCCTTGCTTTTGTACTCTATGCTTCTGTTTACGAAGCCCAGTATCCCGTATGCTTTTTTAACCGCTTTCTCAACCTGCCCTGCCACCTTCAATGATTTTCACACATATACCCCCAGGTCTCTCTGTTCATGCACCCCCTTTAGAATTGTACCCTTTAGTTTATATTGCCTCTCCTCATTCTTCCTACCAAAATGTATCACTTTGTACTTTTCTGCGTTAAATTTCATCTACTACATGTCCACCCATTCCACCTGTCTGTCTTCTTGAAGTCTATCACTATCCTCCTCACTGTTCACTATATTTCCAAGTTTTGTGTCATCTGCAAATTTTGAAATTGTGCCCTGTAAGTCATTAATATATATAAATTTTCATTTTTCACCCCTACCTCAGTCCAACTGCTGTTGAAACCCTCATCCATGCCTTTGTCACCTCCAGATTTGATTATCCCAATGATCTCTTGGCCGGCCTGCCATGTTCCACCCTCTGTAAACTTCAGTTCATCCAACACTCTGTTGCCAGTATCCTATCCCGCATTAAGTTCCGCTCACACATCACCCTGTCCTCGTTGATCTATATTAGCTCCCGCCTCCCAGTTTCCCCAACACCTCATCCTTGTATTTATATCCCTTCATGGCCTTGCCCATCTCCATCTCTGCAACTTCCTTCAGCTGTACAACCCCTCCCCTCGAACTCTCCATTCCTCTAACTCTGGCTTCTTGTCCATGCCCCTCCCTTCGCCTCACCTTTGGCATCATGTCTTCAGCCACCTGGACCCCGTTTGCAATACTGACTGTAACATAAATGAGGTATCTTGTAATTTTAGTAAGCTCTACATCGGATTGCAATAGATTAGCTTATGTTTGAGCAGAAATGCAGCTGCCTTTTGATCCTGTTCCAAGCAATCTGAATGACTATCTTGTGTTCCTGTAGGATTTGTTAAAACACACACCAGTCAATCACCCAGATCATCCTTTGCTACAAGATGCTCTCCGTATTTCACAGAACTTCCTGTCCAGCATTAATGAAGAGATCACTCCCAGGAGACAGTCTATGACTGTAAAGAAAGGCGAGGTGAGTTTCTCTGTCACCCTGCGAGTATAAGTAAATCTGTAGCTCATTCTGGTAACTTTATTTTGATAACTAGATGCAATTGCTCCCAAATGGAAGCGTGTTATCTCATAAAAGGTACATCACAACCTCTTATTTAACAGTGTTCAATGCACAATAAAGAAAAAAATGAAAAACTTGCATTTATATAGCACCTTTCACGACCACCGGATGTCCCAAGGCACTTTACAGCCAATGAAGTAGTTTTGAAGTGAAGTCACTGTTGTAATGTAGGAAATACATATTTTTCATGAATAGATGACACAATGATTTGGACTGCGGTATACACAGAATGTTAAGTCAGTTAATTCAAATTATCATTTAATTCGATTTTTTTTTTGTTAAAACAACTTTGAATTATCAGGAGTCTTTATTAAATTTGCTTTTGTAAGGATCGGTACATACTGTTTACTCCTGTTCGTAAAACATCAGCCATCTCTTTCAGCCACAAAGCTAAATAAAGTTAATATAGCAGATATAAATGGAATCCAGTGAGAATATGTTGAACCCAAACTGATTTGTACCTTTCTCACAGAGAGAAATCTTTGTCATGTGTGTTCAATGCTTACAAGTCTGCTGTACTGACTATAAGGGCCGCATGCATGATATTCTGTTTGGGCTTTGGTGGTTGACTTTTGACATCTCTTTACAGTTTGGATTATTTATATAATCTGTACATGCAGTCACTGGTGCGAGAAACATCAACATCTTGGCCCCAAGTTTCCACATGATTTGCTCCTGATTTTTAGGAGCAACTGGTGGAGAACGGAGTATCTTAGAAATCGCAACTCTCCACATTTAAGTTTTCTGCAGTTCTAGTCAGGTAGAACAGTTTCACTTTGGAACAGAATTTTTTTTTCAAAAGGGGGCGTGTCCAGCCACTGACGCCTGATTTGAGAGTTTCCAGTGAAAACGTACTCCAAACTAACTTAGAATGGAGCAAGTGAAGATTTTTGTAGGCCTGAAAAAACCTTGTCTACACATTAAAAAATCAGGCGCAGGTTACAAATTAGGCGTCGGGAACGAGGTGGGGGAGGGGGGGGCAGGGGATGGGGGAAGGGAAGTCATTACATTCTACAATAAATCCTTAGTTATACTTATACAAATATTATACAAATAATTCCAACCTGAATAAAAATTTATAAGCAAAGAAAAGATTAAATAAACCATGTTCCTACCTGTGTGAAAGTGCTTCAGGTTGCAGGAAGCCTCAGAAGTTGAGGCAGCCATTCCTGACGGCGGGGGGGGAGGCCCCCCTGCCGTCGGTCGGGCCCGTCGGGAAACGGCTGCCTCAACTTCTGAGGCTTCCTGCAGCCTTCTCACTGCTGCAAGAAGCCTCAGTGCTGATCATGGAAGGGCAATGTGCTTTTATTCAAAAATGTTAAAAATTGAACAGCTACAAAGAACTACAAAAATGGCCGAGTGCCAATGTTTCGTTCACACTGCGCGTGCGCGAACGCTCCAACGCGCACGCGCAGGGTTGCCGGCACGAAAAAAACTCATTTAAATGGTACCCGCCCCCTCCTACTTACAAAATCGGCGCGAGTGGTAGGCTCCGCCCCCTGGACGCCGCGCCAAGCTGACATCGAGCTGCAAAGCGCTCGAGAATAGCGCGTTTTTTTTCAGGCGCCGTTTTCGGCGCGAAAAACGGGCGCCCAGCTCGGAGGGGCACCTGTTTTGCCGCGTGTGGAAACTTGGGGCCCTTATCTCTAACACAAATGCTCCTTATGACCATCTAGCTTGGCTACCAAACTTTTAACAACATACATTAAAATCTGATTGTGTATTCAGGAGAAAATATTTCTGCCAGAATATTAAAGTTCTATATGTGCATAACTTTAAGGCAATTTTACTGCATCTCTCCAGTTTTGTTATACATTGCCCCTTCCACTGGGTCTAGGCTGCATCCAGGAGTTAGCTGGTAATAGCAGAGAGTTATAAAGGGAGTTTGGAGAAAGGGGTACAGTTGTATCTGTGTATGGCCCTCCATCTGGTTGCTGTAAAGATAAGAGAAATATAACTCAAGAATGGTTTGAGAATGATTTTGTTATAGCGAACTGTTGCAAGGCACCTTTCTTTGGTTTCATAGTTGATGTGCTCGGACTTTTAAAGATTGTATCGTGAACATTACCCTTGTTCCTTGTATTTGAGAAAAGTTTCACATTTCATTGTTGCCATGCATTTTAAAAATAATGGAAATCTATGGATGAGTAGGGATATTCAAAGGAATTGCAGCTGTTTCTTTAGTTCATATTTCCTCTCCCCACCTCCCTATAAAAGTTCTGACTTTAGTGTTGGCAAGATATTCAATGGTGATGGGACAGTTCCTGTCATGAATAATTATTGGCCAGCAGCAGGACTTGTTGGATAGCAAGTGAGGCAACACTGCCATTCTTTTTTTCTTGAGTAGCTCTCAAGCCAATGTAGTATCCCAACTGCTGCCTTGTCTGATCAGCGAACTTGTCACAGACTATGATTGCGCTTTAGATCTTCTGGTCTGTATGACTCAATAGCTCATGGGCAGTGCATTGACCCACTGAGCTATCATGACAGCTGCTTAGTTTGAACGAGATTTTTAATTCAGTCCTGTACTGTGGCAATAGTATAACATCTAAAATATAACATGCATATGTGAGTGATCAATTAAAGCTCTGCAACTCTTTTACATTCAATTCCTGGTAATGGGCATAGAGTATTTCACCAGTTGACCAAATTCAATTGAAATGTCTTTTTGAAGCTGAGAATGATCATACAGTGTTACTAATTTTGTGTATTTTAACCTTATGTATTTGTGTGCAGTAGATAACAGAGGGATCCGTTTTTACTGCATTCAGGCTCGCCCTGAAAAGCAGTCTGAATCTTACCTGGGGCAACTACACAGCCCACTTGTAGTGTTGATATTGCTCGGCAAAGATTACTGCAGGGGACACTTTAGCATCGACAACTTACAACAACAACTTGTATTTATATAGCGCATTTAACATAGTGAAACGACCCAAGGTGCTTCACAGAAGTATTATGCGATAAAAATTTGACACCGAGCCGCACGAGTAGAAATTAGAGCAGGTGACCAAAAGCTTGGTCACAGAGGTAGGTTTTAAGGAGCGTCTTGAAGGAGGAAAGAGAGAGGGAGAAGTTTAGGCAGACTGTTCCAGAGCTTGGGACCCAGGCAACAGAAGGCATGGCCACCAATGGTTGAGCGATTATAATCAGGGATGCTCAGGAGGGCAGAATTAGAGGAGCACAGACATGTCGGGGGTGGGGGGGGGGGGAGGGTGGCGGGGGGAGTTGTGAAGCTGGAGAAGATTACAGAGGGAGGGGTGAGGTGAGGCCATGGAGGGATTTGAAAATAAGGATGAGAATTTTGAAATCGAGGCGTTGCTTAACCGGAAGCCAATGAAGGTCAGCGAGCACAGGGGTGATGGGTGAGCCGGACTTGGTGCGAGTTAGGACACGGGCAGCTGAGTTTTGGAATAGTCAAGTCTAGAGGTAACCAAGGCATGGATGAGAGTTTCAGCAGTGGATGGGCTGAGGCAGGGGTGGAGACGGGCAATGTTACGGAGGTGGAAATAGGCGGTCTTAGTTATGCTGCGGATATGTGGTCGAAAGCTCATTTCAGGGTCAAATATGACCCCAATTTGCGAACAGTCCGATTCAACCTCAGACAGCAGTTAGGGAGAGGGATGGAGTCGGTGGCTACGGAATGGAGTTTATGGCGGGGACCCAATAACCAATTGAAGAAAATTTCTGCTCATCCAGAACTGAATGTCGGACAAGCAGTCTGACAATTTAGAGACTGTGGAGGGGTCGAGAGAAATGGTGGTGAGGTAGGGCTGGGTGTCATCAGCGTACATGTGGAAACTGATGCTGTGTTTCCGGATGATGTCGCTAAGGGGCAACATGTAGCTGAGGGCCAAGGATCAATCCTTGGGGGACCCCAGAGATAATGATTCGGGGACGGGAAGAGAAGCTGTTGCAGGTGATTCTCTGGCATCGGGTCATTTTGGCTTTTTTTGTTTAAGGCTGTTCATAGCAGAATGCATCAGCTGAGAAAGTGTCACAATTTCCATGCAAACTACATTGAGCTGTTGCATATAAATCATACTTACAATTAAATGCTTTAGTAGCCAGATCAGGATGTGAACTTACCCTCTCCGTTTCAAGTCAGCCTGCCAGCATCCACTTCCAATATGTACCGAGTTGGAATGATCTATTTTGCCATGATTCATATTATCTGAATGAATCATCTCAGGACTTGTATATGGCAGGGCGGGGCAGGCAGTATTTTATACTCTCACCTACCCCCGTTAATTTTAACGTAATTTCTGTTCCTCATCCTTCTCTGCTGCTTTCTTTCTTTTAACACCTACCACACCTCGAGTCTCTGCATTTGTCAGCTGATCCGGTCCCTACTTCCACCTGTGATATCCATTAGGATGTAAATGCAAGCATCTGTTCATATTCTGGATATTTCCTGGCTAGGATGTTTCCCAACCAGCAGGCAGAATGAAAGGAAAGTTGTTGTATTATTCCCTCTGGAGTTACTCACTGCTGACTTCTGTGTCTGATGACTGCAGAGATCCAAAATGGCAGCAGGAGACACAAAGTCTGTTATGTTTATATATCTTCTCAAAGGACGACGTTTTTTTAAACTTGCCTGTTTAGAGGGATTACTTCGCACTGAAAGTATGAAGCTGTGCCAATATTGTGAAGATATTTTGCCAATAAAGTGCACAAAAATTGCTCTATAAGTAGGACTCTTTGAGTGGCAAAAGTTCACAAGCATATTAACCCATATCTTATGACTACATGGGGTATGTTGGAGTTCAGTAGTTGTCATCTTAGCTTAAGAAATAACAAGGCATCGTCACCCTATAAAGTTTTTCCTTATGCTGATAATTGAACGTTGCCATTTTGTTAGTTGTGTTTTAAACATGGCTTTGTGTTTAAAAACCTATTGTGCTGCTGTTCAACACACCGTCCCCTCAACATGGTAAATATTCCCCTTTTCCCCCAAAAATATTGTTAATATGAGAAGTAATATGCTGAGAACTAGCACTGGTCTGGGAGAAAACTTGCTGAGTCACTGCTTGGGACTTTTGATGTGGGGAAATGATGACAGAAGGTCAGGTGGGCAGCGTGGGAGACATTTCCCATTATTCTTTAATCTGGTAGTGATTCACTGCAGGAAGTTTATACAAAATGACAAAACTTTTGGATTGCTATTGGAATTTGTTCCTTGTGAGAAAAAATTCTACTTTGCTTTTTTTTTAAGCATGCACCTAGATTAAACCTCTTGGGGGTTTCATAGAATCAAAGAGATTTATGACACAGAGAAGGCCATTTGACCCATCGTGTCTGTGCCAGTCGAAAAAGAGCTATCCAGCCTAATCCCACTTTCCAGCTCTTACTCCGTAGCCCTGCATGTTACAGCACTTCAGGTGCATATCCAAGTACTTTTTAAATGTGAGCATTTCTACCTCTACCACCCTTTCAGGCAGTGAGTTCCAGACTCCCACCACCCTCTGGGTGAAAAAAGTACTCCTCATCTCCCCTTTACTCATTACTTTAAATCGATGTTCTCTGGTTATTAACCTCTCTGCTAGGGGAAATAGGACCTTCCTTGTAAAGTCCTGTCCCTGCAGTACAGACTCACACGAGGCACATGCTGAAGTCAAGGTCACTCTGAACAACCTGGGATGCATTTCATCTGGGCCTGGTGATTTTATCTACTTTCAAAGATGCTGAGCCTCTTAATACTTCTCTCACTATCTCATCTAATATTTCACACTCATCCTCCTTAACTACAATGTCTGCATCGTCTCTCTCTTTTGTGTAGATAGGGTTAGGGTTTCATGAAATAAAATATTTTTCTGAATAAAGTGCCAGTCTACCAAATTATTCTGCTAAGGTGGATGAAGGTAAAATAGACAAAATAAATAGCATTGTGCTTCAATTTTAGGATATTCAAAATTAAAGATTTGTAAAGTTTAAATGTATCCATAATAACTTTGGAAATATAATTTTACACTGTGCTAACAGATGTGGAAATTACTCAGCCTGAAGTTTTATGTGAATCAGACCTGATTTAGATTGTGTTTGAAAAGTAAGTTATGGTATAACTGAAGAAATACAGGCTTCTAGCTCCCCGGCCTCCCCCAGCACAATGCAGAGCAACAGAGTAGGCAAGTAGCTGAGCCATATAGACCAGGAAGGTCCCAAGTTCAATCCCACTCTGACTTATCAAAGCAGGAGAAATCTAGCTGTTTTATCCAGCTAGTCCCATATTGTCATGGTGTAACTTATGAACACCATCACACCCCTCCCTGCCCGGCCCCTCCCCACTCTGACCCCACCAACCAGGCACACAATATCCTGGGAGGCAAAAAAAAGGCCCTAAGCTAATGAATGGAAACGCTTCTCCGACTTCTAAAGGCAATGAAACAAGTTCCAGGCAACCATAGTGACCAGAAGACACATTTCCTCCAGCACCCACCTACCTTTTATATGTAGTGATGTCATGACATATTCAGGAACCCATATTTTTAAACATAAGCGTCTTTCTGACAACGGAGGCAGCGCGAGCCTGGAGCAGCTGAAAGGAGTTTTAAACATAAGCGTCTCCATGACAACGGAGGCAGCTCGAGTCTGGAGCTATTACAGGTCCTGTCAAGGGGACAAAATGAGAAATAAAAAGTAATACAATTCTGACATCACAAGGATGGAGGACGGTAATTGGTTCTTCCATATTGATTGAATCACTGGACAGGGAATGAATCTTAAAGAAAGCTAATAACTGATTTAATTTGCTTCCATTGCTGATTTTCTAATTTTAACTTAATTTATAATTATGGTATATATTTAATTTTGTTTAATAATAATTAATCTTTATCATACTGATTTTACTATTGTATACTCCTTATTTATTGTATTATTTACAATGTAATTTAATTTTTTTTTTGTTTTTTCGCCTGTGTCGATCTGCGTGCGCATTTTGGCTGCTGCTTCAGACCCGGGCCTTTAACCTCCATTCACACTTCCTTCTCCTGTTTTTTCTCTCTCTCCCTCAATGGTCAGTATCTAACGTGTTGTAAAATTGGTGTGAAGCGCCTTGAGACGTTTTACTACGTTAAAGATGCTAAACATATAAATAAAAGTTATTATTATTATCCAACAGTAACCTGGATTTATATAGTGCCTTTCATTAGTAAAATGTCCCAAGCGTTAGCGAACAAAATTTGACACCTAGCTACATAAGATATTAGGACAGATGACCAGAGGCTTGGTCAAGAGGTAGGATTTAAGGAGCACCTTAAAGGAGGAAACAGAGGTAGAGATGCGGAGAGGTTTAGGGAGGGAACTCAGGAGAATTTTTTAATTGAGGTATTACTTAATCAGAAGCCATGCAGGTCATCAAGTATGGGGTGACGGATGAACGGGACTTGGTGTGAGTTAGGACATGGGCAGCAGAGTTTTGGATAACCTCAAGTTTACGGAGAGTAGAAAGTGGGAGGCCAGCCAGGAGTGGGTTGGAGTAGTCAAGTCTAGAGGTAATAAAGGCATGGATGAGGGTTTCACCAGCAGATGAGCTGAGGCAGGGCGGTGCCGGGAGATGTTACAGAGTTGGAAACAGCGGTCTTAGTGATGGCATGGATATGTGGTTTGCCGGCATGGACTGGTTGGGCCGAATGGCCTGTTTGTGTGTCATATAATTTATTTACATCCCATCAAACTCATCTCGGGGTCAAATATGATATCCACCCTATCTGTTCCCCTTAATATACTCACAACTTTGATCAGATCACCCCTTAACCTTCTAAATTCAAGGGAATACAACCCTAGTTTGTGTAATCTCTTCTCGTAACTTAACTTTTGAAGTTCTGGTAAACCTACACTGCACTCCCTCCAAGGCCAATATATCCTTCCTAAGGTGTGGTGCCCAGAACTGCTCACAGTGCTCCAGGTGTGGGGTTTTGTGCAGCTACAGCATAACCTTTACCCCCCTTGTATTCTAGTCCTCTAGATATAAAGGCCAGTATTCCATTAGCCTTTTTGATTATTTTCTGCAACTGTTCATGACATTTTAATGGTCTATGTACCCAGACCCCCAAGTCTCTTTGGACCTCCATTGTTTTTAGCATTTTATCACTTAGAAAGTATCCTATTCTACCCTTTTTAGAAACAAAGTGGATGACTTCACATTTGCCTGCATTGAAATCCATTTACCACAATTTTACCCATTCACTTAATCTATCAATATCCCTTTGTAATTTTATGCTTTCATCTACACTGCCTGCAATATCACCTATCTTTGTGTCATCATCAAATTTGGATAAATGACTTTCTATACCGTCATCCAAATCATTAATAAATATTGTGAATAATTGAGGTCTTAACACAGATCCCTGCGGGACACCACGAGTCACGTCCTGCCAATTTGAGCACCTATCCATTATCCCTACTCTCTGTCTCCTGCCGCAATTTCCAAACCAGGTCAATAATTTGCCCTCAATTCCGTGGGACTTTATCAAATGTCTTCATATAAATAACATCCATAGACATTTCCCTGTACGCTACTTTTGTCACCTCTTCAAAAAATTCAATCAGGTTTGTCAGGCATGACCGACCTTTCACAAGCTGAATTTAGGGAGCTAGGAGTTAAATTACAAAGTAGGACCTCAAAGGTAGTAATCTCAGGATTGCTACCAGTGCCACATGCTAGTCAGAGTAGAAATAGCAGGATAGCTCAGATGAATACGTGGCTTGAAGAGTGGTGCAAGAGGGAGGGATTCAAATTCCTGGAACATTGGAACTGGTTCTGGCGGAGGTGGGACCAGTACAAACCGGACGGTCTGCACCTGGGCAGGACCGGAACCAATGTCCTAGGGGGAGTGTTTGCTAATGCTGTTGGGGAGGGGTTAAACTAATATGGCAGGGGGATGGGAACCTATGCAGGGAGACAGAGGGAAATAAAATGGGGGCAGAAGCAAAAGATAGAAAGGAGAATAGTAAAAGTGGAGGGCAGAGAAACCCAAGGCAAAAATCAAAAAGGGCCACATTACAGCAGAATTCTAAAGGGACAAAGAGTGTTAAAAAGACAAGCCTGAAGGCTCTGTGCCTCAATGCGAGGAGTATTTGTAATAAGGTGGATGAATTAACTGCGCAGGCAGCTATTAACGATTATGATATAATTGGGATTACGGAGACATGGCTAAAGGGTGACTAAGGCTGGGAACTCAACATCCAGGGGTATTCAACATTCAGGAAGGATAGACAGAAAGGAAAAGGAGTTGGGGTGGCGTTGCGGGTTAAAGAGGAAATTAACGCAATAGTAAGAAAGGATATTAGCTTGGATGATGTGGAATCTATATGGGTAGAGCTGCGGAATACCAAAGGGCAGAAAACACTAGTGGAGTTGTGTACAGACCACCGAGCAGTAGTAGTGAGGTTGGGAATGGCACCAAACAAGAAATTAGGGATGCGTGCAATAAAGGTACAGCAGTTATCATGGGCGACTTTAATCTACATATAGATTGGGCTAACCAAGCTTGTAGCAATGCGGTGGAGGAGGATTTCCTGGAGTGTATTAGGGATGGCTTTCTAGAGCAATATGTCGAGGAACCAACTAGAGAGCTGGCCATCCTAGACTGGGTGTTGTGTAATGAGAGAGGGCTAATTAGCAATTTTATTGTGCGAGGCCCCCTGGGGAAGGGTGACCATAATAAGGTAGAATTCTTTATTAAGATGGAGAGTGACAGTGTTAATTCAAAGACTAGGGTCCTGAACTTAAGGAAAGGTAACTTCGATGGTATGAGACGTGAATTGGGTGGGATAGACTGGCAAATGATACTTAAAGGGTTGACAGTGGATAGGCAATGGCAGACATTTATAGATTACATGGATGAACTTCAACAATTGTACATCCCTGTCTGGAGTAAAAATAAAACGGGGAAGGTAGATAAACCGTGGCTAACAAGGGAAATTAGGGATAGTGTTAAATCCAAGGAAGAGGCATATAAATTGGCCAGAAAAAGTAGCAAACCTGAGAACTGGGAGAAATTTAGAATTCAGCAGAGGAGGACAAAGGACAATTAGGAGGGGGAAAATAGAGTATGAGAGGAAGCTTGCAGGGAACATAAAAATTGACTGCAAAAGCTTCTATAGCTATGTTAAAAGCTTCTATAGATATGTGAAGAGAAAAAGATTAGTGAAGACCAACGTAGGTCCTTTGCAGTCAGAATCAGGTGAATTTAAAATGGGGAACAAAGAAATGACAGACCAATTGACCAAATACTTTGGATCTGTTTTCACTAAGGAAGACACAAATAACCTTCCAGAAATACTAGGGGTTCAAAGGTCGAGAGAACTGAAGGAAATCCTTATTAGTCAGGAAATTTTGTTAGGGAATTTGATGGGATTGAAGGCTGACAAATCCCCAGGGTATGATAGGCTGCATCCCAGAATACGTAAGGAAGTGGCCCTAGTAATAGTGGTTGCATTAGTGATCATTTTCCAACATTCTATTGACTCTGGATCAGTTCCTATGGACTGGAGGGTAGCTAATGTAACACCACTTTTTAAAAAAGGAGGGAGAGAGAAAACAGGGAATTATAGACTGGTTAGCCTGACATCAGTCGTGGGGAAAATGTTGGAATCAATTATTAAAGATGAAATAGCAGCGCATTTGGAAAGCAGTGACAGGATCGGTCCAAGTCAACATGGACTTATGAAAGGGAAATCATGCTTGACAAATCTTCGAGGAATTTTTGAGGATGTAACTGGTAGAGTGGACAAGGGAGAACCAGTGGATGTGGTGTATTTGGTCTTTCAAAAGGCTTTTGACAATGTCCCACACAAGAGACTAATGTGCAAAATTAAAGCGCATGGTATTGGGGGTAATGTATTGACGTGGATAGAGAACTGGTTGGCAGACAGGAAGCAGAGAGTCAGAATAAACGGGTCCTTTTCAGAATGGTAGGCAGTGACCAGTGGGGTGCCACAGGGCTCAGTGCTGGGACCCCAGCTATTTACAATATATATTAATGATTTAGATGAAGGAATTGACTGTAATATCTCCAAGTTTGCAGATGACACTAAGCTGGGTGGCGGTGTGAGCTGTGAGGAGGATGCTAAGAGACTGCAGGGTGACTTGGACAGGTTGGGTGAGTGGGCAAATGCATGGCAGATGCAGTATAATGTGGATAAATGTGAGGTTATCCACTTTGGTGGCAAAAACAGGAAGACAATATTATCTGAATGGTGACAGATTAGGAAAAGGGGAGGTGCAACGGGACCTGGGTGTCATGGTACATCAGTCATTGAAGTTTGGCATGCAGGTACAGCAGGCGGTGAAGAAGGCAAATGGCATGTTGCCCTTAATAGCTGGAGAATTTGAGTATAGGAGCAGGGAGGTCTTACTGCAGTTGTACAGAGCTTTGGTGAGGCCACACCTGGAATATTGTGTTCAGTTTTGGTCTCCTAATCTGAGGAAGCACTTTCTTGCTATTGAGGGAGTGCAGCGAAGGTTCACCAGATTGATTCCCGGGATGGCAGGACTGACATATGAGGAGAGACTGATCAACTGGGCTTGTATCCACTGGAGTTTAGAAGAATTGAGAGCGATCTCATAGAAACATATAAAATTGTGACGGGATTGGACAGGTTAGAGGCAGGAAGAATGTTCCCGATGTTGGGGAGTTCCAGAACCAGGGATCACAGTCTAAGAATAAGGGGTAAGCCATTTAGGACCGAGATGAGGAGAAACTTCTTCACTCAGAAAGTGGTTAACCTATGGAATTCCCTACCGCAGAGATTTGTTGATGCCAGTTCGTTAGATATATTCAAAAGGGAGTTAGATATGGCCCTTACGGTGAAAGGGATCAAGGGGTATCGAGAGAAAGCAGGAAAGGGGTACTGAGGTTGAATGATCAGCCATGATCTTATTGAATGGTGGTGCAGGCTCGAGGGGCCAAATGGCCTGCTCCTGCACCTATTTTCTATGTTTCTATGCAAGCACCTACCCACGAGCGCCTGCCGCGAACTTCATTGATGGTTTAGCGTTGACTGCTTTCACCTGCCTGGCGCTACTCCTGACCTGGGGAAGCAGACGGATCCCGGGGCGATATAGCAGGGAGTGAAGAGGTAAGTGTTGAGAGTCAAATATTTAACAATTTACGTATCTCTCTTACCCATGGAAGGCTGTTGGTAGCCTCCATTCCATTTTTTTCAGATGGTTGACCTCACCTCCTCTTTAGGCGCTAGGATGCCGGTATCCTCGGGCCTCAACCTGAGTAGTGCTACCGCCCCACAATGGGTCTTTAGCGCCTTAAGAGGATTGTGGAATGCTTCCCCTCGTGTCCACACCCCACTTGGGGCGCTAAAAAGGAATATCTCGGTTGATAAACATCACCAGGCGCTAAAGTTAACGTGGAGTCAGTGTCACTGTCTCAAACCCAGCTAGAACAAGTTTTTAGCCCAATGTCTTTTAGAGAGGGAATTGGCTAATAAAAGACCATAAGATTGCCTCTTTTTCTTCTTCCTCATGTAACCACATGATTTAAATGGAAACTAAAACCAGGACTGATGAAATGATTGATTTATATAAAAGGTTCTTACTTGAAGGCTAAATATCTATCCTGGTGCACATTTTAGCAATCAAGCAATGCTATTAGTGTCATTGGTTCACGTAACTTCCCCCTCCCCACTTCCCCATTTAATGAGCATTTGTAAAATACCTATGGCTTAATTTTTTGGACTTGTTGGGCATCATCCAAGGTGTTGCCATGTCTTTCACTTTCAGATGCTGACCAACTTGCAGTATATTTCCAACATTTTCTGTTTTTATTTTAACCCTGTACCAAACATTGTTAACTGCTTGACTCTTGAGCATCCCTGATTATAATCCCTCAACCATCGGTGGCCGTGCCTAAGCCCTAAGCTCTGGAACTTACTCCCTAAACCTCTCCGCCTTTCTTTCCTCCTCTAAGACGTTCCTTAAAACCTACTTCTTTGACTAAGCTTTTGGTCATCTGCTGTCATTTCTTCTTATGTGGCTTGGTGTCAAATTTTTGTCTTGTAACTTGCCTGTGAAGCATCTTGGGATGTTTTATTAAGTTAAAGGTGCTATATAAATACAAGTTGTTGTTATTGATTCTAATCTGGTATTCAAAATACAACATAAGCACTCAAAATTCCTGTTTACATAAGATCTGCTGCTGCTTTTCCCAGTCACATTCACTTTACATCAACCATTAATTGCAGTTCATTTACGCATACTTTGTAAACTTCGGATTTGTACAGTGATAATCATAGAGGGTGGCACAGAACATCCTGGCTATAGTCTATGGGGTATTTAAATTGGGAATATCAAAGTAATGCCTATCTTGTATTCAAACTGGTGAATTTTTATGACGGAGATTTTCTACAACAGAAAGTCTCTTGAATTGATGGCTTTGGACTATTCATTCATTTACTGCTGGGATGAATTCCATATATTTGTAAAGGAGATAAGAGCTCGAATGATTTGATCAGGAGACATAGAAACATAGAAAATAGGTGCCAGGAGTAGGCCATTCGGCCCTTCTAGCCTGCACCGCCATTCAATGAGTTCATGGCTGAACAGAGAGAGGGTTTACAGCAAGAGACTGGTGAATGCGAGATAGCAGTAGGAGATTGGGGGTATGGGTCAGGGGAAAGCAGGTATGCAATTGTGGGTATGGAATATGGCATGGGGATATGAGGTGGAGGTAGGGGATTGGGGACCGAGAATATGGGACAAGCGGGTATTGTAAAGAGGATAGTGGGTATGGGGCAGGGTTATGGGGAAAGAACAAGTGAGTGGGAATAATTGGATAGCTCTTTCAATTAACCGACACAGACACGATGGGTTGAATGACCTCCTGTGCAGTGTAATTCTATGATGGGGTCAGGGGGAAATGGAACAGGGTATAGGATAGTGTGGAGAGGATAGGGGACAGAAGGTGTGGAAATGGAGTATGGGATAGGGACAAGGGGCATTGGATGGGGAACAGAGGATAAGGGATAGGACTATGGAGGAAGAGTAGGGAAGTGGGAATAATTGGATAGCTCTTTCAAAGAAAAGGCTCAATCATGATGGGCGGAATGGCTTCCTTCTGTGCTGTATGATTCTATTCTATGATTCATACCCCCATGGGTCTCCAAATATGCATCTCCTCCTTAATGCTGGCCTACCACCATTAAGAGCTTCAACAAACAACCTCTAATTTGCAGCGCACAATGTAAACGGTGTTTCAGACATTCAGGTCTCTCTGGCTTTATAAAAGGAATTTATGTGCTTGTTCAAACACAGTGCTCAGCCCTCTTATGATCTAGGAGCTGTTTACATTAATCATTCACATTTTCAAGGAGACATTGTACTGTTTGTTGTAAGGGAATTGGGTTTACATCTGCAAGGGTGCATTTTTGCCCCTGTTTCTGATTTGTAAAACAGCATGGCTCATCGGTGAGAACACAACCCTTGACTATTATATACAAATGCTCTACATGCAAACTTTTGAATGTTTATGCTGTGTTTTTTTTAATTTCTAGTATTTCTAGGTGCCTGCCTATGGGTTTAAGGCCCACTGTATCCTGAAATATTATTTTCTGAAAGAAATCTGTCTAATTTGCTTTGAATGAAACAATACTATCTACTTCCACTATCTCCCTGAAAATCGTGTCTTGTGTTTTGGGCTACTGACTCAATTGATATCTGTGAGTAATCTCCATAGATTGATCACTCGCTTACTGAAATAATTTTTCTGTGGATTGGTTTTGAATGTAACCCCCTTCAAGTGGCCAAATCCTGTTTGTGCCCTTTATCCACTCACATGCGTTTCCAGCACCAGTTGCTTCTTTCTTTGGAGGGCAATAGGATGAAGGCCCATGTTAGGGGGGGGGGCGGGGGGCAGGAGGGGAACACCTCCTTTATGGTGACAATTTACTATCAGCAGCAGGAGCACGATGCACCAGCCACCAACACAACATTATTGATATACAAGTTCAATTAGTAAACTTTTATAAAGTCTGACAGCAGCAGGCTGCACTGGTGCCACCAAGTGTGGACAATACAGAAAAAGAGATAAAAGAAAAAGAAAGACATTTCTATAGTGCCTTTCACGACCACTGGATGTCTCAAAGAGCTTTACAGCGAATGATGTACTTTTGGAGTGTAGTCACTGTTGTAATGTGGGAAACACAGCAGCCAAATTGCACACAGCAAGCTCCCACAAACAGCAATGTGATAAAGACCAGGTAATCTATTTTTTTAAATATTGGCCAGGACACAGGGGATAACTTCCCTGTTCTTCTTCGAAATAGTGCCATGGGATCTTTTACGTCCACCTGAGAGAGCCTCAGTTTAACGTCTCATTCGAAGATCAGCCACATCATGCCATCACTGTGCTGACACTAACCACATCGTGCCATCACTGTGCCGACACTAACCACATCATGCCATCACTGTGCCGACACTAACCACATTGTGTCATCACTGTGCCGACACTAACCACATTGTGTCATTACTGTGCCGACACTAACCACATCGTGCCAGCACTGTGCCGGCACTAACCACATTGTGTCATCACTGTTCCGACACTAACCACATTGTGTCATCACTGTGCCGACACTAACCACATTGTGTCATTACTGTGCCGACACTAACCACATCGTGCCAGCACTGTGCCGACACTAACCACATTGTGTCATCACTGTGCCGACACTAACCACATTGTGTCATTACTGTGCCGACACTAACCACATTGTGTCATTACTGTGCCGACACTTAACCACATCGTGCCAGCACTGTGCCGACACTAACCACATTGTGTCATCACTGTGCCGACACTAACCACATTGTGTCATTACTGTGCCGATACTAACCACATCGTGCCATTACTGTACCGACACTAACCACAGCGTGCCATCACTGTGCCGACACTAACCACAGCGTGCCATTACTGTGCCGACACTAACCACAGCGTGCCATCACTGTGCCGACACTAACCACATTGTGTCATCACTGTGCCGACACTAACCACAGCGTGGCATCGCTGTGCCGATACTAACCACATCGTGTCATTACTGTGCCGACACTAACCACATCGTGCCATCACTGTGCCAACACTAACCACATCGTGCCATCAGGAGTGAAATTAGGAAACACTTCTGCACACAAAGGGTGGTTGAAGTTTGGAACTCTCTTCCGCAAATGGCAATCGATGCTAGATCTGTTCATTTTAAATCTGAGATTGATAAGATTTTTGTTAACCGAAGGTATTAAGGGATATGGGCCAAAGGCCAAAGTTAGATCACAGATCAGCCATGATCTCATTGAATGGCGGAACAGGCTCGAGGGGCTGAATGGCCTACTCCTGCTCCAATGTTCCTATCACTGTGCTGGCACTAACCACGTAGTACCATCGGTATGTTGGCTATGGGGTGATGGGGCTGGAGTTCTTGGGTTGAATATGCTGTATAACTGAGAAATCTATCAAATTCCGTTGGTGGCTTTTGAGTTTCTACGTAAATAAATCTTTCTCCAATCGTGAAGAAATTCCTCACTGCTGCTGACTGGAAATGAGAATTTAAATGTACCATTCTATAAACAGCAGTAAATCCCAGGACGTGGCATTCATGCTGTTTAGTCGGAGTTGTATTTCTTCCACCGTTTAAGTTTCTTTTGGGTCATGCACCATTTCCCTGTCAGTGGATGGGTGGGCAACTGTGACCTATTTTCGCTCTCATTTTCCACCTTCATTCTAGCCTGCTACTGAACGTTGTTTTGTGTGCGTGTGAGGCCCACGCTGATGGAATTCTCATGTGTGCTCACAATGAACTTTTTCCTAACTTTGGACCAGCCTTTTATGTACTCCTGCTCCAAAGATTAAGGTTATGAACCTGAAGTGAAGTAATGGTATTTTTTACATGAGCTGTTGAATGTGGGAGAGTTGCCGTGCCTGTTACTAAATGCAATACAGACTATTGAACTGTGGCTAAATAACTGGAGCTGTAGTGGGTTTCTGTCGTGGCTCCTGCAGCTATTTTCTATGTTTCTATGTTTTCTTTGCCTATCAACAGACATTTTAGAGGTAACCTCAAATCACTTTACTGTTGTATCCTTTCTTCCTTGGGCTCCAGTTTTACACATTCATCCTTTAAATTGTTACATAACACAGTCACAATGCATGCAGTGGCTGGAGCAGGGTATCAACGTATTCCTTTGTAAGAACAAGCTGTGCTGTTGTTGATGTGCCTCAGCACTTTTCTGTTGAGCGAGTAAAATTCATTTTTGAACAGCCTCTGTTGCTGACCTTACCATGAACTTGCAAGGTGTCTATGACAATGTTTCATCACATGTCGGCACTGTTAAAAGAGACACACGTTTCATGGTTCATGGCTCAACAGTAATACTTTTGATTGACTTTTTAAGAACTACTTGTTCATGAGCTAGAAAGTCTGGCTCAGTTAACCAGTGTGGTAAGTAAATGATTTCAGCAAAACTGAACATCTGATGAAAAAAATCTACAATTACAACACCTGGCAACCTGCCACACTGACATTAGTGATGAGCAAGGCAAAAACATATCACTGTTTCAGTGCTGGCAAGCTTTACCTCCACAGCTTGATTATTTGTGGATCAAGGATGAGCTGGTGGTTTAAGGTGCTTCTGCCTTTGTAGCCTTGACGGTTTCGATTTGAAAATCATGAAGCATATTCCACACTAGCAGAATCAGAAATTGCTGGAAAGATTCAGCAGATCAGTCAGTATCTGAAGAACTATCCACACCCAAAACATAAACGTGATTGTTCTCTCTTAAGATGCTGCCTGATCTGAGTGTTTCAGCATTTTCTGTTTTTGTTTCATTCCTATCCTCTGCAGTATTTTGCTTTCCATCCTACTCTGTATCTGGCAGAAAAGCATAAAAAGAATTATACAACCAATATTCTGCTTAGTAAAAGATGAACTCTCATGTAACAACCTGACTGAAACTGCCATCTTTCAAGTTCTGTATTAACCTGCAGTACATTGTTAACTATCACTAGCTAAGAAAAAAATACTTACATTTATATAGCTTCTTTCACAACCTCAGGATGCCCAAAAACGCTTCACAGCCAATGAAGTACTTTCGAAGTGTAGTCACTATTGTAATGAAAATAAACACGACAGCCAATTTGCATAGAATACGGTCTCACAAATAGCATGAAATAAATGTCCAGGTAATCTGTTTTACTGATGTTGGTTGATGGAATAAATATTAACCATGACACCTTCACTATTCTTCAAATAGTACAATGGGATCTGTTAAGTCCACCTGAGGGGGTTTAATGCCTCATCCAAGAGGTAGCACCTTGTTGATGAAGATAAAAGTTCACGGAGTTGGGGGTAATATATTAGCATGGATAGAAGATTGGCTGACAAACAGAAAACAGAGAGTCGGGATAAATGGTTCATTCTGGGTTGGCAATCAATAACGAGTGGGGTGCCGCAGGGATCAGTGCTGGAACCCCAGCTACTAACAATCTATATTAATGACTTGGAAGAGGGGACTGTGTGTAACGTAGCCAAGTTTGCTGATGATACAAAGATGGAAGGAAGGGTAATGTGTGAGGAGAACATAAAGAGGTTGCAGGAGGACATAGACAGGTTAAGTGAGTGGGCAAGAATTTGGCAGATGGAGTATAATGTTGGAAAGTGTGAGGTCATGCACTTTGGCAGAAAAAAAATCAAAGAGCAAGGTATTATTTAAATGGAGAAAGATTGCAAAGTGCTGCAATATAGCGGGACCTGGGGGTACTTGTGCATGAAACACAAAAGGATAGTATGCAGGTACAGCAAGTGATCAGGAAGGCCAATGGAATCTTGGCCTTTATTGCAAAGGGGATGGAGTATAAAAGCAGGGACGTCTTATTACAGCTGTACAGGGTATTGGTGAGGCCACACCCGGAATACTGTGTGCAGTTTTGGTTTCCACATTTATGAAAGGATATAATTGCTTTGGAAACAGTTCAGAGAAGGTTCACTAGGTTGATTCCAGGGATGAGGGGGTTGACTTATGAGGACAGGTTGAGTAGGTTGGGCCTCTACTCATTGGAATTCTGAAGAATGAGAGGTGATCTTCTAGATTATGAGGGGGCTTGACAAGGTGGATGCAGAGAAGATGTTTCCACTGGTGAGGGAGACTAGAAATAGAGGGCATGATCTTAGGATAAGGGGCCGCCCATTTAGAACTGAGATGAGGAGAAATTTCTTCTCTCAGACGGTTGTGAATCTATGGAATTCGCTGCCTCAGAGAACTGTGGAAGCTGGGACACTGAATAAATTTAAGACAGAAATAGACAGTTTCTTAACCGATAAGGGGTTATGGGGAGCAGGCAGGGAAGTGGAGCTGAGTCCATCATCAGATCAGCCATGATCTTATTGAATGGCAGAGCAGGCTCGAGAGGCCTTATGGCCTACTCCTGTTCCTATTTCTTATGTTCTTATGTAACTTGGAGAGAGTGCAGTTTCAGCTCGATGACATTACTGTGACAAGAACTGCATTCCTTTTGAATAGTGTTTGGTAGTAAATTCAACAGAATATTCAATAGCGTGAAAAAAGGGGACATGGAAGTCTCCTTATAAAGAGTCTTAAAGTTAAACATTCATATTCAATTTGAGGTACGCTTGTGAAAATATGAATTCACTGCCCTCCTATCCTCCCTTAATCTCTCCCTCCATGTAAACTCCCCAACTCATATTCATGGCCACTCCCATGACCTTGCCATCTCATTTGGCCTCGCTACTCCCATTGTGTCAATCAAAGAGAAGGCCATCTCTGACCACTTCCTTATATTGCTCTCCACCCACATCCTCCTCTGCTTCCCCCCCCCCCCAACCACCCCCAAATCCTGCTTCCTTCTGTGTCCGCTTCTGGAAAACTCTCCCAACTCACCTACAACTGCACTTACAAAATCCCAACTGTCCAGCCTTCACCGCGACATTTCTGCAGTAACCGACCTGCTCAACCACACCCTCACCACCACCTTTGATGCCCCAGTCTCTATTAAAACCATTACTGTCTCTCACCCTGGTACAGCCCTCATCTTCGCTCCCTTAAGTCCAAAGGACACAGACTTGAACGGATGTAGCGGACAACTGGTTTAGCCATTCATCGTCAGATCTGCCTGGATCACATAAAACATTATCGGGCCCTGCTCTCGTCTGCCAAAACTACTTACTATTCCAGGATCATTCTGGAATGCAAAGATAAACCCTGGCTTATTTTACAAAAGCAAAATACTGCGGATTCTGGAATCTGGAATAAAAATAGAAAATGCTGGAAATCTCAGCAGGTCAGACAGCATTTGTGGGAAGAAAGCAGAGTTAATGTGGATGTAAAAGAACCCATGGCACTATTTTGAGAAGAGCAGGGGAATTATCCCTGTTGTCCTGGCCAATATTTATCCCTCAATCAACATAACAAAAACAGATTCTCTGGTCATTATTACATTGCTATGCGCTAATTGGCTGCCGTGTTTCCCACATTACAACAGTGACGACTCTCCAAAAGTACTTAATTGGCTGTAAAGCGCTTTGAGACGTCTGGTGGTTGTGAAAGGCACTGTATAAATGCAAGTCTTTCTTTTTTCTTTTTGTTTGATGAAGGACAGCACCTCTGGGACCTTCAAAACATTAGCAATAAAAGCGGTGTGCAGGAATTAAAGCTGCTTTGTTTATTCCATATTGGTATCTGTTCCTTGACTCTGTTGCATCTCAGTGATGATGTGGGGATGAAACATTTGGGCCTGCAATGTAGAGAGTTCACAGTGGAGCTGTGACTTTTGTGTTTCTGCTTTGGCTGTAGCACTTTCACTAAAAGTGATCTAGTGTTAATTGTAGCTGTCACTGACTCTGCACTGTGCTGCATTCCAGATGCTAATGGAAGAGTAAAAGGCACATTTTGGCACTGTATTCTACTATAAGTATTGATACTTCGAAGTTGATGGCCTGTTAATTGCACTACCTCTCCAACAATTGATGGATTGTAGTATCTGCTGTACAAGTTAGATTGGATTTGGACTGTATTTTTCATTCTTGCATTGTTGCACTGTCCATCACTGCTGGGTGAAATTTATCATTCATTAGCTTCAATCTCAGGAATGTCATTTACACCTTCACCGCACTTTCGGAATTTTATCTTGTCTCCTACCCACTTCCCTGGTGTTGCAACAGGAATGCAGCTTGGGCTCTTAATCCTTTGTGCGTGCCAGAAGCAACCTACTCATGATTATTTTTCCTCCTCCAATTTTCCTTCTGTTGCTCTCGCTTCTCCTAAAAGTGGTCATTTGTACTTATGCTTGATCAAGATACTAACAGCTCTTCAAAATTTGCATACTACCACTAGTCATAGACTCGCTGCTGCATACTTTTCTGATTCAAGTCTTGCACCTTATTTTTCTAATGTCAGGATAAAATTTGCTGTATTGAGCATCATCCAAATTGCGCAATGTTGTGTCAGGATCATCCCAGGTTCAATTCCTAGTCTGTGTTGAGTTAGTTAATCTGTAATTAGCTGGGGCCAAGGAGAGGAAAAATCAGATTGTGTTTGCGATCCTAATTATCTATTGAGCCCTGCTGGAAGTGCATGTGTATGGGCACTGGATGAAGACAAGGTCAGCCTTGCCTATGATGGCCCTCCTACCTTTGTTAACTTGACCACTGTTCAACCTCAGATAGATACTAGCCACTTAGGCTTGGTGCTGGATGGTTGCTGACAACTATATCACGGTCTGCGGTTTGCCTATTGGTACCCCAGTACAATTTTTCCTGTGCTTCCAGGTATGGCCAGAGTTAATTTAATCATTAATCCAACCTGGCTACCCCATTAGGCCTCTCAAAGTACAAAAAAACTAGAGTAACAATACCTCTGTGAGTAAACGTACCCACCTGATGGTCCAATGTCCAATCCAGAAAAGGTCAGATGATGGCGTTCTTGATAGTTTCTGTACTAACACTGGGAAAGAGTTACTGTGTCTGTTGCTGTACTGATATCAATCTTAATTAATGTTCAGGAGTGAGTCTCGCCATTAGTTTGCCACTTTTCAAATGATTTTGTTCAATTAAGTTACACCTGCATTATTCTAGTTGTATTTTGTTAAAATGTATTATTTTGAAGATGAGTGTTGGTGACATCATCTGCGAGTAGGATGGGATGAGTTACAGTGAGAGGGAGCTGTTCAGTACAATTGAAATGGCAGGATCCCTGAAGTACTTTGGATTAGTGATTCTTCTCCACAGATATTATTCAGCTCATATTGTTCATGCACAGTAACTGCTCCAATAACATCGGCAGCACTCCCCAGTACTGAAGAGCAATTTTAGTTCTTCAAATGAAGAAATCCTCATGATGCAAAAGAACAAATTGAAAATGTCACAAAAACGTGAAGTAATACAACTTCAACTAAAGCACCACTTAGGGCAGGATTTTCGGCTAATTTGCACCCCGTTAGAAACATAGAAAATAGATGCAGGAGTAGGCCATTTGGCCCTTCGAGCCTGCACTGCCATCCCTGGAATCAGTCTGGTGAACCTTCGCTGCACTCCCTCAATAGCAAGAACGTCCTTCCTCAGATTAGGAGACCAAAACTGAACACAATATTCAAGGTGAGGCCTCACTAAGGCCCTGTACAACTGCAGTAAGACCTCCCTGCTCCTATACTCAAATCCCCTAGCTATGAAGGCCAACATACCATTTGCCTTCTTCACCGCCTGCTGTAGCTGTCTGCCAACTTTCAATGACTGATGAACCATGACACCCAGGTCTCGTAGCACCTCCCCCTTTTCCTAATCTGCCGCCATCTTCGTGTTTGTGCCCCCAAAATGGATAACCTCACATTTATCCACATTATACTGCATCTGCCATGCATTTGCCCACTCACCTAACCTGTCCAAGTCACCCTGCAGCCTCTTAGCGTCCTCCTCACAACTCACCACCACCTAGTTTAGTGTCATCCGCAAACTTCGAGATGTTACACTCAATTCCTTCATCTAAATCGTTAATGTATATTGCAAAGAGCTGAGGTCCCAGCACTGAGCCCTGCGGCACTCCACTAGTCACTGCCTGCCATTCTGAAAAGGACCCGTTTATCCCGACTCTCTGCTTCCTGTCTGCCAACCAGTTCTCTATCCACGTCAGTACATTACCCCCAATACCATGCGCTTTGATTTTGCACACCAATCTCTTGTGCGGGACCTTGTCAAAAGCCTTTTCAAAGTCCAAATACACCACATCCACTGGTTCTCCCTTGTCCACTCTGCTAGTTACATCCTCAAAAAATTCCAGAAGATTCGTCAAGCATGATTTTCCTTTCATAAATCCATGCTGACTTGGTCCGATTCTGTCACTGCTTTCCAAATTCGCTGTTATTTCATCCTTAATGATTGATTCCAGCATTTTCCCCACTACTGATGTCAGGCTAACCGGTCTATAATTACCCGTTTTCTCTCTCTTTTTAAAAAGTGGTGTTACATTAGCTACCCTCCAGTCCATAGGAACTGATCCAGAGTCAATAGACTGTTGGAAAATGATCACCAATGCATCCGCTATTTCTCGGGCTACTTCATTGAGTACTCTGGGATGCAGACCATCAGGCCCCGGGGATTTATCGGCCTTCAAATCCCATCAATTTCCCTAACACAATTTCCCACCTGATAAGGATATCCTTCAGTTCCTCCTTCTCACTAGACCCACTGTCCCTTAGTACATTCGGAAGGTTTTTTGTGTCTTCCTTCGTGAAGACAGAACCGAAGTATTTGTTCAATTGGTCTGCCATTTCTTTGTTCTTCATTATAAATTCACCTGAGTCCGACTGCAAGGGACCTATGTTTGTCTTCACTAATTTTTTTCTCTTCTCATATTCTTGAAGCTTTTTCAGTCAGTTTTTATGTTCCCTGCAAGCTTCCTTTCATACTCTATTTTTCCGCTCTTAATTAAACCCTTAGTCTTCCTCTGTTGAATTCTAAATTTCTCCCAGTCCTCAGGTCTGTTGCTTTTTCAAGCCAAATTATATGCCTCTTCCTTGACTATAACACTATCCTTAATTTCCCTTGTTAGCCATGGTTGAGCTACCTTCCCCGTTTTATTTTTACCCCAGACAGGGATGTACAATTGCTGAAGTTCATCCATGTGATCTTTAAATGTTTGCCATTGCTTATCCATCGTCAACCCCTTTAAGTATTCTTTGCCAGTCTATTTTAGCCAATTCCCGCCTCATACCATCGAAGTTAGCTTTCCTTAAGTTCAGGACCCTAGTTTCCGAATTAACTGTGTCACTCTCCATCTTAATAAAGAACTCTACCATATTATGGTCACTCTTCCCCAAGGGGCCTCGCACAACAAGATTGCTAACTAGTCCCTTCTCATTACACATCACCCAGTCTAGGATGGCCAGCTCTCTAGTTGGTTCCTCGACATATTGGTCTCGAAAACCATCCCAGGAAATCCTCCTCCACCGCATTGCTACCAGTTTGGTTAGCCCAATCAATATGTAGATTAAAGTCGCCTATAATAACTGCTGTACCTTTAGTGCACACATCCCTTATTTCTTGTTTGATGCTGTCCCCAACCTCACTACTACTGTTTGGTGGTCTGTACACAACTCCCACTAGCGTTTTCTGCCCTTTGGAATTCCACAGCTCTACCCATACCGATTCTACATCATTCAGGCTAATGTCCTTCCTTACTATTGCATTAATTTCCCCTTTAACCAGCAACGCCACCCCGCCTCCTTTTCCTTTCTGTCTATCCTTCCTAAATGCTGAATACCCTTGGATGTTTAGCACCTGGGCAGGGCGCAAAAGCGATTTTTTTTTTTTTGGCGTGAAATGAGGCGCACAAGATTTTGCACTCAGGCGGAACTTTCGGCAATGGTTTTGCGGCGGCGCTAAAACTTAAACACCAGCCTGCTGTTTTCACCGTTTGCATCGCTGCACTAGCGCCTCGGGCAGAACTTTCAAGCATATTGCCCGATTTAGCGTCCGCCCAGGAACCCACCAGCAAAAACCAATCGGACCCAGGGTGTACCAGGCGCCAGTGGCACCATCTTGGAAACAGAGGAGAAAGTCGAAGTTCTGAGTGATTAAAAGCATTGGGAGAAGAACGCTGAGTTACTGCATACTTTTCATTGTGAAGTTTATGTGAGTTTATAGTTGTTGTAAAGGACATTTAAGGATATTTTAAAAGATGGGCGCTAAACTATGTCAGCCATTATTCCTGGCTGCTATATTTATACGGCGTCCAGCTGCAAGAAGGCTTATTGATGATCATTTTCAATGTAATCGAAGAGGTCGAAGATGTATGGGGAGGAGGCCTTCCCTCCAACGACTTTACATCGCTCATACCTGCAGCTCTCTGAGGCACAGTGTGTTAGAAGCTGCGCTTCCGAAAAGAAGTGCTGACAGTGATATGCCAGCTCATACCAGCACCAACTGGACTCACTGCCCATCGAGGTGAAGGTGACTGCAGCACTTGCCTTCTAAGCCTCCGGCTCCTTTCAGGCATCAGCGGGGTACATATGCTCCATCTCGCAGCTTGTTACTCATTGTTGCATTCGCCAGGTGACTACTGCACTATACGCATGCAGGATGGACTTCATAAACTTCCCAATGACCAAGGAGGCCCAAAATAAGAGGTCTGTCAGTTTTGGACGAGTTGCTGGCCCTGCGACCACCTTTACAGAATTCAGAGGTTTACCAAAACCGAAAGGGATTCCACTCCATGAACATACAGATCGTCTGCGACCATACTCAGCGCATCATGGAAGTCAATGCCCATTATCCAGGGAGCATCCATGTTGCTTTCATCTTGCATGAGAGCACTGTCTCAGGCCTGTTCCAGCGTCAACCACAAGGCCAGAGCTGGATGCTTGGGAACAAAGGTTAAGGCCTCGCCACCTGGCTCATGACCCCCGTCCGGAACCCTCAGACAGAAGCCGAGCATCGCTATAATGAGAGCCATACAGCCAACGTCGAACAGACAATTGGGGTGCTCAAGCAGTACTTCCGATGCCTGGACCACTCTGGAGGCTGCCTGCGAAACTCCCCTCAGTAAGTCTCTGAGTTCATTGTGGTGTGCTGCATGCTACACAACTTAGCCATCATGAGGGGACAGGAATTGACAATGGGAATTGCAGAACCACCTCAGGAAAGAGGGGAGGAGGAGGAGGAAGATGTGGAAGAGGAGCTTGGCGAGGAACCCATGCTACCACCACCCCCACCACAACCACAGGGGAGGCACAGTGGAAATGTTGTCACTGCAAAAGTCTTATGTCAGCAGCTTAGAATTGAACGCTTTGCTTGAAGAGTGAATGGCACGTTTGACGGTTGCCTGGCCACTCCATCCCACCATGTTGACTATTCCCCCTCTTATTCTGCAAATGAGACACTACACAGGAATGGTTAAAATGAACAAAATAATTTATGAAACATTGCAAACTTTTATAACTTTGTTAACATAATTTGCAAATGTTGAAACTTTAATAAAATATCATAAAAATTATCTGCATCCAGCAGTGAAATTAAACAACACCAACAGCATTATAACCAACCCTCCTGCCCCATTGTCTTTTACCACAAGCTTTCCCCCTCCCTTACCCTTAACCCCCTCCCTAGCCTGCTCCTCGTACTCAAAGTAGTACCACGATGGCATGCAGCAACGTTGTCAGAGCGCTGCTGTGTTGGGGGAAGAGACATTGGAGACGCCGCCTGAGGAGACACTGGAGACGAGCTTGTAACACGCGAGCCTCTTCATTGGCGTCGCCAGTCACAGGTGGTGTGGGGGTGTGTCTGGGTGTCACACTGGGGAACTCAGAAAGGCTTCTCGCCACTCTCTCCGGGACTCTAGTGTGACTGATGGAGGCCACCAGCCTCGTGTGGGCACTGATGGCCTCGCAGGTTTTGCGGCTCGCACCGACAATCTGCAACCCTACCTCCATTACGGTCGCAGTGAGATTCTCAGTGGTCGCGGGAATCCTACCCAGAACATCAAGGAGCTGATGGGTGAGCTGGATGCTCTCCATGGACAGTCCCACCAGGTTCAGTTCCACGTCTGCTTGTCTGTCAGCAGACCGACTTTGCCGACTCACCCTCTGGAGACCACAGAACTGCGTTGCTGCACGCCACTAGTCCCAGGAGCCTCACAGATCTCAAAGCCCGGGAATGTTACATCATCCTCGGGTGAGATGTTTGCCAGTGTAAAAAGAGGTGTAGAGTGCATCTGCCCCTCCCCCGGAGTCAGCTGCTCTGTCAACTCTTCCTCTTCCTCCTCCTCCTCTACATCTTGGCCTGAAGTGGAGGGTTGATCGGAGAGATGCGGCGTCTGTGACTGGTCGTCTGGAAGTAGAAAGCAACAGACAAGTGGTTATCAGCAGGGGAGGGGGTAGGGTGACATGAAGAAGGTCACATAGCACAGGCTCATTTGAAGGACCGCCGCTACTCCATTATATCTAGTTCAGAGATACTGCATCACATTGCCCCAACCCTAGTCCACAGACACTGCATCACATTGCCTCAACCCAGCCCAGGCAGTGTGCAGGACTTACCCTCAGTATGCAAATGGGGTTCAGCGCCACCACTGGCAGTTGCCTGACCTGAGATGCCGATGAGGCCTGCCACTAGCTCCTCCAGGTCCGTAAGCGGCAGGGTCTGAGGCGGACCACCGTCTGTCCACACCTATTCATGGCGGTTATGGGGCTTCTTTGTTTGCAAAGATGAAAATGAGAATGGTTACCAGAGAGTTCATCTGCTCTTGTGGCACACACACATAGCTACCAAAGCACTTATAGCATACTGTCTAAATGTAATACATGTTTAATGGCCTTGCAAGTTGCACATGGTTCATAGAAACATAGAAAATAGGTGCAGGAGTAGGCCATTCGGCCCTTCGAGCCTGCACCACCATTCAATATGATCATGGCTGATCATGCAACTTCTGTACCCCATTCCTGCTTTCTCTCCATACCCCTTGATCCCTTTAGCCGTAAGAGCCACATCTATCTCCCTTTTGAATATATCTAATGAATTGGCATCAATAACTTTCTATGGTAGAGAATTCCACAGGTTAACAACTCTCTGAGTGAAGAAGTTTCTCCTCATCTCGGTCCTAAATGGCTTACACCTTATCCTTAGACTGTGACCCCTGGTTCTGGACTTCCCCAACATTGGGAACATTCTTCCTGCATCTAACCTGTCCAATCCCGTCAGAATTTTATATGTTTCTATGAGATCCCTTCTCATTCTTCTAAATTCCATTGAATATAAGCCTAGTCGATCCAGTCTTTCTTCATATGTCAGTCCTGTCATCCCGGGAATCAGTCTGTCGAACCTTCGCTGCACTCCCTCAATAGCAATAATGTCCTTCCTCAGATTAGGAGACCAAAACTGTACACAATATTCAAGGTGTGGCCTCACCAAGATCCTGTACAACTGTAGTAAGACCTTCCTGCTTCTGTACTCAAACCCCCTCGTGACAAAGGCCAACATGCCATTTGCCTTCTTCACTGCCTGCTGTACCTATACGCCAACTTTCAATGACTGATGTACCATGACACCAGGTCTCGTTGCACCTCCCCTTTTACTAATGTCACCATTCAGATAATAATCTGCCTTCCTGTTTTTACCACCAAAGTGGGTAACCTCACATTTATCTACATTATACCGCATCTGCCGTGTATTTGTCCACTCACCTAACCTGTCCAAGTCACCCTGCAGCCTCTTAGCATCCTCCTCACAGCTCACACTGTCACCCAGCTTAGTGTCATCTGCAAACTTGGAAATATTACAGTCAATTCCTTCGTCTAAATCATTAATGGGTATTGTAAATAGCTGGGGTCCCAGCACTGATCCTTGCGGTACCCCACTAGTCCCTGCCTGCCATTCTGAGAAGGACCCGTTTATCCCGACTCTCTGCTTCCTGTCTGCCAACCAGTTCTCTATCCACAACAGTACATTACCCCCAATACCATGTGCTGTAATTTTGCACACCAATCTCTTATGTGGGACCTTGTCAAAAGCTTTTTGAAGTGTGAAGATCATTCATTGCAAATAGGGTGCCACAATAAGTCTAGCTATATGTCATAGGTAGACTTATAGGAGGCAACCCACAGAGTGCTGAGAGATAGCAACAGCATGAGAACAAATAATGTGTCAGATTTATAATTTTAAGTAATAAAGGAGTGCATCAATAAAAATTGTACTCACTCTAACGGCCCTACAAAGATCATTAAACTTCTTTTCCGGCACTGTTTCCCACTCCTGGCCACTGTGTCTGAGGCAGAGGCCTCCTCAGCAATTTCCCCCCAGATTCTGTTAAAAATGGATGGCAGGGGTCTAGATCCACCCCTCCTGTGTAGTTCATGCCATCTCCTCTCCACAGCCCCCACAAGAGCTTCGTTAGCGTCTTGTGAAAATCAACTGGCACACTGTCCTCCTCCTCCATCATAAAAATCGAATAATAAAATGGCTGATCCAGCCCTGGGTGTACAGTGGCGGCTGCGCCCTGCATTAGCGTTTGCGATCCAACAGCAGACCAGAAGCGCGGGGGGAAAAAACTTTGCTTATGCACAGAACGGCCGATTTTTTAGGGCCAGAACTTTCGGCTCTGGTGCACAAATTATGTGGTGCAACACAGGAGTTAGCGCTAATGCCCGTCGTGAACTTCCATTTGGTGAAAGTTGCGCACTGTGGCGCTAATGCTAACCCAGCACTAACATTTTTATCTCACCGCGATTTGCGCCCGGAAACGGGCGAAATCGCAAAAAGCCGAAAATCCAGCTCTTAGAATCATAGGAATTACTGCACGAGGCAAGGCCATTCAGTCCAGCACAACCATGCAATGCTAGCTCCTCAACTGTAAATGTCCACTCTAATCTCATTAATCTGCCCTTTCAGTTATCCTCTTTTTCAAATACTTCTCCAGTTCCCTTTTAAATGACATAATCTCCAAGTTCTACTAATTCCAACCTTCTGTGTCAATATTTTGCGGTAGAAATAATGGTTAGGCTATTTGTGCTCACCGTTAATAATAATAGCAACTTCCACAATTGCACATGAGCAGTTAAATGTGGAAATCAGAAAGTTTTTGGGGTCGAAATTCAGTTGCTACCACCAGCTGCGACCGCCTGAGTGAGGTGGCATTGGAGCGTTGACCTTATGCATGGGTGCCGCCTGATGGGAAATTTGGTTGCCTTTTTTCAAGGGCATAAAGATTTACCGCCCCACCAATTACCACAATGAAAATCATGGCATCAGTATGCATGCAATGCCTCCTTGGCACCGGTCTCACCAAATTCACTTTAGCTGCCTCACTTACCGGCTAGCTGCGATGATGCCTGAAAAAGTTGCTGTGCACAAGGCGGGGAAAGGAATCCAGGGCGCTATTTAAAGGAAGTTGCAGCCAGTCCAGAGAGCTCGCAGTCTGTGCTGCGTTAGCTGCTCGCACAGTTCGAAGGTGCTGGCATCCTGCACTTTCTTCTAAGCTTCAGTACTGGCATCTCTGAGATGGGTTTGCCTTTAAGATCGGATACATTTGGAACTAGCATATTGCTTTCACCTCTGCAAAGTTATGAGGCCAGTGATTGGATACCACATTGTCCTGCGGTGACATCTTCAAAGGCGCTAGCTGCAGAGATAGCTTATGGCAAATGTGGATGCTGGCCAGAACAGAGACCCCAGATGGCGGGGCAGGAGGCCGTACAGTCACAGCGCATTATTATTACCTTGAGATGTCCGCGGACAAGTGCCTAAGAAGGCTGTGGTTCCGCCAAGAGGTGGTGATGGAGCTCTGCCTCCTCCTGCAGACATACCTGGCAGCTGACATCGACACCAGGACCTCACTGTCAGTGGCAGCGAAAGTAATAGCAGCCCTTAACTTCTATGCTACTGGGTTCCAGTCTCCTGTAGGCGATATATGCAACATCTCCCAGTTTCCAGTACAATGCTGTATTCGCTAGGTTACCGATGCTCTCTACAGTAAACGAATGGATTACATCAACTTCAGCATGTTCAGGAAATACCTGGATGAGCGCTCCGTGGCTTCGCCTGGATAGCGGGCTCCCCATGGTTCGGAGGCCATTGATTGTACGCATGTGGTATTGCGGGCCCCGCCTCAACTGACCAGCCTGTATACCTGGCCATCTGCTAAAGACATTGCACCACACCCTCCAAGCCTCCGTGCATATAAATGGCAAGACAAGATTGTATCAAATGAAACTAATTTTTATTCACAACAAAAACCATAAAGTGCTGTAAAGAAGCACTAAAGGATGCCAGCATCCACAGCAAACAATAATTGAAACCACACCCCTTGAAACATTATCACCCACTTCCACATGCAACTATTCACATTATTACATCATGGAACAAGGACAGCATCTCTGGTCAGCATCACACAGTTCTTTAATGGCGTATGCAAGTGGAACTATTTACATTACTTCAGATTCGAGCAAGGTCACTAGCACTTACATATTTACCGGCTCTTTCTCAGTGCTTTCCCACCCATTCCCTTCTCCCCCCACACCCCCACTCCCAGGCGTACTGCTCCTCCTCAATAGTGTCTCAGTGCCTGCAGCAAGATTGGTAGAAGATCGCTGTGTTGGCGTCGTTGTCACAGCTGATGGCCTAGCAGGACATTCCACAACAGCTTGGCCCCTGGAAGGACCGGCTACATCACCTCAGCATGGGCGGCAGCACTCTGGTGAATGGGTTGCAGAGAGCCTCAGGAGCAAGGATGGAATAATGTTGTCCTGAGAGAGGACATCATGTTCCAACAGGCTCAATACACTGCTACTCCCCCGGCGCAGAGCCTCAGCATCTGGACTATCTGGCTGAGCGCAGATTGCTGCCGTGCTTCGCCAACGTTCATTCCCCATGCAACTGATGGGGCCCCAAACACGATAGCAGCAGTCAGTGTCTGCGTGGATTCAAGTTGGCTCTGCTCAGGAAAGACTGCGACTGCAGCATACCACAGAGCTGATTGATGCCATCACGCACTGACAACATGACAGTCTGTAGGCCTACATAGCGTCGGCCTGGTGCTCAATGGCTACTGCCAAGTCAGCCGTAGCCCATGCCACTATCTCTGGGACCCCGTGGTCACTTAAAGCATCCAACATCCATTGGTATCTACTAAGGATAGGCTCAATGGGCTGGTGTCACACAAATGCAACCGTTGAGGCGGCCTCCACCACACTCAAAGCAAGTGCATCGACACTCTTGGGCACCCTTGATGAAACAGTCAGCAGATCGTTATGCATCTGCAATAACTGTCTTGCGAGATCCTCTAACTCGGCCTCATCATCAGAGTGCTGCTGAGCATCATTCAGGCACGCATTTACCTTCCGTGGAGCTGGCCCCCTCATCTCCCCTCCACTGTGACGGTGCTGCCAGCTACAGGATCTCAGAGCATCATCCACCTCCATCTCCCTGACAACGCCTTCTGATCAAAAGTTGCTGTCCTGCTCTGTGAGGGTGCTGGATCCTCTGTCACATCCAGAGAGGTGTCCTCCACCTCCTCGTCCTCACCACTGTTACCCCCAGTGGAAGGCTGACGTGCAGGCCCCTGGCCGTCTGAGTCATCATCGGAATGCACAAAGCCAGAGAAGAGTGGTTACCTGCAGGGGATGGGGCCAGGAGCGGCAAACGCATTCAAGAATGCCAGTCTCATGCAAAGAGCTGAAGGATTGTGGTGTCAGGTCTAAGAGTCCTGCCGGGTGCTGCAAAGGAACTCAACATACCGTCACTGTCTACAGGGGCTTCGACCTCACCCACCGCCATGACACCAACTTGAACGCCCATCAGGGCTGAAGTGTATTCCTCGAGCGGAGACAGGTCCTGGAGTTCTGAGTCCCTTCCTACATTCTGCATCTGCTCCCTGCGGTTGTGGCCATGCTTGTCCTGTAAGATTAAAGACAACGTCTAAATTAGAACCCTACTATTAGTGTGTCCCAAGTGCCTTACATAGTTTAGTAGATGTAACTATGAGAGTCTTCACAGTTTCACAGGTAAAACAAAGAAGTAAAAAGAAATCGAAGTGTGATGCCACAGCCAAGCAGGTAAGTGATTGGCTGGTGGATTGGTGAGTATTTTATCTTTTTCTTTTTCTTATCAGTAGAAACCCTTGGCATTGTTGCCAAATTAAGCTAATTTAAGGGTTAAGTCATGGCAGGAGAGCCCAGACCGGTGTCATGCTCCTCCTGTGCTATGTGGGAAGTCAGGGACGCTTCCAGTGCAGGAAGTGTATCCAGCTGCAGCTCCTGACAGACCACATTGAGGCACTGGAGCTGCGCATGGATTCACTCTAGAGCATCCGAGATGCTGAGGATGTCGTGAATAGCACATTTAGTGAGTTGGTCACACCGAAGGTAAAGATTACACAGCCAGATATGGAATGGGTGACTATCAGGCAGAGCAGTGGAAGGGAGGTAGTGCAGGGGTCCCCTGCGGTCATGTCCCTCCAAAACAGGTACACCACCTTGGGTACTGTTGGGGGAGATGGCTCATCAGGGGAAGACAGCAACAGCCAAGTCCATGGCACCATGGATGGCTCTGCTGCACAGGAGGCAAGAAAAAGAGTGGGAGAGCTATAGTGATAGAGGATTCTATTGTAAGGGGAATAGATAGGCGTTTCTGCGGCCACAAACGAGACTCCATGGTATATTGCCTCCCTGATGCAAGGGTCAAGAATGTCTCGGAGCGGCTGCAGTGCATTCTGGAGGGGGAGGGTGAACAGCCAGCTGTCGTGGTACATATAGGTACCAACGATACAGGTAAAAAATGGGATGAAGTCCTACAAGCTGAAGTTAGGGAGCTAGGAGTTAAATTAAAAAGTAGGACCTCAAAGGTAGTCATCTCAGGATTGCTACCAGTGCCATGTGCTAGTCAGAGTAGGAATTGCAGGATAGCTCAGATGAATACGTAGCTTGAGGAAAGGGGAGGGATTCAAATTCCTGGGACATTGGAACCGGTTATGGGGGAGATGGGACCAGTACAAACCGGACAGTCTGCACCTGGGCAGGACCGGAACCAATGTCCTAGGCGGAGTGTTTGCTAATGCTGTTGGGGAGGGTTTAAACTAAAATGGCAAGGGAATGGGAATCTATGCAGGGAGGCAGAGGGAAATAAAAAGGGGGCAGAAGCAAAAGGTAGGAAGGAGAAAAGCAAGAGTGGAAGGCAGAGAAATCAAGGGCAAAAATCAAAAAGGGCTACATTACAACATAATTCTAAAAGGACAAAGAGTGTTAAAAAAACAAGCCTGAAGGCTCCGAGTCTCAATGCGAGGAGCATTCGTAATAAGGTGGATGAATTGACTGCGCAGATGGCTGTTAACGGATATGATGTAATTGGGATTACGGAGACATGGCTCCAAGTTAACCAAGGCTGGGAACTCAACATCAGGAGTATTCAATATTTAGGAAGGACAGACAGGAAGGAAAAGAAGGTGGGGTAGCATTATTGGTTAAAGAGGAGATTAACGCAATAGTAAGGAAGGACATTAGCATGGCTGATGTGGAATCTATATGGGTAGAGCTGTGAAACACCAAAGAGCAGAAAACGTTAGTGGGAGATGTGTACAGACCACCAAATAGTAGTAGGGAGGTTGGGGATGGCATTAAACAGGAAATTAAGGACATGTGCAATAAGGATACAGCAGTTATCATGGGTGACTTTAATCTACATATTGATTGGGCTAACCAAACTGATGGCCATACTGTGGAGGAGGATTTCCTGGAGTGTATAAGGGACGGTTTTCTAGACCAATATGTCGAGGAACCAACTAGAGAGCAGGCCATCCTAGATTGGTTCTTGTGTAACGAGAGAGGATAAATTAGCAATCTGGTCGTGCGGGGCCCTTTGCGGAAGAGTGACCATAATATGGTAGAATTCTTCATTAAGGTGGAGAGTGACACAGTTAATTCAGAGACTAGGGTCCTGAACTTAAAGAACGGAAACTTTGACAGTATAAGACGTGAATTGGCTAGGATAGACTAGAGAATAATACTTAAAGTGTTATCGGTGGATAGTCAATAGCAGACATTTAAATATCATATGAATGAATTACAACAATTGTACATCCCTGTGAGGCGTAAGAATAAAAAAAGGAAGGTGGCTCAACCGTGGCTAACAAGGGAAATTAGGGAAAGTGTTAAATCCAAGGAAGAGGCATATGAGTTGGCCAGAAAAAGCAGCAAACCTGAGGACTGGGAGAAATTTAGAATTCAGCAGAGGAGGACTAAGGGTTTAATTACGAGGAGGAAAAAAGAGTATGAGAGTAAGCTTGCCGGGAACATAAAAACTGACTGCAAAAGCTTCTATAGATATGTGAAGAGAAAAAGATGAGTGAAGACTAATGTAGGTCCCTTGCAGTCAGAATCAGGTGAATTCATAATGGGGAACAAGGAAATGGCAGACCAATTGAACAAATACTTTGGTTCTGTCTTCACTAAGGAAGACACGAATAACCTCCCAAAATTGCTAGAGGACCGAGGGTCTAGCGAGAAGGGGGAACTGAGGGAAATCCTTATTAGTCAGGAAATGGTGATAGGGAAATTGAAGGGACTGAAGGCTGATAAATCCCCAGGGCCTGATAGTCTGCATCCCAGAGTACTTAAGGAAGTGGCCCTAGAAATAGTAGATGCATTGGTAGTCATTTTCCAACATTCCATGGACTCTGGCTCAGTTCCTATGGATTGGAGGGTAGCTAATGTAACCCCACTTTTAAAAAAAGGATGGAGAGAATATACAGGGAATTATAGACCGGTTAGCCTAACATCGGTGGTGGGGAAAATGCTGGAATCAATTATTAAAGATGTAATAGCAGCGCATGTGGAAAGCAGTGACAGGATCGGTCCAAGTCAGCATGGATTTATGAAAGGGAAATCATGCTTGACCAATCTTCCAGAGTTTTTTGAGGATGTAACTAGTAGAGTGGATAAGGGAGAACCAGTGGATGTGGTGTATTTGGACTTTCAAAAGGCTTTTGACAAGGTCCCACACTGGAGATTAGTGTGCAAAATTAAGCCACATGGTATTGGGGGTAATGTATTGATGTGGATAGAGAACTGGTTGGCAGACAGGAAGCAAAGAGTGGGAATAAACGGGTCTTTTTCAGAATGGCAGGCAGTGACTAGTGGGGTGCTGCAGGGTTCAGTGCTGGGACCCCACCTATTTACAATCTACATTAATGATTTAGACAAAGGAATTGAGTGTAATATCTCCAAGTTTGCAGATGACACTAAGCTGGGTGGCAGTGCAAGCTGCGAGGAGGGTGCTAGGTGATTGCAGGGGGACTTGGACAGGTTACGTGAATGGGCAAATGCATGGCAGATGCAGTATAATGTGGATAAGTGTGAGGTTATCCACTTTGGTAGCAAAAACAGGAAGGCAGATTATTATCTGATTGGTGACAGAGTAGTAAAAGGGGAGGTGCAACAAGACCTGGGTGTCATGGTACATCAGTTATTGAAGGTAGGTATGCAGGTACAGCAAGCAGTAGAGAAAGCAAATGGCATGCTGGCCTTCATAACGACGGGATTTGAGTACAGGAGCAGGGAGGTCTTACTGCAGTTGTACAGGGCCTTAGTGAGACCACACCTTGAGTATTGTGTCCAGTTTTGGTCTCCTAATCTGAAGAAGGACATTCTTGCTATTGAGGGAGTGCAGCGAAGGTTCACCAGACTGATTCCCGGGATGGCAGAACTGATATATGAAGAAAGACTGGATCGACTAGGCTTATATTCACTGGAGTTTAGAAGAATGAGAGGGGATCTCATAGAAACATATAAAATTCTGAAGGGATTGGACAGGTTAGATGCAGGAAGAATGTTCCCAGTGTTGGGGAAGTCCAGAACCACAGGTCACATTCTAAGGAAAAGGGGTAAGCCATTTAGGACCGAGATGAGGAGAAACTTCTTCACTCAGAATTGTGAACCTGTGGAATTCTCTACCACAGAAAGTTGTTGAGGCCAGTTCGTTAGATATATTCAAAAGGGAGTTAGATGTGGATCTTATGGGTAAAGGGATTTAGGGGTATGGCGAGAAAGCAGGAATGGGGTACTGAAGTTGCATGATCAGCCATGATCATGTTGAATGAGGCCGAATGGCCTTCTCCTGCACCTATTTTCTATGTTTTCGTGTAACTTCCATTTGCTGCGTGGACTTACTGTGGCAATCTTGAATTAGGGAGCTAGGACCTAACAGTAACAGGGAGGCTACCGTCTTCGAGATTGAAGAGTTAACATCATCAGGACCGAGTACCAAAGTTAACAGCACATGCAGACCAATGCAGTGTGTGACGCTTCAAATGGGAACCTTGCATCTGGCCTCACCCACGTAGAGCAGGGATTCTGAAACACGACATTGAGCAGAGAGTGCCTTTAGCTCAGAGCGTAGCATCTTGACGTTTCAAATTTAAGATAACTCACCCTCACCAGGCGCATCATCTCTTTCTACTTGTTTCGGCATTGAGTGGCTGTCCTAGCCACCGTGTCATCCGCAGAAACTTGTTCTGAAATTTACCTCCATAGCCCTCTGTCAGTTGGTGGTTGTGGTCTCCTCCCAGCAACTTCCGCTGCCTCTCCAGGGAATTGAGTACATCCACGGCAGCATTCGAGAACCTGTGGGCACGCTGGCGAGCTGCTGCTGCACGGTCTGCCATCCTCACCATCTGAGTGAGTGCGTAGGAAGCGAATATAACCATGAGTCATTGAGACGGCCAATGGAATCCAGGTGGCGCCACTCTGTCTATGGCACTGCTCCAAATGCTGCCCAACGCCAGGATGTTGAGGCCCCGCTTAACGGCCCACTCAACGCCGCTTACTGCTTCCAGGTAAGTGTACAATGCCATGATTTTACGCTGCTATCCACTTTTCAGGCGGCAAAACTGAATTTCACGTTTCGGGCCTGCGCCTAGTGCCTGGTGGTAAAATTTCATCTCAGCCAGCGATACCGCCTCAAAATCGGCGGGACTGAATTTCGACCCTTTGTCTCAGTTGCCCTGCTCCTCCAGAAGCTGTGCTATACCAGTAACTTACCCAGAGACTCCACATTGAAATATACAAAACGGCGTAAAGTTGCGTTACTTACGTGATAGATATCAACTAATCTCGCTAGAAAATGTTTGGGCTTGTCCATTCCAGTTTAAGTAAATTTTTTAAGCTGTGATAAGTCTTAATTACTGCCAAACAACCTCTCTGGCATTGAAAAGTAATTTTTACAAGTGTGGTGTCTCATTCCTTTAGATTTTATTTATTGGAGATTTTTTTGTAAATTAAAAAAAAATTAAATATATTTATCAAACGTTCTCTTTCTGTCTCTCTCATCTCTTAATCTTGTCTTTTTTCCCACTCTTTATTTTGCTTTCTGTACATGATTTGGCATTGAATTCACAATTCTAACTTGTACTTCCTGGTCCAGACACTGCACGCCTCAGGAAGGATTCTTCAGTCGGATTGGTTGAGGATATACACAGTTGCTTCTCCTGTTCACACAGGTCCCAGTTCCCCTGTAGGGGGCACTGCACCAAAATGGTTTTCTAATTACAGCAAGTTTCAGTGCAAACCCCCATAGAAAGTCTGTGGGCAAGTGTAAGTGTCATCATCATCATCATAGGTGGTCCCTCATATTGAGGATGACGTGCTTCCATGCCAAAAAGGGATGAGTTCACAGGTATTTCAATGAAGGACCTAATATTCCAGATCCCGAACTATATCCTGAAGGGTGGAAGATGCATGTGCGTGGATTTTTTTAACGTGTGGTGCCTGTTACACACCAGCCACAACACGGGCTTGACAAAGCTCGGTCTTGGTCCAGTGACAAGGATTAACCAAGACGACTGGAGACCAGCTCTGCTGCACGGACCTGGTATGCACACAATCGCAGTGTGGGCTGGCCCGTGCTGCCCCTGGGCCCTCGCTTCTTCTGGCCCCAAACTCTCGCCTCTCCTGGGCCCCGATCACGTTGCTCCACGATCACTCGCCGCTCCTGCTGTACCTGCCCACGCTCCAATCACCGACCTTGACCTCGATGATGTCCAATCCAGTCGCCCTCTTTGCTGCCATCGCCCTCCTGCACCAGCTTGCGCTGTACTTTGCAGTGGTATGCCGCCAGGCTGCTCCAGACCACCACACTGCTCCTTTTATGGCCCCGACGTGCCGCTGGTGGTGTAAGTGTAATAAACGCCTGGCACCGTTCACTTGCTACTTGCCGCAAAATCTGGCCAAAATTTCTTCTAACTTCCCCATTCGTTCTAGTGATAATTCTCACTTTTCTTTTAATAGCATTCATGGGTTTAACAAAATGAAAAGTAACTGGTAGTACATGAGATATTTTTCATTTTACATGTGTGTATTTGAACTCTTGTTTCTTCGTTCGACAGGTACTATGGAAGGGGGGGAAACTCAACAGTAAAATTAAAATGGATTGAAAAAAATGGTGAAAAAGTTAATCACAACAGCTAAAAAGATCAAAAGATAACGACGGATGAGTTCGGCCAATCAGTTTAACTGAGCAGATCCATTCAGAAGTACCCTACAATCCCCCTATTGCAGCATCCAACTGTTCCTTAAATTATTCCAGGATTTTCACCTCCACTCCTCTGTCTGGAAGTCCATTCCATGTACATATATTAATCACTCTTTGTGTGAAGAACAACTTCTTGATATGAGTTCCCAATTTACTTTTTACTAATTTGAGCCTGTCCCAACTCACGCAATTTTCTCAGCAGTCACTAAATTCAAATGCATGAAATTTAAACTGTTGACTTGGAAGCAGATATATGATGCTTGCCTTATTTGCCTGTTTTCTTATTAGAGGATGACTTTGACATCAGACTTTGATGTACAGATGGCTCGTAAGAATTTTGTTGCTTTCCTTACTTGTTCAGTTACCACACCCAGGCTGGAATTTTCTTGTTCACTGGTTGCCTGTTTATGTATCTATAATTATCTGGATTTGACATGTGATTATGTTCCAGTAAATACTCTCAATGGTAGAAGAGCGGGTAAATTGGCAGGAAGATTCAATGTTTAAGGAAGGGTGGAATTGCTTGGCACAGATCCAACTGTAACATTTTGTTACTCCTGCTTTATTTCCATCCTGAGACAAAATGTCACCTTTAGTTTCTGATTGAAAAACAAACATTAAAGCAGTGGAGAAGTGAGGATTCCACACATTGTTCTAGGTGCAAAGTAATATAAAGCTGTGGAACTATTGAAATCTCAGACACAAGAACAGAGCTGAGAAACGGGGAGACATAACTGCTAAGTCACAGGAGCCAAAGGGAGAGACAGTGAACAGAACACCACAAGGAGAGAGAGACAAATACAAATCTCACGGGAAGAGGGAGGGAGAGAGTAAACCACGGAACCATAGGATTAAGAGAGCGAGAATGCTGTTGCAACACATGAAAGGAAAACCAATTTTCTGCACATTCTTAATAATAAAGAGCCAAGCTCGGAGACAACAACGACTTTTATTTATATAGCACCTTTAACATTGTAAAACGTCCCAAGGCACTTCACAGCAGTATTAGAAGACAAAACAGATCAATTTTACACTGAGCCACATAAGAAGTAGTTACGGCAGATGACCAAAGGTAGGTTTTAAGGAGCTTCTTAAAGGAGGAAAGAGAGGTAACATATAAACATAGAAAATAGGTGCAGGAATAGGCCATTCGGCCCTTCGAGCCTGCATGACCATTCAATAAGTTTATGGCTGATCATTCACCTCGGTACCCCTTTCCTGCTTTCTCTCCATACCCCTTGATCCCTTTAGCCGTAAGAGCCATATCTAACTCCCTCTTGAATATATCTAACGAACTGGCATCAACAACTCTCTGTGGTAGAGAATTCCACAGGTTAACAACTCTCTGAGTGAAGAAGTTTCTCCTCATTTCGGTCCTAAATGGCTTACCCCTTATCATTAGACTGTGCCCCTGGTTCTGGACTCCCCCAACATGGGAACATTCTTCCTGCATCTAACCTATTCAGTCCCGTCAGAATTTTATATGTTGCTATGAGATCCCCTCTCATTCTTCTAAACTCCAGTGAATACAGGCCCAGTCGATCCGGTCTCTCCTCATTTGTTAGTCCTGCCATCCCGGGAATCAGTCTGGTGAACCTTCACTGCACTCCCTCAATAGCAAAAACGTCCTTCCTCAGATTAGGAGACCAAAACTGAACACAATATTCAGTTTGGCTGGCTAACAGAAAGCAGAGTCGGGATAAATGGGTCCTTTTCGGGTTGGAAATCGGTGGTTAGTGGTGTGCCACAGGAATCGGTGCTGGGACCACAACTTTTTACAATATACATAGATGACCTGGAAGACGGGACAGAGTGTAGTGTAACAAAATTTGCAGATGACACAAAGATTAGTGGGAAAGCGGGTTGTGTAGAGGACACAGAGAGGCTGCAAAGAGATTTACATAGATTAAGCGAATGGGCTAAGGTTTGGCAGATGGAATACAATGTCGAAAAATGTGAGATCATCCACCTTGGGAAAAAAAACAGTAAAAGGGAATATTATTTGAATGGGGAGAAATTACAACATGCTGAGGTGCAGAGGGACCTGGGGGTCCTTGTGCATGAATCCCAAAAAGTTAGTTTTCAGGTGCAGCAGGTAATCAGGCAGGCGAATGGAATGTTGGCCTTCATGGCGAGAGGGATGGAGTACAAAGGCAGGGAGGTCCTGCTGCAACTGTATAGAGTATTGGTGAGGCCGCACCTGGAGTACTGCATGCAGTTTTGGTCACCTTACTTAAGGAAGGATATACTAGCCTTGGAGGGGGTACAGAGACGATTCACTAGGCTGATTCCGGAGATGAGGGGATTACCTTATGATGATAGATTGAGTAGACTGGGTCTTTACTTGTTGGAGTTCAGAAGGATGAGGGGTAATCTTATAGAAACGTTTAAAATAATGAAAGGGATAGACAAGTTAGAGGCAGAGAGGTTGTTTCCACTGGTCGGGGAGACTAGAACTAGGGGGCACAGCCTCAAAATACGGGGGAGCCAATTTAAAACCGAGTTAAGAAGGAATTTCTTCTCCCAGAGGGTTGTGAATCTGTGGAATTCTCTGCCCAAGGAAGCAGTTGAGGCTAGCTCATTGAATATATTCAAATCACAGATAGATAGATTTTTAACCAATAAGGGAATTAAGGGTTATGGGGAACGGGCGGGTAAGTGGAGCTGAGTCCACAGCCAGATCAGCCATGATCTTGTTGAATGGCGGAGCAGGCTCGAGGGGCTAGATGGCCTACTCCTGTTCCTAATTCTTATATTCCAGGTGAGGCCTCACCAAGGCCCTGTACAACTGTAGTAAGACCTCCCTGCTTCTATACTCAAATCCCCTAGCTATGAAGGCCAACATGCCATTTGCCTTCTTCACCGCCTGTTGCACCTGCATGCCAACCTTCAATGACTGATGTACTCTGACACCCAGGTCTCGATGCACCTCCCCTTTTCCTAATCTGCTGCCATTCAGATAATCTGCCTTCATGTTTTTGCCACCAAAGTAGATAACCTCATATTTATCCACATTATACTGCATCCGTGAAGCATTTGCCCACTCACCTAACCTGTCCAAGTCACCCTGCAGCCTCTCAGCATCCTCCTCACAGCTCACACCGCCACCCAGCTTAGTGTCATCTGCAAACTTGGAGATATTACTCTCAATTCCTTCATCTAAATCATTGATGTATATTGTAAAAAGCTGGGGTCCCAGCACTGAGCCCTGCGGCACTCCACGAGTCGCTGCCTGCCATTCTGAAAAGGACCCGTTTATCCCAACTCTCTGCTTCCTGTCTGCCAACCAGTTCTCTATCCACGCCAATACATTACCCCCAATCCCATGTGCTTTAATTTTGCACACCCATCTCTTGTGTAGGACCTTGTCAAAAGCCTTTTGAAAGTCCAAATACATCACATCCACTGATTCTCCCTTGTCCACTCTACCAGTTACATCCTCAAAAAATTCTAGAAGATTTGTTGAGCATGATTTCCCTTTTATTAATCCATGCTGACTTGGACTAATCCTGTCACTGCTTTCCAAATGCACTGCTATTTCATCTTTAATAATTGATTCCAACATTTTCTCCACTACTGATGTCAGGCTAACTGGTCTATAATTCCCCGTTTTCTCTCTCCCTCCTTTTTTAAAAAGTGGTGTTACATTAGCTTCCCTCCAGTCCATAGGAACTGATCCAGAGTCGATAGACTGTTGGAAAATTATCACCAATGCATCCACTATTTCTAGGGCCACTTCCTTAAGTACTCTGGGATGCAGACTATCAGGCCCTGGGGATTTATCGGCCTTCAATCCCATCAATTTCCCTAACACAATTTCCTGACTAATAAGGATTTCCTGACTAATAAGGATTTCCTTATTAGGTAGAGAGGCGGAGAGGTTTAGGGAGAGAGTTCCAGAGCTTAGGGCCCAAGCAACTGAAGGCACGGCCATCGATGGTTGAGCAGTTATAATCAGGGATGCTCAAGAGGGCAGAATTTGAGGAATACAACATCTCGATGGCGGGGGAGGGGGCGCTTGTGGAGGAGATTGCTGAGATAGGGAGGGGTGAGGCCATGGAGTGATTTGTAAACAAGGATGAGAATTTTGAAATTGAAGTGTTGCTTAACCGGGAGCCAGGGGGTAATGGATGATCGGAACTTGATGCGAGTTAGGACACGGGCTTCCAAGTTTTGGATGATCTCAAGTTTATGTAGGGTAGAATGTGGGAGGCCAGCCAGCAGTGCGTTGGAGTAGTCAAGTCTAGAGGTAACAAAGGCAAGGATGAGGGCTTCAGCAGCAGATGAGCTGAGGCAGGGGCGGAGGCGCGCAGTGTTACTGAGGTTGAAATAGGCGGTTTTAGTTATGTCATGGATATGTGGCCGGAAGCTAATTTCAGGGTCAAATATGGCACCTAGGTTGCGAACAGTCAGGTTTAGCCTGAGATAGATGCTTGGGAGAGGGATGGATTCAGTGGCTAGGGAATGCAGTTTGTGGCAGGGACCAAAGACAATGACTTCGGTCTTCCCAATATTTAATTGGAGAAAATTAAATTAGACATTAAACCTCTTAGGCAGAAAATAATTCCTATATTTTTAATTAATAAAAAGTAAAGTAGAAATACTGGATTTTTGACATATAAACAGATTGCTGGAAATACAGAGCAGGCCTATTGACATCTGAGATGAGAGAAGATGGGATAACGTTTCAGTTGTAACCCCTTTGTCAGAACTGGGAGATCTGATGAAGAGTCCATACACCTAACATGCTGATTGAGCTGTTGTGTATTTCCATTTTTTTACTTTTCTCTCAATTTACATTGAGAAATGGTTCAACAGTCTCTCTTAATGAAGCATTTTGCACTATAAGCAAGTCCGTTTTCATAGGGACTTCAGTTGCAGTTTTGTAGAGATTTTGATTGTGTTGACTGTTTAAGAGAGATGTGTGAGCACTGGTGTGAGAGGGAAGTGACAATGAACGGTCTGAGAAGGTCACTACACCAACATTTAAGCATTCCAGGATTAAGCGAGTATTTCTGGACAAGAGTAAAAAATAACAAAGTGACGATTTTTCATCTGATCAAAGCGTTACGGGCTCAAGTTTCAGCCTGAGTTGCTTCTATTTTTTTGGAGCAACTAGTTTAGAATGGAGCATCTTAGAAATTGCAATTCTCAGCATTTAGTTTGCTCCAGTTCGAGTGAGTTAGAATAGTTCCATTTAAAAAAAAAAAAAAATTTTTCAAAAGGGGGCATGTCCAGCCACTTACGCCTGTTTTGCAAGTTTAAGCAGCGAAAACTTACTCCAAATTAATTGAGAATGGAGTAAGTGTAGATTTTTGTACACTCAGAAAAACCTTGCCTGCACTTATAAATCAGGCGTAGGGAACGAGAGATGGGGGGCGGGGGGGAAGAGTGGTTTACAAACATTAAACACTTCACGTTTACAAATAAAGAGCCATGATCAATAATAAATGATAAATAAATCAATAAATCAATCCAAAAAAATAAAATAAAAAATAATTAAAAATCAATCAATTAATAAAAAATTAAGTTTCTACTCACCGACTGCAGCACTGGGAGCCCTCCAACTGAATGCTGGTATAGGGCCTCCCCAGTGTCTTTCTCTCTGTCTCTGTCAGTGTCCCTCTCTCTGTCTCTGTCAGTGTCTCTCTCACTCTGCCTCTGTCTCTCTTTCTGTCAGTGTCTCTCTCTGTTTCTGACAGCGAGGAGTGGGGGGAGTGAGGAGGGGGGTCGTGGGGGGAGGGAGAGAGGGGGAGGGAGAGAAGAGGGGGGAGAGGAGATGGGCTGAACTGGGGGTGGGGGGGCGGTGTGTGCTGAACTGGGGGGGGGGGTGGGGAGGGAGGGAGGCTGAATGGGCCCCGACGCCGGGCTACCTGGAGGACTTCGGGCGGGGCCCGCCCCCAGCGAGAGGGCGGACGGGCGGGTCCCACCGACGCCGGGCTACCAGGAGGACTTCGGGCGGGGCCCGCCCCCAGTGAGATGCCGGGCGGGCGGGCCCCACCGACGCCGGGCTACCAGGAGGACTTCGGGCGGGGCCCGCCCCCAGTGAGATGCCGGGCGGGCGGGCCCCGCCGACGCCGAGGTAAGATGTGTCAGGCCACTCGGCCCGGGATAGGGGCAATGTCCCTTTGGCCTGGAATAGGGTCGTCGCCCAGAGAGAGGACGCATTTGAGGGCCAGGAGCTACTGCGCACACGCGCAGCCTCCACTGCACATGCGCGCAGCTGCCAGCACTGTTTTTGGCGCACGGCTGTAGCTCCGTCCCCCAGCAGCTCCTGCTGCTCCGCGCCGAGCTAGAAATGGGCCTACAGTTATCGGAGAATCGCGAGGTAAATATTCGGCGCAATTTTTGTTCTACAAATTAGGCGGGCCTCTCCGATGTGCGGCGTTCTAGCAGGAGTCCGAAACTTGAGCTCATAATGTCTGCTTAGCTCAGTTGTTAGCATCTTTGCATCTGAGTCAGAAGATTGTGGATTCAAGGCCCAATCCAGGTATTCAGTGCAATACTGAGGGTATACTGCATTGTCGGACGTGCTAGTTTTCAAATGAATTATTAATTAGACTCTGCCTATTAAAGTGGCACTTTTCAAAGAAGAGAAGGGAATACTTCTGGTGTCTAGCTAGCATTTTCTCTCAACTGACACCAGCAGAAACAGTATGTGTGGTCATTCTCACTTTCCCTATATAACAGTGTTTACACTTCAAAAGTACTTAATTGGCAGCATAATGATTTGGGAGATCCTGAGGTTCTGAAAAGCACTATATAAATGCAATTTATTTCTTTACTTGGTGTTTATGGGATTCTGCTATGTGCAGATTGGCTGCTGCATTCACCAACATAGAAACAATGATTGCACTTTAATGTAATTCATTTTATGTGAAGCACTTTGGGACCCAAAGATACTTTATCATAGAATCATAGGGCCCAAGTTTCCACATGATTTGCGCCTGATTTTTAGGAGCAACTGGTGGAGAACGGACTATCTTAGAAATCGCAATTCTCCACATTTTTTTTTCTGCAGTTCTAGTCAGGTAGAACAGTTCTACTTTGGAACAGAATTTTTTCTTCAAAAGGGGGCGTGTCCGGCCACTGACGCCTGATTTCAAAGTTTCCACAGTGAAAATGTACTCCAAACTAAGTTAGAATGGAGCAAGTGAAGATTTTTGTAGAACTGAAAAAACCTGTTCTACACATTAAAAAATCAGGCGCAGGTTACAAATTAGGCTTCCAGAACGAGGTGGGGGGAGGGGGGGGGGGGAAGGGAACTCATAATTCTACAATAAATCCTTATTTATACTTCTACAAATATTATACAAATAAATCCAACCTGAATAAACATTTATAAGCAAAGAAAAGATTAAATAAACCATCTTCCTACCTGTGTGAAAGTGCTTCAGCCACGGAGAATTCTGCAGCCGTTCATTGCCGCTGAGCGGGAGGGGGGGGGAGGAGGAGAAAGCCGTTCGTTGCCGCTGAGCGGGAGGGGGGGGGAGGAAGAGACAGCCGTTCATTGCCGCTGTGCGGTAGGAGGGGGGGGGAAGGAAACAGCCGTTCGTTCCCGGGGGGGGGGGGGGAGGGGAAGGAGTCAGTGAGAAGGTTGCAAGAAGCCTCAGTGCTGATGGCAATGTGCTTTTATTAAAAAATGTTCAAAAATTAAACAGCTACAAAGAACTACAAAAATGGCCGAGTGCCAATGTTTCCTTCACACTGCGCGTGCGCGAACGCTCCAACGTGCACGCGCAGCGTTGCCAGCAGGAAAAAACTAATTTAAACAGTACCCGCCCCCTCCCACTTACAAAATCGGCGCGAGCGTAGGCTCCGCCCCCCTGCACGCCGCGCCAGGCAGACAAGGAGCTGCAGGGCGCTCGAGAGTAGCGCGTTTTTTTTTAGGCGCCGTTTTAGGCGCGAAAAACGGGCGCCCAGCTCGGAGGGGCGCCCGTTTTTTTTCGTTTGGAAACTTGGGCCCATAGCATGGTCACAGCACAGAAGGAGGCCATTAAGCCTATATTTAAGAAGGGGGAATACAACATGTCCAGGGAATCATAGACCAGTCAGTTTAACATCGGTGGTAGGAAAAATAATGGAAGCCCTACTAAAGGAGAAAATAGAAGAACATCTAGAAAGCAAAAATATAATCGCGAAAAGTTAGACTGGATTTCAAAAGGGAAAGTCTTGCTTGACCAACCCCATTGAATTTTTTGAAGAGGTAACAGAGAGAGTAGACAAAGGTAATGCAGTAGATGTAATTTATCTAGATTTTCAAAAAGCCTTCAATATGGTATCCCATAATAGACTGATGAACAAGGTCAGAGAATGCAGAGTTGGGACAAGTAGCAGAATGGATAGCTAGCTAGCTTCAAGACAGAAAGCAGACAGTAGGGGTAAAGGGTAGCTGTTCACAGTGGCAGAAGGTGGGTAGTGGTATTCCACAAGGACGAGGGCTGGGACCACTGTTATTCACAATTTATATTAACGATTTAGACTTTGGAATCAAAAACACAATTTCTAAATTTGCGGATGACACCAATTTGGGGGTGATAGTCGATACTGAGGAGGACTGCAACAAATTAGAGGAGGACATTAATAAACTTGCAGAATGAGCATATAATTGGTAAATGAAATTCAAAACACATAAATGTGAGGTACTACATTTTGGTAGGACGAATAGGGATGTCACTTATTACTTCGAGGGTGTGAGTTTCGGTGGGGTAGAGGAACAAAGGGATCTCAGAGTACAAATACACATAATCACAGTTGTGACACAGGTTAGCAAGGCCATTAAAAAACCAAGCATTAGAGTTTATTTCTAAAATTGAAAAGTAGAGAAGTTATGCTAAACCTGTATCGAACCTTGATTAGACCACATTTAGAATACTGCATGCAGTTCTGGTCTCTATATTATTAAAAGGATATAGCGGCACTGAAGAGGGTGCAGAGAAGATTTACAAGGAGGATACCACAAATGCGAGGGTATATATATCAGGAAAGGATGAACAGGCTGGGTCTCTTTTCTCTTGAAAAAAGAAGGCTGAGGGGTGACCTAATAGAGGTCTTTAAAATGATGAAAGGTTTTGATAAGAGTGGATACAGAGACAATGTTTCCACTTGTGGGGAAGAGCATAACTAGAGGCCATCAATATAAGATAGTCATCAAGAGATTCAATAGGGAATTCAGAAGAAAATTCTTTACCCAAAGAGTGGTGAGAATGCTTCAACTCGCTCCCACAGGGAGTGGTTGAAGCAAATGGTATCGATGCATTTAAGGGGAAGCTAGACAAGCATACGGGGGAGAAGGAAATAGAGGTTATGCTGATAGATTTAGATGAGGATAGACGGGAGGAGGCTCGAGTGGAGCATAAAGGCCGGCACAGACTGGTCGGGCCGAATGGCCTGTTTCTGTGCCATATATTCTATGTAAGCCTGTCGAGCCCATTCAGCCAGTCAAGCCCATGTCACTTGTAAATGCAAGTTTCTTGCTTTCTAATAGGGATAGCTTTTTGTTCTAATTAACAGTGCAATAATTATTTTTATGGGGAATAGAATCAGTGATGTTTATCAAATGCAGTTTGAGTGTGCGTGACAACTTCTGGCACTAAGTTTGAACATGCATGAGGAAGACCATCTTCTCTGGAGACAGACAATGTTTGCTGCTGACCTGTGCTAGGATGGCTGGCCATGTATTTTAAGGCAGTGGCTTTGATCCCCGACTATAGGAACAAATATCCATGGCTTACAAATGGCAGCCAAGCCCAGAATTATTGCCTCAAACACTCTGCTAGTTTTTCGTTTTCTGTAATGCTCATGTCTGCAGTTTATTTTATTCTACAGTTATTGAAAGAAATGGGGATCGTATTTTGAAAGCTGAAACATTGGGCCCAAGTTTCGAGCCGCGCCAAGAACGCCCGTTTTTCGCGCCACAAAGTGCGCCTAAAAAAAACTTCCAGATTCTCCAGCTCCCTGCAGGTCGTTTGCAGCTCGGCGCATCGCAGCACGAGCTGTAGGGGGTGGAGCCAGGTCCCTGCGCTGAAAACAGTGCCGGGACCTCTGCACATGCACGCTACAGTGGGCGCGCATGTGCAGTAGCTCCAGGCGCCCAAAACTGTGTGGGAGGGGCCCGAAGCACACAGCCCCTAGCCCTGGCCGAATGGCCTCACTGGTGCTGCGTAAATAAGGCTCCTCCCACGCCCAACTCCTGCTTCCTCCCGACCCGACCCCCCGGACTGGACCCGACCTGACCTCCCGGACTGAACCCGACCCGACTCCCGCTTCCCCCCCGCCTCCGGACGATCCCGACACCGAACCGACTCCCGCTTCCCTCCCCCCTACCTCCGGACCAGACCTGACACCGACACCGACACCGACCCGACTCCCGCTTCCCCCCACCCCCCCACCCCCCGCCCCCGGACTGGAACCGACCTGACCTCCCTCCCCCCGACCTGACCTCACTCTCCCTCCCTCCCCCCGACCCGAACCGAACCGACCTCCCTCCCACCATCCCCCCGACCCGCGCTCCCCCTGACCCGACCCGCGATCCCGACCCGACCCAACGCCACCTACCTGTAAATCTGGTGTTGGGGACGGGCCCTGCCCAAAGTCCTGGGCCCTGCCCGAAGTCTCGGGCCCAGCCAGGCCGGGCCCGTTCAGCCTCCCTCCCCCTTCTCCTTTCCCCCCCCCCCATCTCCTTTCCCCCCCCAATCTCCTTTCCCCCCCCATCTCCTTTCCCCCCCCAATCTCCTTTTCCCCCCCATCTCCTTTCCCCCCCCATCTCCTTTCCCCCCCCATCTCCTTTCCCCCCCCATCTCCTTTCCCCCCCCAATCTCCTTTTCCCCCCCCAATCTCCTTTCCCCCCCATCTCCTTTCCCCCCCCATCTCCTTTCCCCCTCCAATCTCCTTTCCCCCCCCCATCTCCTTTCCCCCCCATCTCCTTTCCCCCCCCCATCTCCTTTCCCCCCCCATCTCCTTCCCCCCCCATCTCCTTCCCCCCCATCTCCTTCCCTCCTATCTTCTTTTCCCCCAGCTCCTTTCCCCCCCCATCTCTTTCCCCCCATCTCCTTTCCCCCCCTTTTCCTTTCCCCCCCTTTTCCTCCCGCCTCCCCCCTTCCCCCTTCTCCTCCTCCCCCCCTTCCCCTTCTCCTCCTCCCCCTCTCCCTTCTCCCCCTTCCCCTCCCCCCCTCCCCATTCTCCTCCTCTCCCCTCCCCCCCTCCCCCTTCTCCTCCTCTCCCCTCCCCCTTCTTCTCCTCCCCCCCTCCCCCTTCTCCCCATCCCTCCCCCTTCCCTCTCTCTGCTCCCCCCTCTCTCCCTCTACCCCCCTCCTCCCCCTCCCCTCGCTGTCAGAAACACAGACACAGACAAAGAATGAGAGACACACACAGACAGACAAAGAGATAGAGACACTGACAGAGACACACTGCGGGGGTGTGGGGGGGGGGGGGCATCCCAGCACGCTGTTGGAGGGCTCCCGGTGCTGCAGTCGGTAAGTAGAAAATGTTTTATTTATTGATTTAAAAAAAAATTATTTCTTACTAATTTTTTTTGATTGATTTATTGGTTGATTTATTGATGTTTTTTTATCATTTATTATTGATGATGGCTCTTTATTTGTAAAACTGAAGTTAATGTTTAATGTTTGTAAACTTCCCTTTAAACCCCGCCCCCCCCCCCCCCCATTCCCTACGCCTGATTTGTAACCTACGCTTGATTTTCTAAAGTGTAGACAAGGTTTTTTCGAGCGTACAAAAATCTTCACTTACTCCATTCTATGTTAGTTTGGAGTAAGTTTTCACTGATGAAACTTTGAAAACAGGCGTAAGTGGCCGGACACGCCCCCTTCTGATAAAAAAATTCTGTTCCAAAGTGAAACTGTTCTCACTGACTAGAACTGGAGCAAACTAAATGGCGAAAATTCCGATTTCCAAGATACTCCTTTCTGCACCAGTTGCTCCTAAAAATCAGGAGCAAATCATGGCGAAACTTGGGGCCATTATTTGGTAGCATTAAATCAAAGGAACTAGTTGGGCCATGGATTCGCAAACTGCCCTTTCATCTCTTGAACTCTGGTTTATATCTAGCCCTGTTTGATGATGTGAAACTCTGGTAGCCATAATTGAAATGTTTAGGGCATCTCAATCCAGTTGCAGGTAGATATGGATCCACAGTATAAACGATCCCATAAATTGAAAGCAAGAAGTTGCATTTATAAAGCACATCCTCAGAACCTCCCAAAGCTCTTCACAGCCTATAGGGCTGGATTTTCGGCGTTACTGATTTCGGGGCGGTAATGGCGACAGGGCAGTAAAGTTTGCGCCCGGGAACAGTTTGCGCCTCAGTCAGCAAAATTGGTCAGCTGGGCCCTGAGTGTGGGACAGAGTGCTAAGGGAGGCGCTAGGCTGGCTGAGCATGGGAAAATCCCGAGCTGAAGAGCCAGCCTGGGAGCACTCTAAAAGAGGCCTGGGGAGAAAAAAAAACTTGAAAAAGAAACACCAAAAACATTCTCAATCAATAGCCCACGCCACCACAACATAAATCGCACAAAAAAATAAAAGAAAAAATAACCACACTTACCTGAGATGGACATTACTTACCTCACTGCAGTCAGTATACGTTGGACCGCCCGATTTCCCAGGCGGTCAGTGCAAGGTGCGCTGCGAGCCAAACGAGTCGGGCGGGAGTCCAAAAGCGAGCCAGTTTTGCAACCGGGGGCGTTGCACACCGGCTCAACTCTTCCGGGCGCTAATGTGCCGTGACCCCGCAAAAAACGGCCCCTAAAAAGCCCCGTGGGGCGCTGGAAGCTGACAGCCTGCCATTACCGCCCCACCGAGACGAAAACAGAAGTGGACATCACCAGAACATCCAGCCCAAGGAGTTACCTCATACATACAATTACAACACAGAACAGGTTGTTTTACCAAAATGTACCACCCCACATTTACTAACATTCAATTCCATCTGGCACTTTTTTGCTCATTCCACCATCTTATCAATATCCTTGTAGCTTCCTTTGGTCCTCAGGTTATTTTTTATGCCTCCTATGTTAGTATTGTAGGCAAATTTGGACAATACTCCCTCTGGCCCTATATCCAAATTATTGATGTACACATTGAACAGAACTGGTCCCAGAACAAACCTCTATCCATTTCCAACCACTCTGAGAAACTGTCCTTAGCTCCTACTCTGTTTCCTCCCTTCTAACCAGTGTCAGCCATGGCTCAGTTGGTAGCATCCTCGCCTCTTGAGTCAGAAGGTTGTGGGTTCCAGTTCCACTCCAGGGACTTAAGCACATAAATCTAGGTTGACACTCCAATGCAGTGCTGAGGGAGTGCTGCACTGTCAGAGGTGCCGTCTTTCGGATGAGACGTTAAACCGAGGCCCCGTCTGCACTCTCAGGTGAACGTAAAAGATCCCATGGCATTATTTCGAAGAAGAGCAGAGCAGAGGAGTTATCCCCGGTGTCTTGGCCAATATTTATCCCTCAATCAACATAACAAAAACAGATTATGTGGTCATGATCACATTGCTGTTTGTGCGAGCTTACTTGTGCGCAAATTGGCGGCTGCATTTCCTACATTACAACAGTGATTACACTCCAAAAGTACTCCATTGGCTGTAAAGCGCTTTGAGACATCCGGTTGTTGTGAAAGGCGCTATATAAATGCAAGTCATATTTCCGTCAGGCTTTTTGGATGTATCCCATCAGGTCGCAGCAATTTGTCCTCCTTTAACTTAACTAATTTCTCTAATACAAAAGCAAAATACTGTGGATGCTGTAATCTGGAATAAAAACAGAAAATGCTGGAAATCTCAATGGGTCAGGCAGCATCTGTGGAGGGGAAACAGAATTAAAGTTTCGGGTCGATGACCCTTCGTCAGAACTGGACAGTGTTCGGAAAGAACAGATTCTTAACACGCACTGAAAGTGGGAGGGGAAGAAAGAACAAAAGGGAAGGTCTGTGATAGGGTGAAAGGCAGGATAGATTGGAGAGACAAAAGAGATGATGGGCCGAATTCAAATGGTAATGGCAGGAGTTAGAAAAACATTAGTCAAGATAGGTTGTGAATGGCGGGATAATGACCTACTGCCATTAGAGACCAGGAGAAAAAACGAAAGAAAGAAACTGACTCTAAGGGGGGAGGGAGGGGTTGGGGGCGAAAGGGAACCAAAGATTGGCAGTGGTTACACTCTGAAATTGTTGAACTCGATGTTGAGTCCAGAATGCTGTAAAGTGCCTAATCGAAAGATGAGGTGCTGTTCCTCGAGCTTGCGTTGAGCTTCGTTGGAACAGTATAGGAGACCGAGGGCAGAGAGGTCGGAGTAGGAATTAAAGTGACAGGCGACCGGAAGCTCAGGGTCACACTTACAGACGGAACGGAGGTGTTCCACAAAGCGGTCATCTAATCTACACTTGGTCTCCCCAATGTAGAGGAGATCACATCATGAGCAGCGAATACAGTATACTGAATTGAAAGAAGTACAAGTAAATCTCTGTTTCACCTGGAAGGAGTATTTGGGGCCCTGGGTAGTGGGAAGGGAGGATATGAAAGGGCAGGTGTTGCATCTCCTGCGCTTGCACGGGAAGGTGCCGTGGGAAGGGGAGGGGGTGCTGGGGGTGACTGCGGAATGGACCAGGGTGTCGCGGAGGGAGCGGTCCCTTCGGAATGCTGTGAGGAGAGGGGAGGGGAAGATGTGATTGGTGGTGGGGTCACACTGGAGGTGGCGGAAATGGAGGAGGATGATCCGTTGAACGTGGACGCTAGTGGGGTGAAAGGTGAGGACAAGGAACCCTGTCATGGTTCTGAGAGGGAGGGGAAGTGGTGAGAGCAGAGGTGCGGGAAATAGAACAGGCACAGGCCATGTTAACCATGGCGGAGGGGAATCCTCGGTTGAGGAAAAAGGAAGACATGTCAGAGGCACTGGTGTGAAAGATGGCATTGTCAGAGCAGATGTGACGTAGACGGAGAAACTGGGAGAATGGAATGGAGTCCTTACAGGATGCGGGGTGGGATGAAGTGTAGTCCAGGTAGCTGTGGGCTTATTAGTGGATACTGGTCGAAAGCCCAGAGATGGAGAAGTCAAGGAAGGGAAGGGAAGAGTTGGAGATGGACCTTGTGAAGGTGAGGGAAGGGTGGAAATTGGATGCAAAGTGAATGAAATTTTCAAGTTTAGGGCGAGAGCAGGAAATGGCACCGATAAAATCATCAATGAACTGGAAAAAGAGGTGAGGGAGGGGCCCTGAGTAGGGCTGGACCAAAGAATGTTCCACATATCCTACGAAAAGACAGGCATAGCTAGGACCCATGCGGGTTCCCATAGCAACACCTTTAATTTGGAGGAAGTGAGTGGAGTCAAAGGAGAAGTTGTTCAATGTGAGAACAAGTTCAGCCGGGCGGAGGAGGGTGGAGGATGGGGACTGGTTGGACCTCTGCCCGAGGAAGAAGCGGAACGCCCTCAGGCCATCCTGGTGGGGGATGGAAGTGTAGAGGGTTTGGACATCCATGGTGAAAAGGAGATGGTTGGGGCCGGGAAACTGGAGACTGTTAAAGTGACGGAGGGCGTCAGAGGAGTCGCGGATGAAGGTGGGAAGAGAGTGGACAAGGGGAGAAAAAATAGAGTCGAGATAGGAAGAAATAAGTTATGTGGGGCAAGAACAGGCTGAAACGATGGGTCTACCGGGGCAGTCCTGTTTGTGGATCTTGGGAAGGAGGTAGAAGCGGGCTGTGTGGGGTTGGGGAAGTATGAGGTTGGTGACTGTGGAGGGAAGATCTCCAGAGGAGATGAGGTCAGTGAGGATCTGGGAAATGATGGCTTGATGTTCAGTAGTGGGGTCATGGTCCAGGGGGAGGTAGGAGGTGGCATTATCTTTGAATTCGGCTCATCATCCCTTTTGTCTCTAATCTCTCCTGTCTTCCAACCTATCACAGACCTTCCCTTTTGTTTTTTTCTTCCCCTCCCCCCAATCTGTTCTTTTCGAACACTCACCAGATCTGACGAAGGGTCATAGACCCGAAACGTTAACTCTGCTTCCTCTCCACAGATGCTGCCCTGACCTGCTGAGATTTCCAGCATTTTCTGTGTTAATTTCTCAAATACATTCCTTTTATTTTTGAAGTGTAATCATTTGTTATGTAGGCAAATGCAGTGACCAATTTGCACACAGTAAGGTCCTATTAATAACAATGAGATAAGTAAACTGCTAATTCGATTTTGATGGTGTGGAGAGAAGTTCACACCTAACCCACAGTGTACCCACGTTGGATTGATAATGACACGAGGTGTGAAAACGATGAACAAATTAGATCAGAAATCTAAAAGGAAAAACATTGGGTCTCCCTTAATTCATTCAGTCTGGGATGAAAGGAAATTCAGCTGCAAAAGGTTGAGCCCGTAAAATAAACGAATGCAGATGTTACCATTCCTCCAATAGAATCCAACAAAACACACATTATGGAGGTGAAACTTGTGGCAGGAACAGGTCAGGAGACTCTGGTATTGCTGGTTTGCTACTATCAGTGTAGGAGTTGGAAATAGCAACTCCCTTGTGTCTATTTACAGGGTGATTGATACGATTGCTGTACAAGTACAAAATGCGGGTGCTGTATGGTAGGGTAGTGGTTATGTTACTGGACCAATGATCCAGTGACGTGAGTTCATATCCACCACAGCAGCTGGGGAATTTAAATTCAGTTCATTAAATAAATCTGGAATTAAAAAGTTAGTATCAGTAATGGTGACCATGAAACTACCGGATTGTAAGAAAAACCTAATGTCCTTTCGGGAAGGAAATCTGCAGTCTTTACCCAGTCTGACCTATATGTGACTCCAGATCCACAGCAATGTGATTGACTCTTAACTACCCTTTGAAATGGCCCAGCAAAACACTCAAATTGTACCAAACCGCTACAACAAAGTCAGCGCTATGGGAGTACCACAGGAACTGCAGCGGTTCAAGAAGGCAGCTCATTACCACCTTCTCAAGGGCAATTAGGGATGGGCAATAAATGCCGGCCTTGCCAGCGACGCCCACATCTCATAAACGAATAAAAAAATGCGGAGCTACGCTCCATCTGAAATAAAGTGCACACTGCCCTCCAGTGGAATTATTTTGAATAGACAACATGATGACTACAGACTGCCAAATGACAAAGGTATGAAAAGTTGTATTTGCTTAATGAAGTTCTCTGCATATGGAAATAACAGAATCAAATAGAGTGGAATCAAATACAGATTACAGTCCACATTGATGAGGAATTTAGAGTTTTTTGTTTGGAAAAATGCCAGTAAATGCAATATTTTAAAAGCAGCTGAGGGTTAGATGATGGTGCACAAGCTGAAATTTTCACGTGCAATTATACTTTTAACAATTAATACCTAGCTTAAAATCCCTTCCTATTTTTATGGTTACTGTTTAAAAACTAAAAGTTATACATAGAGGCCATGAAATAAATCATAAGTTACAACTCGAATGTAGGATATGTAATGGTTGGAGTTTAATATTCCTCTGATTTTCATGACCGCTCCATTGTAGTTCAACAGTGAAGGCATGTTTATGAATTTTATAAACGGTATCTTGCCTTGGAACTCATGCATGAGTTATTTCAGAATACTATTTGTATTTTCTGGAGATACGTAAATATCAAAGAAAGCAACTATAATTTCACTGTGATGGACAGGTCTGTTCTCACCTGCTAGCATTGTTATATATATGTCCCATGTTGTCTCTTTCACCTTGGCCATCTCTTGCAACATCACGTCCAATGGCTTGTGGATAAATGCACTGTGATTGAGTAGTGAGCCATACAGACCAGCATTCGACTGTGGGATCTGTAGCTTATCTTGGCCAAAGCAATGGTGAGGATGCTTCATTTGGCCTCGACGTGTGTGTGGATGTCAGGAGTTTACAGGGTTGGGCTTGGCTGTGTTTCCTTGTACAGTTGAATAATCTGCTCACAGATGCTGTCTGCACTTACACCTGAGAAATAGCCACTTAGGTGAGTTACGGAGGCATTCTTTGATTCATGCCACTGTAAAGGAGAGCACGTTCAGGAGAGGCAATTTCTTTCTTAAATATTGAGTATCATCATCAGCAGAATATGTAAAAGTCAGACTTAACTTTAATGACCCTTTTATTTTTTCAGTTCCCATTATATTAAAATATTTCTCTTGCAGACAGTTGTCAAGCTAGGGATACTTCAATTATCACATTATTTCAATTGTGTGTGTGTTGGTTAGTCATTCTGTTCATGGGTATTTCTGCTGACATTCGATTGGTTTACTATGCAGGGAGGTGAAAAAGATAGCGACACTGATGCCATATTCTTGTAGTTCTATGTATTTGTCCTTCAGTTCCAGGAAAAGATACTTCAGGAGCACCGAAGCCGCCATTTTTAATTCATTTTCTTGATGTTAGATTGTAGCAGTTGAGCTGGAGAGGAAAACTTCACTTCGATATTAACCATGTCACAGTATTTGATTTTCATCTGATTTTAAAATGATCTACCTGGTATAATTGCAGACGCCATTGATCTCAATAAAACATGATTTATTGATTGCTTAGTGGGTGAATTTCAAAAGACTAATTACCCCAAGCATGGTCCTACAGGCTACAGAATTTTGGGCCCATCAAAGAGTGACAGCGACAACACCTTCAGAGAAATCCATGATCTTGAATTATCATATGGTTGGCTGACCGTGATAATGGAAATGCAGGAGTTGAGGGAAAGAAGAAAAGCAGCAAAAACGAATGTGAGTGGGGAGGGGGAATATCACATATATCAGTAATGACATCGAGCTTTCCAATATAAAACACACATTGAAATATTTCCTTGTAAGTAGACTAACTAAAGCATGAATCTTATATTTTACAAACAAGCAGTAATTTATTTCTGTATAAAGGCAAAACACTGCGGATACAGGAAATCTGAAATAAAAACAGAGAATGCTGGAAATACTCAGCAGGTCAGGCAACATCTGTGGGGAGAGAAACCAAGTTAACGATTCAGGTCGGTGACCCTTCGTCAGAACTGGAAAACGTTGGAGGTATATCAGATTTTTAAGCCAGTGTAGGGGCAGGGAGAGGGTGGTGGGAGGAAAGAACAAAAGTGGAGGTCTGTAATAGGATGGAAGGCAGAAGAGATTAAGAGACAAAAGGGATGATGGTGCAATGTGTTTCCCACATTCATCATCATCATAGGCAGTCCCTTGAAATGGAGGAAGACTTGCTTCCGCTCTAAAAGTGAGTTCTCAGGTGACTGTACAGTCCAATACGGGAATTACAATCTCTGTCACAGGTGAAGCAGACAGTCGTTGAAGGAACGGGTGGGTGGGGAGCCTGGTTTGCCGCACGCTCCTTCCACTGTCTGCGCTTGATTTCTGCATGCTCTCGGCGACGAGACTCAAGGTACTCAGCACCCTCCCAGCTGCTCTTTCTCCACTTAGGGCGGTCTTGGGCCAGGGATTCCCAGGTGCCAGTGGGGATGTTGCACTTTATCAAGGAGGCTTTGAGGTTGTCCTTGAAATATTTTCTCTGCCCACCTGGGGTCGCTTGCCACATTACAACAATGGCTACACTCCAAAAGTATTTAATTGGCTGTAAAGCGTTTTGAGACATTCGTTGATTATGAAAGGCGCTATATAAATGCAAGTCTTTCTTTCAAGGCAAAAGGAGATGGTAATGGGGCAAGTTAAGAAACAAAAGATGAATCTAGATGAGGTGTAAATGGAAATGGCAGAATCATCAACAGCTGCCATGGGGGAAAAAGAAGTTTGGGGCAGAGGTCAGGGTCTGAAATTGTTGAACTCGATGTTGAGTCCAGATGGCTGTCAAGTGCCTAAATGAAAGATGAGGTGTTGTTCCTCCCCAATGTAAGGGAGACCGCATCATGAGCAGCAATACGGAATACTGAATTGAAAGAAGTACAAGTAAATCGCTGTTTCACCTAAGTATTTTTGTATGGTTATCATAATGGTGTTCTCTATAAGAGCCTATAGAAAAGTAATGCCATGAACAGGTACAGAAAATAATCAAAAAGGCTAATGGAATGCTGGGCTTTATATCTAGAGGACTAGAATACAAGGGGTCAGAGGTTATGCTGCAGCTGCACAAAACCTTGGTTAGACCACAACTGGAGTACTGTGGGCACCACACCTTAGGAAGGATACATTAGCCCTGGAGGGAGTGCAGCATAGGTTTATCGGAGCGATACCCGGACTTCAAGGGTTAAATTACAAGGAGAAATTACACAAATTAGGGTTGTATTCCCAGGAATTTAGAAGGTTAAGGGGTGATTTGACTGGTTTTCAGGATATTAAGGGGAACAGATAGGGTAGATAGAGAGACACTATTCCAGCTGGTTGGGGAGTCTAGGACTAGGGTCATAGCCTAACCATTAGAGCCAGATTTTTCAAGAGTGAAGTTAGAAAACACTTCTACACACAAAGGGTGGGAGAAGTTTGGAACTCTCTTCCGCAAACAACAATTGATGCTAGATCAATTGTTAATTTTAAATCTGATATTGATAGATTTTTGTTAAATAAAGATATTAAGGGATATGGGGCAGAGGCGGGTATATGGAGTTAGATCGCAGATCAACCATGATCCCATTAAATGGTGGAACGGGCTCGCGGGACTGAATGGCCTACTCCTGTTCCTGTGTTCCTAATATGACTATTATTCCACAGGTACCCTCTGTGTTCATTCACTGTCATGTTATTAGTTGTGTTTAATTTCCCCCTATTTTCTCCCCTCCTTTTATGAAGAAGCTGACTCCTGATTAAATATATTTCAACTTGACCAAGTGGTCATTCTTTATGTTTAGGCCTAATCAGTGAGTATCATCTATAAGTATTTGGAGGCCATCACAACTGAACTTGATTCTGGCCTCACCTATAACAGCCATTGGTGGATCTTTCAGCAGGGATCAGGAAGGGGAATGGGACTGATTCCCCCTCCACACCCACCCACCCCCCCCCCCCCCGCCCGCTTGCACCCAGCCCAGGGATACTGATGTCAGTGCTAGCCCCAACTGCTACTCTTGTGGAAATGAGCTAAATCAGTAGATATTCAGGATTGAACCTTGTATCTTCAAGCCTATGACTCAACAATCGGGCAAAATTCATTTTATTGAGACCATAGTATATATTATAAAAATAACACATGATGACACCATCTCAACTGTTCTGGTTCCTGTGATCATTCGAAGTCCATCATTTTGTGTGTTGGTGTTTGCTGAATTTTTTTGGTTCTTGAAAAGATGACTTTTTGCAGAATTTTGCTTTGAATTAATGCCATTTTGCTGTTTGTTTGGAACGGTTGCTGCACTCCAGATAATGTGTGATTGCCCTGTCGCCATGCAGCTTTCACTGTAATAATCTGAGCTTTTATTCTTTGCTTGCATGAATGGAGTCCCTACTGCACAAAAAGCGTTTTACACGTACAAATCAGGTAACCCGCATGTCCTTTTCAAACATTGTTAACCATTTCACTCACATTCTGCTATAGTTCTAGGAAGAAATGGAATGCTTTTAACATTTCTGCCATTCTCGAGTCTTTTTTAAAACCATTTTCCAATGCAAATCCAAGACTAGTTGATCTGAGATTGTGCCAATAGCAATGGTGCTGTGTACCCTGCACTGTCATTCCAAACACGATCAGGGAAAGCAAAGTGATGAAGGTAAGTTTGGAGCACGGCACCCAGATCATCTTTCGTCCTTAGTGGGCAGTTTCAGCACTGGCAGAGACCTAAGAGCAGGCAGATTGGCTGAGCACTTGACAGTGGGATCTGAAAGAAGGGAAAAAATTGGAAATAATAAGCCTCAGAAATTGTCTCTTATGTAACATGTCTCTTTGTGAGCAGCTTCCTTAGGTCGTCTGATTTCTCAAATCCGCCAGGACCTTTCCAAACCAGGCAATAAACTGCCACTTGTCAACACTTCAATGTTGCGCAGTACATAGTACAGAATGACTGTCAATTCCCCCTTTTATATACTGGTTAAGTGGGTTGTTAAGGTGTTCAAGCAGGGTGAAGTGAGCATTATTACAGGTCTGTTTCTTAACCATTTTTCTGCCATCCCTGTGTTCATGCTGCACAAAATAAAATCTTGTAAAATTGGTAGCAAAAGAAAAGGAAAATGGGTAAGGAAATGAAACATCAGCATGTGAAGTGAAGTTATTCAAAAGGCAGTCAGGCTCTGTGGGTTTCTATGGAAGGGGGAGCTAGCTGGGCTGAATGGCCTCTCTTACCTGTACTTTGTGATTCCTCTGCCAATCTGCTAGCAGAGTATTGCAATAGATTACGATTTCCAAAACCCGCAGTCAAATTCAGCAAAATTTTAAACTTCTAGTAGCCAAAATGGTTTGATTTGTAGCTAATTCTAGCCATCTCTGTAGAGTGCCCACTGCCTGTTGTGCTTGGAGTGAGTGGTGTAACTGGTTTCTTTAAAAAGTAATGCAATTTGTTTCTTCAGAAGAGGTCTGGTGTCGAGATCTAGGAAGAGTTTCTGTATTCTCTTGTTTAATTATAACACTAGTCCATTTTAAAATCTCTCATTAATTTACGTTTCTTTATAAATTGAGATATTCTGTGTATTCTCATATCCAAGTGTGGTACTGTAAAATGGGAGATTTACAGATGAAAATAATGTACACATTAAAGCAAAATCTAAAGGGGACAACTCAAATCCCATTTATCGAATCTGTTTTCTGTTGAACATTGGGAATGCTTGAGCATGTTAATCATACCATGTGGGTTTTTTGCTTGAAAATATCCCAGTTTACAGCATTGTAGCATGTGTGCATTCACCTGTTGAACACCAATGTTTTTTCACTGTTACCTTCATTTATGGTGCTGCAAATCTTGGTTTTTAACAAACTGCTGATCATTTGAAAGGCGAGTGATTGGCTATGTTTTGTATGTTTTATATGTGTTTAATGGGCTCTGCCAGCGTTTGTTTTACTTGTACAGTACTCTTGATCACACAGCATGTTTCTCTGGTGCTGTCAAAGCATGCAGAATATCAGTGTAATGTGCAACAGTGCCCTCTCGAGGTAGACATCATTTAAACCCAAATGACTTTTTCCTTCTGTTGAAGCAAACTTCCGAAGAGTATGTTGACCCCAGGGCTATCAGGAATTGATATTTCTTCAAACATTGTTAATACTATGATTGAAAAGTTAAAAATTGTCAATATGTAAGTAGCCTGAGTGAAGCTAATTGGTGGAACCAGCATTTGAAACACTGGCAGTTTTTATAAGTCAGTAGTACAATAGAGAGGAACAGTACATCATCATGGTTGGAATGGGAACGTTATTCCTGACACACACAGCTCCAGGTCTCGTGCGATGTGATTTTAGTGCATTTACAAAGAAAGATAATTTTGAAATAATGCATGCAGACAGTACTCTGCTCTCTTGGGGCCTGATGTTGATTTAGCAGCCAACAATGAACCACATAGTGCGACAGAAAAGGAATAACTGAATATTAACAAGAATTAGAAATTTAAACAGATTGAATTCTGCTAAAAACAGCTATTCCTCCATCTACATAACCACTTTCTTGCACTGTAGTGTATACTTCAATATTATGGGCTAGAATCTCGACGACTTTGCAACCGGGTTTTCGCCACGACTTGATCTTCCGCGGCGAATACCTGGTCAGCAGGATCTTCGGGCACCTTTTTACGGCGGCACTTCCACATACCGCCGGGGAGAGGAGCACCAACATGCAACACTATAGCGTTTGCGATCAATTTTTGGCTCTCTCGGGACCCGTATTCCACACCCAGAATACCCACAGGGTAAAACCTATGTTGCAGCCCTGCCAGCAGCAGTATGAAGAGCTGCAACAAAGGTAAGTTAAAGTTTTAATTTTTTAATTATTTTTCAGCGATTTAGTAGGTAAGGGTTTTGTGAATGTTTTTTGCAATTTTTTTTTGTTGCTTTTGCCCCCCTCCCAAGGCCTCTCTTGCAGTGCTATCGGCCCCGGACTAAAATTGCCAAAATTCGTGGTTTACACCGCGAATCCTCATGCAACAACGATTTTTACCGATGCGCAAATTAAAGGCCGAAAAGCGGACCTGAAAACGGTAATTTTGGCGTAAAAATACTATTTTCGCTGAAAACCAAAATTCTAGCCCTAAAGCTTTGACATTGTGGACTTTTTGTGTAACCATTATATTTAATTTTAACATTGATGCAATCACTGGTGTTAAGTAGATTTCAGAGTACAGAAGAGCATAAAATAGACTTTCTTTGACTCCAAAAAGCAGAAGTCAGCAGTTACATTATAGGACAAATAATCTCGTAAACAAAATCACATCTGTTCCATTGTCCTGATTTTCTAGGTCTGCGACATCTTTTGACAAGTGGAGATAAAGTTTATGAAGTGACTTTTTACAAGGTCTCTTCATTGTGTGCTGCCTAAATCCCACTGCTGTGTCGTGCATACTTACAACTGTAGGTTCCACTAATGTAAAACCATTAAAACCAATAGATTCTCAGTTCAATTGCTGGTCTGTGCAGTTAACGGAGTTATTAGGGAGAAGCTTCAGAGTGTGTGTCTACCCCTCCCCCCTTTACAAGCAACTGGGATGCCGACACTTACACATGAAAACTGGCCCTTTGAATGGAATTTAACTGTACTGATAGAGCAACCAGATTTTAAATTGGATAACCTTTTGACCCTTGTGGTTATAAGAACATAAGAACATAAGAATTAGGAACAGGAGTAAGCCATCTAGCCCCTCGAGCCTGCTCCGCCATTCAAAAAGATCATGGCTGATCTGGCCGTGGACTCAGCTCCACTTACCCGCCCGCTCCCCCTAACCCTTAATTCCCTTATTGGTTAAAAATCTATCGATCTGTGATTTGAATACATTCAATGAGCTAGCCTCAACTGCTTCCTTGGGCAGAGAATTCCACAGATTCACAACCCTCTGGGAGAAGAAATTCCTTCTCAACTCGGTTTTAAATTGGCTCCCCCGTATTTTGAGGCTGTGCCCCCTAGTTCTAGTCTCCCCGACCAGTGGAAACAACCTCTCTGCCTCTATCTTGTCTATCCGTTTCATTATTTTAAATGTTTCTATAAGATCACCCCTCATCCTTCTGAACTCCAACGAGTAAAGACCCAGTCTACTCAATCTATCATCATAAGGTAACCCCCTCATCTCCGGAATCAGCCTAGTGAATCGTCTCTGTACCCGCTCCAAAGCTAGTATATCCTTCCTTAAGTAAGGTGACCAAAACTGCATGCAGTACTCCAGGTGCGGCCTCACCAATACCCTGTACAGTTGCAGCAGGACCTCCCTGCTTTTGTACTCCATCCCTCTCGCAATGAAGGCCAACATTCCATTCGCCATCCTGATTACCTGCTGCACCTGCAAACTAACTTTTTGGGATTCATGCACAAGGACCCCCAGGTCTCTCTGCACCGCAGCATGTTGTAATTTCTCCCCATTCAAATAATATTCCCTTTTACTGTTTTTTTCCCCAATTTCACATTTTCCGACATTGTATTCCATCTGCCAAACCTTAGCCCATTCGCTTAACCTATCTAAATCTCTTTGCAGCCTATCTGTGTCCTCTACACAACCCGCTTTCCCATTAATCTTTGTGTCATCTGCAAATTTTGTTACACTACACTCTGTCCCCTCTTCCAGGTCATCTATGTATATTGTAAACAGTTGTGGTCCCAGCACCGATCCCTGTGGCACACCACTAACCACCAATTTCCAACCTGAAAAGGACCCATTTATCCCGACTCTCTGCTTTCTGTTAGCCAGCCAATTCTCTATCCATGCTAATACATTTCCTCTGACTCCGCGTACCTTTATCTTCTGCAGTAACCTTTTGTGTGGCACCTTATCGAATGCCTTTTGGAAATCTAAATACACCACATCCATCGGTACACCTCTATCCACCATGCTTGTTATATCCTCAAAGAATTTCAGTAAATTAGTTAAGCATGATTTCCCCTTCATGAATCCATGTTGCGTCTGCTTGATTGCACTATTCCTATCTAGATGTCCCGCTATTTCTTCCTTAATGATAGCTTCAAGCATTTTCCCCACTACAGATGTTAAACTAACCGGCCTATATTACCTGCCTTTTGTCTGCCCCCTTTTTTAAACAGAGGCGTTACATTAGCTGCTTTCCAATCCACTGGTACCTCCCCAGAGTCCAGAGAATTTTGGTAGATTATAACGAATGCATCTGCTATAACTTCCGCCATCTCTTTTAATACCCTGTATTTAATCAGGACCAGGTGACTTGCCTACCTTGAGTCCCATTAGCCTGTCCAGCACTACCTCCCTAGTGATAGTGATTGTCTCAAGGTCCTCCCTTCCCACATTCCCGTGACCAGCAATTTTTGGCATGGTTTTTGTGTCTTCCACTGTGAAGACCAAAGCAAAATAATTGTTTAAGGTCTCAGCCATTTCCACAGTTCCCATTACTAAATCCCCTTCTCATCTTTTAAAGGACCAACATTTACTTTAGTCACTCTCTTCCGTTTTATATATCGGTAAAAGCTTTTACTATCTGTTTTTATGTTTTGCGCAAGTTTACTTTCGTAATCTAGCTTTCCTTTTTTTATTGCTTTCTTAGTCATTCTTTGCTGTCGTTTAAAATGTTCCCAATCTTCTAGTTTCCCACTAACCTTGGTCACCTTATACGCATTGGTTTTTAATTTGATACTCTCCTTTATTTCCTTGGTTATCCACGGCTGGTTATCCCTTCTCTTACCGCCCTTCTTTTTCACTGGAATATATTTTTGTTGAGCACTATGAAAGAGCTCCTTAAAAGTCCTCCATTGTTCCTCAATTGTGCCACCGTTTAATCTGTGTTCCCAGTCTACTTTAGCTAACTCTGCCCTCATTCCACTGTAGTCCCCTTTGTTTCAGCATAGTACGCTCGTTTGAGACACTACTTCCTCACCCTCAATCTGTATTACAAATTCAACCATACTGTGATCACTCATTCTGAGAGGATCTTTTACTAGGAGATCGTTTATTATTGCTGTCTCATTACACAGGACCAGATATAAGATAGCTTGCTCCCTTGTAGGTTCTGTAACATACTGTTCTAAGAAACAATCCCGTATGCATTCTATTAATTCCTCCTCAAGGCTACCCCGTACGATTTGATTTGACCAATCGATATGTAGGTTAAAATCCCCCATGATTACTGCCATTCCTTTTTCACATGCCTCTATTATTCCCTTGATTATTGTCCGCCCCACCGTGAAGTTATTATTTGGGGGCCTATAAACTACGCCCACCAGTGACTTTTTCCCCTTACTATCTCTAATCTCCACCCACAATGATTCAACATTTTGTTCATTAGAGCCAATATCATCTCTCACAACTGCCCTGATATCATCCTTTATTAACAGAGTTACCCCACCTCCTTTCCCTTCTTGTCTATCCTTCCGAATTGTCAGATACCCCTGTATGTTTAATTCCCAGTCTTGGCCACCCTGCAACCACGTTTCTGTAATGGCCACCAAATCATACCCATTTGTAATGATATGTGCCGTCAACTCATTTACTTTATTTCGAATGCTGCGTGCGTTTAGGTAAAGTGTTTTAATACTAGCTTTTAAATCATGATTTTTAGTTTTTACCCTTCCTGCAGCCCCTTTATATTCATACATATTGTCCCTTCCTATCACCTTGTGGCTTACACTTACCCCAGTGCTACTCTGCTCTGTTGCCTCCTACCTTTTGCATTCTTTCTTGGGGTCCTGTTCATCTGCGCTCTCATCCACTCTAACTAACTCAGAGCCCTCTTCTGGGTTCCGAATACTCCTCGCATTGAGGCACCGAGCTTTCAAGCTTGCCTTTTTTATTACACTTTGACCCTTTAGAATTTTGCTGTACATTGGCCCTTTTTGTTTTTTGCCTTGGGTTTCTCTGCCCTCCACTTTTACTCATCTCCTTTCTGTCTTTTACTTCTGTCTCCATTTTGTTTCCCCCTGTCTCCTTGCATTGGTTCCCATCCCCCTGCCATATTAGCTTAACTCCTCCCCAACAGCAGTAGCAAACCCTCCCCCTAGGACATTGGTTCCGGTCCTGCTTAGGTGCAGACTGTCCTGTTTGTACTGGTCCCACCTCCCCAGAACCGGTTCCAATGCCCCAGGAATTTGAATCCCTCCCTGCTGCACCACTGCTCAAGCCACGTATTCATCTGCGCTATCCTGCAATTCCTACTCTGACTAGCACGTGGCACTGGTAGCAATCCCGAGATTACTACTTTTGAGGTCGTACTTTTTAATTTAGCTTCTAGCTCCTTAAATTCGTCTCGTAGGACCTCATCCCTTTTTTTACCTATGTCGTTGGTACCAATGTGCACGACAACTGGCTGTTCTCCCTCCCTTTTTAGAATGTCCTGCACCCACTCCGAGACATCCTTGACCCTTGCACCAGGGAGGCAACATACCATCCTGGTGTCTCGGTTGCGGCCGCAGAAACGCCTATCTATTCCCCTTACAATTGAATCCCCTATCACTATCGCTCGCCCACTCTTTTTCTTGCCCTCCTGTGCAACAGAGCCAGCCAGGTGCCATGAACTTGGCTGCTGCTGCCCTCCCCTGATGAGTCATCCCCCTCAACAGTACTCAAAGCAGTGTATCTGTTTTGCAGGGGGATGACCGCAGGGGACCCCTGCACTACCTTCCTTGCACTGTTCTTCCTGCTGGTCTTCCATTCCCTAGCTGGCTATGGACCCTTCACCTGCGGTAAGACCAACTCACTACACATACTACTCACGTCATTCTCAGCATCGTGGATGCTCCAGAGTAAATCCACCCTCAGCTCCAATTCCGCAACGTGGACCGTCAGGAGCTGGAGGCGGACACACTTCCCGCACACGTAGTCGTCAGGGACACCGGAACTTAACCCTTAGATACACTTAATTTGGCGACAACAATGTTAACAGGTTACTTACTGATATAAAAAAGAAAAAGAAAAGCTACTCATCAATCACCAGCCAATCACTTACCCCTTTGGTTGTGACGTCACCTTTTCATTCCTTTCTACTTCTTTTTTGCTTTTTCTCCCGACTGGAGCTGCACAAGCTGGGCCTTTATAGGCCTCACCAACGCACCTCGAGCTCCCGCCTCCGATCTGCCGCCGCCTCTCGCAGCCGCTGGGCCTTTAGAGGCCTCACCAATGCACCTCGAGCTCCCGCCTCCGATCTGCCGCCGCCTAAATTATACTAGATTAGTACTGCATTCGATAATTAACAACATTTTAAAAATTGATTTATTCATTTAGTGGGTTAGTGAAAATTTCTCTCCTCTCAAAAAATGACTTGCATTTATATAGCACCTTTCACAACCTCAGGACGTCCCAAAGCACTTTATAGCCAATGAGGCACTTTTTGAAGTGTAGTCACTGTTATATGTAGTCTCATTAATTTTTGTGCATTGTAACTTTTCTTGTGGGCCCTTGTTTTCCTGACACTGTTGTGGTCATTGCTGCTCTGAACTTTCTTGTCTTGCTCCATCTAAGTTCCAATTACTGTGGCATCCACACCCTTCCTTCTGCCTGGTTCCTAAGAGTTGAAATCAAGAGTCAGTACATCATTTCCCTCTCCAAATCGTACATCCCAGGACCTCAGAATTGTGGGGCGCCTTGCCTCACTCTATCTTCCTTCCTCCTCCTATTGCTGTTAAAAACCCAAGTTTGATGTCATCTAATCATAATCTCTTTTATTTACTTTCAATCTTGATAGTTGTCTGCATTATTGGCCTTGATGTGGGTTTGAAATTGCAAATAAAAACACTTGAAGATGTTATTTGCAAAACTAAGGTTAGTTTGAAAAATGACCCGCACTGAGCCCTCACAGCATCCATTGCTTCCAGGAAGAACAGAAGGAACATGCTGCATTAGCGTAGGCTAGTTTCTTACCCAGCAGTGATGGCTATAGTGCTCACTAAGTTCACCATGCTGAGTTCCTGCTAAACACATGGGAAACCGTGGTTTTACAAGAGCGCAACATTTTGAGATTTTCTTTTGAGTGTTGGATGTCTTCTGGCTCTTACAGATGAGGCGTCAAAATCAGCATTTAAACCAAGATGGTTACGTAGATTTTTAAAAGCCCCACATACAAGTAAATACTTCACTGTTAAAATTAACACGTTGATTTATTCAAACAGCACTGTTGACCAACCAGAAGCAAAAATGAGAATGTTATTTTTAAAAATCTTTCCGTCTGATTTTTGCAGCATCGACAGCTCATGAAGGACAGCTTTCTGGTCGAACTTGTGGAGGGTGCTCGGAAACTTCGACACGTATTCCTCTTCACTGACCTCTTCCTTTGTGCAAAGTTGAAGAAACAAATAGCAGGGTAAGAGGACGAGAGATTGGTGCATTCTATTTTTTTAATGATTAATGACACTATATTGTTTTACATTTTGTGTTGGGGTATAATGTCAGCCAAAATATTACCGGCTTTGAAAATGTTTTTATTTATGCATGGACAATACAGCGTGGAATAGAGATGATACAATGTGACGTAGGCTCTGTATAACCTTGGAAAATGCAAGATTTATTGGTGACCCTGCATTCAGATTTTCTTTGTCTTCCCCCACCCCACCCCACCAGTTTTCTCTTTTGAAGGTGCTGACTGTGGCTGGGTTTGGTTCCACCACCATCGGCAACTCATGGTACCTCACCAAACTGACCATTCTTTATGTATGAGCCTGGACAATGAGAGTCAGCAGCCACCTGTACTGTAGAGAGCATGAGCGCCTTCACCCAAAAGCCAAGTGCTTAGTTTCCTGCTTCCGAGAGTAATTGTAGCACCTTAACTGATTGCTTGTCTGAGATCAGTTAACTTGGCACACAGCGAGGATTGAACCTGGGTCTTCCCAGTCTATCTTGTTCAATATCATGCAATTACCCACACTTTCAATTATTTTTAGTGGGGAATTTCACCTTTAAGAAATCTTCAGGAGGATGGGATTGCTCTCGTAAGTGCTATTTTTGCTAAAGCATTCTCCACACATCTCAGGGACATGTGCCTGGGGAATAGATTGGTTGAACTGTCACGACACAATTCAACAATGTTTATGCTGTGACACGAACTCTTACCACAAGCAGGGTCATTTTACTGTTATTATCTATTTCCTCCAATATACACAAAACTATATTGACTGTGCAACAGGTAATAATGTGGAACTTGAGGGCTTTGTATGGGGAGTATTTATTTATTTGGGTCATGATGTTGCTTGACCTAACTTTGATATTAAAATGTATATGCATAATCTAGTTTAACACTATTTGTACTGTGCAACATTGTGTATGTGAGCTCCATTTAGGGTTTGCACCATTAGAATAAAAAGTCCAGATTTTAAGCGATTTGTCTGGAATTTGTTTTTAATGTAATCCAACCACAAAATATCATGGGTTGGATTTCCCGGCCCTTTGCGCTCCGGGTTTCGCACCAGAGCGGCGTGAAAGGCGGCGTTCAGGTCTCCTGCGCCCCGTCGCGATCCTCCGGTCGGATTTTGCGGCGGCACTGATCAGCACTGCCGGGAAGGGCCACGCCGGGTGTGCAACGCCTCTTGTTGCAACACCAGCAGTACTTTGGACTTTTGTCCAATCCGTCTGCCCTCAAGTGTGCACGAAATGACTGCCTGGGAAATCAGAGCGGTCCAACATAACCGGCGGCACAAAGAAAGGTAAAGTACTGCAAAGTATGAGTATTTGTTCTTTTAATTTATTTAATGATTTGTGTTGTGGTGGCGTGAGCAATGGTTTGGGAATGTTTTTGTGGGGTTTATTTAAGGGTCCCCCCTCCCCCCGGCAGGCCTCTCTCAGAGCGCACACAGCCCGGCACTTTAGTTTGCGAGTTCCCATCTTCGCGCCATGAAAAATGTACAACGCCTCCCTTCGCGCTGTGCCCCCTGACGCAAGGCCCAGATGCCGAAACTTGATAACCAAAGCGCAAACTATTCCCGGCCGGTAACTTTACCGCTCTGCCTCCATTTTCGCCCCGAAAACAGAAAAACCTAAAATCCAGCCCTATTTCTTTTAAATATATAAGTTCACTTTTTTCATCTGTGATGTGAAAGTATCAGGTATTTAGACTTTCATTGAATCTTCATCTTCACTAAAGCAACCCAAAGAGCTCCAGCCCAGATCTCATCTCTGTCTTGCCCCTCTCCAACCCTGTCTGATTTCAGGAGAGCAGACAAGAAAACAGCTTGTAAAGGGAGCTCACCACCTGACCAGAGCAATATACGGAGCTTCGCTGTGCTGTCTGCCATCTGCCGCTCTATCTGAAGTAGAGGCAATGTGCTGGGGAAGCTGGCAAACCACAAGCGTGAAGTTTGAGTGAATTATAAAACACATCGGAACCACAAGAGAATATGTTTGTAATGAAGTATATGTGAGCCTCAAATATTGCTTCCTATTATTGAGAAGTGTCGTGTAAACCGGATTTGTGCAACTTTCAGATTTATCCTTCAAGGTACAGTTAATATAGAAACTTAAACCTAGGCATAACATCAGCCATAGAATCTGCTGCTGACAGCAGCAGTATCAGCTATAGTATGGCTGTGCACCACACAGCTGGGAACCAGTAAGTCCAGTATTAAACAGATTGGGGGAGAAACGGGGCGCTAACTTTTTACATTTTGGAAATTTAGCACCAGGCGCAAAGGATTCTCAAATTCTTCTAAATTGGGCATTAGTGCCCCAGGAAGGAAGGGGGAAGGTAAATCAGAGAGTTGTGAACCTGTGGAATTCTCTGCCACAGAAAATTGTTGAGTCCAGTTCGTTGGACATATTCAAAAGGGAGTTAGATGTGGCCCTTACGGCTAAAGGGATCAGGGGGTATGGAGAGAAAGCTGGGGTGGGGTACTGAGGTTGAATGATCAGCCATAATCATATTGAATAGCAGTGCAGGCTCGAAGGGCCGAATGGCCTGCTCCTGCACCTATTTTCTATGTTTCTATGTCTATGTTTCTATGACCTCAGTGGGGCACTACCACCAGAGCGCTACCCAATTTCAGGTGATTTGCATTTAACAATCATCCTTCAATCCTTCACACTGGCTCATTCCAGCTCTTAAAAGGGAGGTTGTATCAATCTGCAGCTGCTCATTTTCACCATTCCTGCAACTGAAGTCGACCTAAGACCAACTGAAAGACCTCATGGCTAAGGCTGCTCCCAATCCCAATCTCAGGGCGAGAACTCGTCGGTTCAATGACGCCGCATTGGTGGCATCAGTGGAACAAAGGAGAGAAGCGCTGTTCCCGGCCAGTGGAAGGAAGCCATTGCCCAGGTCATCAGGGCAATGTGAAGGGAAGTGGCCCAGGAGGTCTCGGCCAATAGTGTCGTGGAACGCAGCCTGACACCGTGTTGTAAAAAATTGAACGACCTCAGTCAGGTGGTCAGTGAGGACATGCTTCAACAGGTCCTACATACAGCATCTGAACCTCTGTCTGTGCACAAAGCACCACATCCCAACACTCACCCACCAAACATCTGCAACTACTCAAACTCACATCCTCATCTCACGCCTTGCCTACATACACAGCTATTTAACGACGGCAGGCATACCTCCCAGACACATAGCTGGACTCTAACTCACACACACTCCTTTCTGCTGCAGGCCAAGATGGGGCCACAATAGGAGGGAGCAGTAGAGGACAGGCGGGGTGAACCTCAGCTCCAGCAGCTCTCAGGCCTGGGGGAGCGAGTGCTGCGGCTCATTGGGCAGCAGGTGGTGGGCACCGTGGCCGTCGGCAACATCGACCCCACTGGGGGCAACGGTATCTTCATCCCCTCTCCTTTTCTCATCCCACTTCCCCCCCACACCAGGGGGCTACATCACTTTCCAGCTCCTGATACTGTCTGCCTTCCCTGCTCCATTCCTGCCCCCCTGCCCTCACCTTAATGCGAGTCTTGTACCTTTAAGCTTTCAGATAATCAGCCAGCAGATGGCCAGCCTGTCCCTGAGCCCCCCAATGAGAGTGACGATAAGGACCCAAGCACAGCGTCACTGTATCTCTGCCCTGCAGGCAGCAGCTCAGAGACAGGGACTAGGTGTTAGTTAGAGGCAAGCTTAGTAGAGGGGTCTGCACTGGGTGATGCACCGGGGACGAGGGGGCTGCAGCAAGGCCAATGGGAAAGGATAGCTCGGGGGCCAGCTCCCCGGGGGGAGAGTTCGCACGATTTCTGCTGCACAGAACCCAGATGACCTCGATGGGGAGACGTTTGCAACAAGGGTGATGGCTATGCACTCCGAGATGATCGATGCAATGGCATGGGTGCCCGAGAGCCTCTCGACAGTGATGGAAGAGATCGCCTCCAACATTGCACAGAGCTCTGCGCACACCATGGAACCCATCATTTCCAGTCTGCAGACGATGGTGGACTCCCAGAGAGACCGTGGGGCCCCAGACCTCTTGACTCATGTCATGGGCGATGTGGCAGCTTCCACTGCAGCACAGTCAGAAGTAACTCAATGTCTTGGTGCTGTAATGCAGACAATGGTTGCTGACATCGAATCTCAGACCGTTCTCGTGCAGTCTCAGCTAGATGTCACGCAAGCCCTGACTGCTGCCATTGTCGCTGTGTCCAGCACAGTTCACCGGAGATCTCACGGTGTCGCAGCAGGCCACCAACCTGTGCCCCAGCAGATTGGTAGGGATGCTGAGGTGCTGCCCCGGGGGAGGGGCAGTGGGTCAGTGGAGCAGGAACCTGCTCCACTCTCAGGATGACAGCATTCCTGATCCCACCACCTACACTCCGCCATTGCACTTGTCGCTGTCCGTCACCCAGCCAGCCCAGACTGCTGCCGCCCAGCCTGAGGTGGTCCAGTCTACAGCCAGGCCTTCCAGGCCCAGAGCTGGTCAAGGACGTCCTGCAAGGCCATCTGTGGTCTCTGGCCCAGACACAGCAGCCTTCCACCAACCCTGCTGCAGCCACTACGGAGGAGCAGGAGATTAGGTAAAGGCAATGTTAAGAGGGGATAGATGGTTTTGCACAAAGGTGAATAGCAAATATAATTGTTGTGCATATATATGGTTCATGTTTTCAGATAAAACTTTAATTGGAATATTGCAGATTTGGTGCTGTTTCTCATTTCAGTTTTGGGGCTGTGGTACGGAATGGGAAATTGATGCAATGATGGGGACGTGCAGAGCAACTGGGAATTAGCCTGGAATTCATTGGGACCGAAGTCTGATGAGGTGCTCACGCACTGCCCTCGCAGAAGGCCGATTGAGTGCCTGTCTTCTGTGTTGCTGCTCTTGTTCCTTCCCCTCCTCGTCCTCCTCCTGTTCCTCTCGTCTCACCCTCCTCCTCCTGCTCCTCCTCCTCCTGCTCCTCCTCGTCTCACCTTCTTCCTCATCCTGCACCACCTCCTCCTGATCCTCCTCGTCTCATCCTCTTCCTGCTCCTCCTCGTCCTCCTCCTGCTCTTCCTCATCTCATCTCATCCTTCTCCTGCTCCTGCTCCTCGTCTCATCCTGCTCCTCCTCATCCTCCTCCTGTTCCTCCTCGTCTCATCCTCGTCCTCTTCCTGAGGTAGTGGAGCAATGCACAGTGGCAGTGGCTGCGACCTCATGATGGCCAAGTTGTGCAGCAGACGATGATGAATAGGGACACCGCTCAGCCCAGTACTGGAGGGCTCCTCCCGAGCGATCAAGGCAGTGGAACTGTTGCTTGAGCACTCTGATGGTCTGCTCAATGATGTTCCTGGTGGCAGCATGGCTCTCATTGTATGAGTGCTGGGCACGAGAGCTGGGGTTGTGGAGGGGCGTTATGAGCCAAGTCGGAGAGTGGATAGCCCTTGTCTCTGACCAGCCAGCCGCGAGCTCGATGTGGTGGCTGGAAGAGAGCTGGCACATCGGTCTGACGCAGGATGATGGCATCATGGCTGCTGCCAAGATAACGGGCATTGACGGTGAGGATTCGGCGTGTGTGGTCGCACACCAACTGCACATTCAGTGAGTGGCAGCCTTTGCGGTTACGGAATACCTCAGGATTGTGATGCGGTGCCCGCAAAGCAACGTGGGTGCAGTCAATAGCGCCCTGCACCATGGGGAAGCCCGCTATCCTGGCAAAGCCACATGCACGCTTGTGCTGCTTCTCTCTGGTTATGGGGAAGGAAATGTAGTCCCTCCTCCTTCTGTACAGAGCATGTGTGACCTTGTGGATGCAGCAATGGACGGCAAACTGGGAGATGTTGGAGATGTCTCCTGTTGCACACTGGAACGATCCACTGGTGTAGAAATTGAGCGCGATGGTGACCTTGACTGCCACTGAGAGAGCCGTCCTCACCTTGGCATAAGGCTCGAGATCTGGTTGCAGGAGGTGGCAGAGCTCTGTGACCACGTCTTGCTGAAGTGCAGCCTTCGAACACACAGTTCCTCAGTGAAACTGATGTTGGAGAACTGCTGCCGGAATACCCAGGGATCCTGTTGCCAGCCCTGTTGGCCCTCCTCCCTCTGCCCACATTTTGTAGCCTTTCTCTGTGCCTCAGTTGCCTCTGACGGTGATGCTGGAGCGCGAGGTCAGGGACAGACAGCATAGCCCCCATGAAACAACATCAATGTTGGACTTTCAAATCTGCCCTCAATGAAAGTCACAAATCTTTGAGCCAGAACACTCCTTCAACTGCAAATCGCTCAATCGGTAGAAATGCCTATCTGCCTATTTGAAACTAAGCAGCAACCATTATTGACCCATTAAAACTTCACCGGATGCTGCTGCCTTTAAATAGCGCTCCTCCAGCCCACATCCGACTGAAATCCGACTGCTGAAGCTGTCGTTGTCAGTGCCTGGCACTAAACCACGGGGCGAGGGTTAATTTTTGTTTTGGGGCACTGCGCACGTTGATGATGTCAGCATCGCAGGGGACGGCAAAGCGAGACGCTATGTGTTACCACCGCCGCAAAACCCCCGCCCAATTTACTACAAGGCTCTTTTCTCTCCACGCCCAGTCCTAAACTCATTTGCAGAGTAGCCCAATTTCTTCCCATTAACTCTCTTGAAACTTTTGGTTACTATGGCTGAGCTGCAGTGTACAGAAACAGATCAGCTGAAGCTGTTTTAAAATCAGCTGTATCTGGGTTCTCTAGACACTGTAGAGCAGACCCCAAATCCCAATTTGCACTCCCGCTGGGCTGGTCTCACGCTGCAGCTCTCGCTGGGCTGGTCCCACGCTGCAGCTCTCGCTGGGCTGGTCCCACGCTGCAGCTCTCGCTGGACTGGTCCCACGCTGCAGCTCCCGCTGGGCTGGTCCCACGCTGCAGCTCCCACTGGGCTAGTCCCACGCTGCAGCTCTCGCTAGGCTGGTCCCACGCTGCAGCTCTCGCTGGACTGGTCCCACGCTGCAGCTCTCGCTGGACTGGTCCCACGCTGCAGCTCCCGCTGGGCTGGTCCCATGCTGCAGCTCCCACTGGGCTGGTCCCACGCTGCAGCTCATCCCTGCTCGGCCACAAATTAAACAGTTCATCTTGAATCTCAAGCCAGATCAATTGTGCTGATATAATTATTGAATTATATCTGTTTCATTGCAGTCATCTGTACCATGAGATGCTGTGTGATCTGTTTGAAGACACTGTATAACATCCTATTATAGGAATTGTTAAGACAAGAAATTAAGGCTAATATTAAAGCAGATGTCCTTATGGATAAGAATACGAAATACCAACATTAAGATGTGTGCTAACTAGTTATCAAATACAATACAATGAACATGGTATGAAAATTTGAAGCTTAGGGTATTCAATTAAACACTTTCAGAGCACTTTGGTTAATGATTTCACTGGCGTTTGTTTTTAAATATCTCTGGCAGCAAAATTCTGAGAGCCTTGGATGTAGCAGCCATCTTAACATTTAACGAGATGATGTTGGATTTTTTAATTACACTAAAAAGTAGAATTGCAGCGCAGCTCTGAACTCGTCACATATTTCATCATTAAATAAAAAGCATGCAGTCTATTTCTCAGACAAGTCACCATTTTAACTACAAGTAGAAAGGGATGTATTTTTCCATTTAATTTACATTCCTTTTTAGTTTCTTTCTTGTTTTTAAGGTTAGCCTCTACAATTTGTTGACCAAGTAGCAGTCAGCCTGCTTCTAAATTGATTCCAAAACCAAAACTCGTTGAGGCCATTAGTTTGATTTCCTATTACTTAGTTAGAGAACAGTTGAGTGTTTTAATGAAATGGTAAACACATGATAAAAGGTGCATATCATGGTGTCATCGACATGTAGTATTGTAGCAGAACAGAGGAGCAACATTCCTTCCTCACTGAGCAAACAAAGATTTACCAACATTGTTTTTTGTGACGGCACCACGCACCGGCTCACACCCATCCCGGGCTGAAGACCGGCTCGCACCTACCCCGGGCCCAAAAGGACCCTGCACCGGCTCGCACTACCCCGGGCTCAAAAGGACCCTGCACCGGTTCGCACTACCCCGGGCTGAAAGGACCCTGCACCGGCTCGCACTACTCCGGGCTGAAAGGACCCTGCACCGGCTCGCACCTACCCCGGGTTGAAAGGACCCTGCACCGGCTCGCACCTACCCCGGGCTGAAAGGACCCTGCACCGGCTCGCACCTACCCCGGGCTGAAAGGACCCTGCATCGACCTCAGGGCCTCGCTGACCTCGGGGCCTTGCAGATTTGCCGACCTCAGCGCCTTACCGACTCCCTGGGGCAATACAGGAGACCACATCCTTACTCTACAACAGAACCAGAAATAACAGCTCCGAGCTGGCCGAAGGGACTCCATGGCCGGCGTTTAACCGGCCGAAGGGACTCCATGGCCGGCGTTTAACCGGCCGAAGGGACTCCATGGCCGGCGTTTAACCGGCCGAAGGGACTCCATGGCCGGCGTCTAACCGGCCGAAGGGACTCCGTGGCCGGCGTTTAACCGGCCGAAGGGACTCCGTGGCCGGCGTCTAACCGGCCGAAGGGACTCCATGGCCGGCGTCTAACCGGCCGAAGGGACTCCGTGGCCGGCGTTTAACCGGCCGAAGGGACTCCGGGACTGGCGTCCCACCGGCCGAAGGGACTCCGGGACCGGTGTCTTACCGGCCGAAGGGACTCCGTGGCCAGCATTTAACCAGCCGAAGGGACTCCGGGACCGGCGTCTAACCGGCCGAAGGGACTCCATGGCCGGCGTCTAACCGGCCGAAGGGACTCCGTGGCCGGCGTTTAACCGGCCGAAGGGACTCCGGGACTGGCGTCCCACCGGCCGAAGGGACTCCGGGACCGGTGTCTTACCGGCCGAAGGGACTCCGTGGCCAGCATTTAACCAGCCGAAGGGACTCCGGGACCGGCGTCTAACCGGCCGAAGGGACTCCATGGCCGGCGTCTAACCGGCCGAAGGGACTCCGTGGCCGGCGTTTAACCGGCCGAAGGGACTCCGTGGCCAGCATTTAACCAGCCGAAGGGACTCCGGGACTGGCGTCCCACCGGCCGAAGGGACTCCGTGGCCGGCGTTTAACCGGCCGAAGGGACTCCGGGACTGGCGTCCCACCGGCCGAAGGGACTCCGGGACTGGCGTCCCACCGGCCGAAGGGACTCCGTGGCCAGCATTTAACCAGCCGAAGGGACTCTGGGACCGGCGTCTAACCAGCCGAAGGGACTCCGTGGCCGGCGTTTAACCAGCCGAAGGGACTCCGGGACAGACGTCTAACCGGACGAAGGGACTCCGGGACCGGCGTCTAACCGGCCGAAGGGACTCCGGGACCGGCATCTAACCAGCCGAAGGGACTCCGTGGCCAGCATTTAACCAGCCGAAGGGACTCCGGGACCGGCATCTAACCAGCCGAAGGGACTCCGTGGCCAGCATTTAACCAGCCGAAGGGACTCCGGGACCGGCGTCTAACCGGCCGAAGGGACTCCGTGGCCAGCATTTAACCAGCCGAAGGGACTCCGTGGCCAGCATTTAACCAGCCGAAGGGACTCCGTGGCCAGCATTTAACCAGCCGAAGGGACTCCGTGGCCAGCATTTAACCAGCCGAAGGGACTCCGTGGCCGGCGTTTAACCAGCCGAAGGGACTCCGGGACCGGCGTCTAACCGGCCGAAGGGACTCCGTGGCCAGCATTTAACCGGCCGAAGGGACTTCCTGGCCGGCGTTTAACCAGCCGAAGGGACTCCGGGACCGGCGTCTAACCAGCCGAAGGGACTCCGTGGCCGGCGTCTAACCGGCCGAAGGGACTCCGGGACCGGCGTCTAACCAGCCGAAGGGACTCCGTGGCCGGCGTCTAACCGGCCGAAGGGACTCCGGGACTGGCGTCTAACCGGCCGAAGGGACTCCGTGGCCGGCGTTTAACCGGCCGAAGGGACTTCCTGGCCGGCGTTTAACCAGCCGAAGGGACTCCGGGACCAGTCGAGGACAACAGAGGGCTGGCGGCGCACATGGAGCAGTGCCAGGGGAGTAACCTGATTTACACTTTAGACTTTTAATCAATTTTTAATCAACTTTTAATCTATTTTTTAAAAACTTTTAATCAACCTGAGTAACTTTTTAAACAATTTGGAAAAACTTTTAAACTTTTAAACAACTTGGAAACCTTGGAGAAACTTTTAATAACTTTGAAAACTTTGGAAAAACTTTTTAAAACATCCCTCCGAACTCCAGCGGACAGCTGACCTTCCTAATGCCTGCCCCCCAACCAAGCCTTGGGCCATCTACCATCAATGGCGCTACTCGGCGCCGACCTGCAGCCAACACCTCACCGTAGGCATTTAGGATTATACAGCAGTGTCTGCTCTCCAGTTGTCTTGGACCCCCTTGCCACTGGACCAAGACCTTGCTCTGTCAAGCCCGTGTGGTTGCCGGTGTGCAGCGGCCACCCCACGTTAAAAGAATTCACACACAGGCATCTTCCACTTAGTTAACATGAAGTTCGGGACCGGGAACGTCAGGACCCTCATGGACAACTCCAACAGCAACAAGCTGGAATGCTGCACCGCCATAGTTGCCCGGGAACTTAGACGTTTTGACATCGACATCGCCGCCCTAAGCGAGACCCAGCGGGCAAGGGAAGGCCAGCTCAAGGAACAAGGTGGAGGTTACACCTTTTTCTGGAAAGGAAAACCAGAGGAAGAACGCCGTCTTCACAGAGTCAGCTTCGCCGTCAAAAATGAGCTGGTCGACCGCCTCAAAGACTCCCTCTGCGGGGTTAACGAATGCCTTATGACGTCGTCTAATCCTATCCCAGAACCAATGCGCCACAGTCATCAGTGCATACGCCCCAACACTCGATGCAATGGATGAGGCTAAAGAGGGTTTTTAATTCCAGCCTCAAGACATCTCTGTTCCGCGTCCCCACGGGTGACAAATTGATCCTCCTAGGTGACTTTAATGCCAGGGTCGGCAAAGACACAGCCCTCTGGGGAGACGTGATTGGCAGAGAGGGGGTAGGGAAAGCCAACTTCAGCGGTACCCTACTCCTGACAAAATGTCTAGAACATGAACTCCTCATCACCAACACCCTGTCTTGCCAGAGGGACAAATACAAGGCATCGTGGCAACACCCTCGCTCCAAACACTGGCACCTGTTCAACTATGTCATCATCCGAGCCAGGGATCGCAAGGATGTGTGCATCACCCGCGCCGTGACAGGAGCTGACGACTGCTGGACGGACCACCGCCTAATCCGATCCATCATCGACATCAACATAGCCCCAAAGTGAAGGGGGCAGCAGAAGGAGTTCTGCAAAAAAGTCAATTCCGGGGCACTTAAAGACCCAGCTAAGAGAGCCCTATACAGCCAGCGCCTCACAACTAATCTGGTGAGCCTTGATGACCCTGAGATGCTGAATGCCCACAGCACTTGGTCTGCCCTCCAGGCCTCTATAACCAGTGCCTGTGAAGAGACACTCAATCACTCAACCAAAAAACATCAGGACTGGTTTGCTGAAAATTATCAGGAGATCCAAGAACTAATAGATGTCAAGCGCAGAGCATTTCTGAGCCTCAAGCAACAACCCAACTTGGGAGCAGCAAAGCAACGTTACAGATGGCTCAAGGCTGAGGTCCAACAAAAAACCCGGGACCTAAAGAACAAGTGGTGGATGGAGAAAGCACACGAGATACAACAACTAGCCAACAGCCACGATATGCGAGGATTCTTCATTGCAGTCAAAGCCACCTACGGCCCAAATTCCCAAGGCCCCATCCTACTCCTGGCCAAGAACGGGGAAACACTCATCAAGGACACCGAGGCTGTCAGGGCCCACTGGAAGGAGCACTTCGAAGATCTCCTCAATCGAGACTCTGCCTTTGACTCGAGTGTTCTCAACTCCATCCCGCAGCATGCGACCCGCCACCAACTCAATGAAACTCCAACATTGCACAAGGTAGGCAAAGCCATAAAACAGCTCAAGAATAACAAAACTACAGTTGCGGATGGAATGCCTGCTGAGGCGCTAAAGTATGGCGGAGAGGCGCGGATACATGAGCTCATCTCTCTCATCTGGAGGGAGGAGAGCGTGCTGGGAGATCTCAGAGATGCAGCGATTGTGACCATGTTTAAAAAAGGGGACAAGTCCGACTGCGGCAACTACAGGGGAATCTCCCTGCTTTCAGCCACTGGGAAAGTTGACGCTAGAGTTCTCCTCAACCGTCTTCTCCCTGTGGCCGAGGAGCTCCTCCCAGAATCACAGTGCGGATTTCGTCCCCTACAGGGCACAATGGACATGATCTTTGCAGCGCGACAGCTGCAAGAAAAATGCAGGGAGCAGCGCCAGCCGTTATACATGGCCTTTTTAGATCTTACAAAGGCCTTTGACACTGTCAACCATGAGGATCTATGGAGCGTCCTCCTCCGTTTCTAATGCCCTCAAAAGTTTGTCAACATCCTTCGCCTGCTCCATGACGACATGCAGGCCGTGATCCTTACCAATGGATCCATGAAGGACCCAATCCACGTCCGGACCGGGGTCAAACAGGGCTGTGTCATCGCTCCAACCCTCTTCTCAATCTTCCTCGCTGCCATGTTCCACCTCACAGTCAACAAGCTCCCTGCTGGAGTGGAACTAAACTACAGAATCAGTGGGAAGCTGTTTAACCTACGCCACCTCCAGGCCGGGTCCAAGATCACTCAACCTCTGTTGTTGAGCACATTCTGAGGCTGAACTCCAGGATGTAGTCGATGTATTCACCGACGTAAATGAAAGCATGGGCCTTACGCTTAACATCCGTAAGACAAAGGTCCTCCACCAGCCTGTCCTCGCGGCACAGCACTGCCCCCCAGTCATCAAGATTCATGGCGCGGCACTGGACAAGGTGACCACTTCCCATACCTCGGGAGTCTCTTGTCAACAAAAGCAGACTTTGATGCGGAGATTCAACGCTGCCTCCAGTGCGCCAGTGCAGCCTTCGGCCGCCTGAGGAAAAGAATGTTTGAAGACTAGGCCCTCAAATCTACCACCAAGCTCATGGTCTACAGGGCTGTCGTAATACCCGCCCTCCTGTATGGATCAGAGTCATGGACCATGTACAGTAAACACCTCAAGTCGCTGGAGGTATATCACCAACGATGTCTCTGCAAGATCCTGCAAATCCCCTGGGAGGACAGGCACACCAACACCAGGCTAACATCCCCAGCATTGAAGCCGATCAGCTCTGCTGGGCAAGCCACATGGCTCGCATGCCAGACACAAGACTCCCTAAGCAAATGCTTTATGCAGAACTCCTTCACGGCAAACGAGCCAAAGGTGGGTAGCGGAAACGTTACAAGGACACCCTCAAAGCCTCCCTGGTAAAGTGCGACATCACCACTGACACCTGGGAGTCCCTGGCCGAAGACCGCCCTAAGTGGAGAAAGTGCATCCGGAAGGGCGTTGAGCTCTTCGAATCTCAACGGCGAGAATATGAAGAGGTGAAGCGCAGGCAGCAGAAGGAGCGTGCGGAAAACCAGTCCCGCCCAACCCTTCCCTTGGCGAATGTCTGTCCCATCTGTGACAGAGTCTGTGGCTCCCGTATTGGACTGTTCAGCCACCGAAGAACTCACTTCAGGAGTGGAAGCAAGTCTTCCTCGATTCCGAGGGACTGCCTATGATGATGACCACCTCTTTAAGAAAACTATGTTGCTGTGATTCTAATTGTCTTGAAATTTACAAATTTGTCTCAAAAGAAAGATGTGCTTCTTAAGCAACAAACGATCTGAACTTTGATCTTAGCCCAGGCAGTAAAGTCGAATAGCCTGTTGACATTCAATACATTCACTATCCAGACATGCACATGAATATTTGGGCAAAATGCTAAAGGGCATTAATATTAGAGTCAATAGTTTCAGGAGAGGAGAAAAAGGGAGGAAATTAGAGAGGGCAAAGAATAAAAAAATTCCTGTTGCTCGTATTCACTGCTCTGTGGAAAGCATCTATTTCTGTTCTGGCTATATCTGAAGAGATTCCATTTAATCGAGATGACTAAATATCAAGTGCAGGCCTCTGGCCAGAGCTGACAGATCCTGAGAAACTGGGAGTCTTTGAGCAAGTCACTGAGTTCCAGTGCTGTGCTAAAAGAATTCTCTTACCAGGGTTGTTTCCTTCTTGGTCACACTTCTTCTTAGGCAGTCCCTTGTATCGAGGATGATTTGCTTCCACGCCAGAAAGAGATGAGTTCACAGGTGTTTCAATGAAGGACCTGACATTCCAGGTCCAGAACTACATATTGAAGGGTGGAAGATGCCTGTGCGTGGATTTTTTTAATGTGTGGTGGCCGTTGCACACCAGTCAGCAGATGGGTTTGACAGAACTAGGTCTTGGTCCAGTGGCAAGGATTAACCAAGACCAGCTCTGCTGCATGGACCTAGTGCGCACACATATCGCAGTGTGAGCTGGCCCGACCTCACACCTCTCCTGGGCCCCGATCACATCGCTCTGCAATCTCTCGCCGCTCCTGCGTCCCAACCTCGCCGCTCCTGCTGTACCTGCCCACGCTCCAATCACCGGCCTGGGTTATGGTAACGTCCAATCCAGTTGCCCTCCTCCAAGACGTCGCACTCTTGCACCAGCTCACGCTGCTCCCTGAGGTGGTACGTCACCACGCGGGTTCGAGGTAACACTGCAGATTTAATAAGGTGCCTAAAAGGATTTCAGTTTTCAATCATAAATCAGAATCTGAAATAAGACTCAGCTAACAAATGTGTGCATACAATGCTTACTCCAATTTAATTGGAAGTGTAAATGTTGGTCAGTTATCTGTGTTTTACTTCATTCCCTTTTTATTAAAGAAGGGGAGTGGAGTTACTGGACAAGACAAATGTAATCTATTTTGATATACCAACCTATTGGGGTGTAATTACAGACAGCAAAGTGTTCCTCCCTAAAGTTCATGGCCCAGATTTTGCGGTACAAATAGTGGTGAGGCTATCAGCGCTCATGTTATTAAAGACTAAATCGGACAGCAACTTCCGGCGACCACACATACCGAGTTAAATGCAGAAATCAGGAAGTTGCTGTCCCCAAGTTTCCCTGCTACTCCAAAAGCTGCACTATAACAGTAATTTGCTGAGAGACTCACCATTTAAATACATGAAATAGCGTGAAGTTGCGGTACTTACGTGCTAGATACCCACTAAACTCAACGTACAAAGTTAGGGCTTGTCCATTCCAGTGTAAGTAAATTTTTAACGCCTTGATAATTCTTAATTGCTGCCAAACAACCTCTCTGGCACTGAAAAGTAACTTTTACAAGTGTAGAGTCTCATTCCTTCAGATTTTAATTATTGTTGGAGATTTCAAAAAATATTTAAATATTTAAAAAAATCTTGCTTTCTCTTTTATTTCTCTCTTAATCCCATCTTTCTTTCCCCCTCTTTATTTTGCTTCTGTACATGATTTGGTATTTAATTAACTATTTTAACTTCCACTGACTGGTTCAGACTTTGCACACCTCATAAAGAATTCTTTAATCTGATTGATTAGATACACAGTTGCTTGTCCTGTTCACACAAGTCCCAGATCCCCTGTCGAGGGTGTCACACTGAAATGGATTTATAATCACCACAAGCTTCAGTGCAAAGGCCCACAGAAATTCTGTAGGCAGTTGTAATGAATGCCTGGCGCTGTTCATTTGCCACTGACCTCAAAATCCAGGCCACTGATAGGAACTGGTCATTAGCAGAATACAAGTTCCACAACTAAAGATTCCCCATCAGTGAACTCCTGCCCTAAAGTGGGCAAGAGGTAGTGACTCGTATTCCCACAGATAGGGGAGGAGTGAGTAAACACAGACTCGTGAGAGGCATTGAAAGGGATTTGCCCACTCACATTGTTTATTTATTGACTTCACTAAAATTGTCCTGCTTTTTTCAGGTTTTGAAACATTAAAGCTATGTGGGGCTAGCCTGGGGTTGGAGGGCTAAACTACATTTTTGTGATATCATTAGGTTGGGTAACTTACAAGAATCCCTGAAGTAAAAGGTGGTGTCCTTCCATCGTCTCCTCATGTATCAGTCTATCCTTCCCTCTTCTGGGTGTGTTACTTGTTCCTTGGGCCTCCAGAAAGGAATCCATTCTACTTGGTACTTTCCCATTCTTGGCAGAGGCTGTGCGTCACACCCTCTGGCTGGGATAGGTCCAACAGGTGTTTATTCCACATGTTTGTGGTGCAGATGGTGTGACATCACCATAATCAGGAGATGCATCTTCCCACAGCTCACACTGAGAGTTAGAGGTCCTGGGAAACAAGACCACCATTTTAAGCATTGCGAATTAATGAGACTTATCAGTGTGTTGAATGATTAAAATAAACTTGTAGAGGAAAAGTGGACCATTTGTAAAGCAAGTTTCAAGTTTTTATGATTCCAGCAAAGCAGGCCTAGGAGGTAGACAAGACCAGGGTTGAAAAGGTGCAAATGTAAGTCTAGGAGTAATAGTGAAAAGAGTTTTGAACCTTGACGACTTATTTCTGGGATCTGAAGACAATACTGAGCCCCTCTGTACTGTTAATTCAAAAATGGCAGCAAATGAGCTGATGGCAATGTCATAGTAGCCGTGTATCCAGACCTGAGGTAAGTAGCCAATGTAAATATTGAGAACAAATCTGCAAAAACTTTTGCTATCTTCAATCTCTCGGAGTTACAGTGATGCTATTTTTCTCTCTTAGGAAGAGCCAACAGTATGACTGCAAGTGGTACATTCCTCTAGCTGATCTGAGTTTCCAAAATCTGGATGAGTCAGACAACACTCCGACCATTCCACTGGTACCGGACGAAGAATTGGACGCCATGAAAATAAAGATCTCTCAGATCAAGAATGAAATTCAGAGAGAAAAGGTAATTTAAAAACGAAGTAAACAGTTTCGAACATAACACTTGCCCCCCCCACCCCCCTCTCTCTCTCTCTCTCTTACAATCTTTCTCTCTCTCCCTCATTCTCTGACTCTCTGGCCCCAATATTTACCGAGATGCTGGATGGGAGCGGGGGGGCACCTGCAAATACTGGGAAGGTTGTGCCGAATTTAATAGCAGAACCTCATTAGCATTTATTTTACCACATTTTCCTCCCGACAACCAGTCAGATTGAAGGCTTGCCGACTGCCAGGCAGAAAGCCAGGGGTAGAAGGCTACAACCGGAACTGCTAGGGACGGTCCCAGCAATCAGAAAAGATCAGGTGTTGGTGAGGGGGAGCCCTGAGTGCGGGGGGTGGGGGTCGACTCATTGCTGCACAAGGTTTGCTTGAGAGGCCAGTAAAAAAACACTCCTGTTCCTCGTGGCCCACAAGCAGTGCTGGAAAAACACTTAACCTGCTGAATCTGGCAACTCCCTCCTCCCTTCAGCTGCCAGGTTTCTGGAGTCCTGGGAAACCTGTCCGCAGTCATTAAATTCAAATGTCTCCCAAAATCTGAGGAATGAAGCCTCATTTAAATATTATAATCACTGACCCGCATCTACAGAGCGGGTTACTTGGCCAATCCCAAACCCACCGCAGTTAAACCAGAAGCAGATGCGTTTGTGGCAGATTGGTGTTGGGTTTCACATTTTTACCAATTTAACCCTCTTCCGCCTGTTGTGTCGGCTTAAAATCCCCCCCACTGACTGTCTCCCACTCCTCACACACACAAACGCCCACACACATTTTTCCTGAGGCCTGATCTTGTCTAACACTGTACCTGTAATAGTACTTTGTAACTGTTTTAATTACTGACCTGCACAAGTAAGTTAAATGAGTACAGTCTAAGGCTGTACTTTGCCACAGCATTGGGCTGAGCTGCAATGGTATTGGGGAAATGCTGCCGCTCAGAAGGTTTCTCTTGATTCCTCTGCCTTGGCAAACTACCTCCCCATCTCCAAACCTCCCTTTCTTCCCCAAAGTCCTTGAACATGTTGTTACCTCCCAAATCCGTGCCCATCGCTCCTTGAGTCTCTCCAATCAAGTTTCCACCCCTCCCTCAGCATCAATACGCCCGAACCAAAGTCTCAAATTATGTGCTCTGTGACTGTGACCATGGTAAGTTATCATTCCTCATCCTCCTTAACCTCTTTGCAGCATTTGCCATGTTGACCACATCATCATCTTCAATTACTCTCCTCTATTTCCAGCTGAGTGAGAGGACCCTCATTTGGTTCAGCTCTTACCTATCCGATTATAGCCAGAGCATCTCTGGCAATGGCTTCTCTTCCCACCCGTTACCTCAGGAGTCCCTGAAACAGCTGTGCTTGGCGTCCTCTCTCTCATCTCCATGCTTCCCACAAACTACATCATCTGCAGACATGGCATCAGTTTCCACATATACATCGATGACACTCAGCCCTACCGCTCCACCATCTCTCTCAGTGCCTCCACTATCTCTCAGTGCCACCACTATCTCTCTCAGTGCCTCCACTATCTCTCCCAGTGCCTCCACTATCTCTCAGTGCCTCCACTATCTCTCAGTGCCTACACTATCTCTCAGTGCCTACACTATCTCTCTCAGTGCCTCCACCATCTCTCTCAGTGCCTCCACTATCTCTCAGTGCCTCCACTATCTCTCCCAGTGCCTCCACTATCTCTCAGTGCCTACACTATCTCTCTCAGTGCCTCCACTATCTCTCAGTGCCTCCACTATCTCTCTCAGTGCCTCCACTATCTCTCCCAGTGCCTCCACTATCTCTCTCAGTGCCTCCACTATCTCTCTCAGTGCCTCCACTATCTCTCTCAGTGCCTCCACTATCTCTCCCAGTGCCTACACTATCTCTCTCAGTGCCTCCAGCATCTCTCTCAGTGCCTCTACTATCTCTCAGTGCCTCCACTATCTCTCAGTGCCTCCACTATCTCTCTCAGTGCCTCCACTATCTCTCTCAGTGCCTCCACCATCTCTCTCAGTGCCTCCACTATCTCTCTCAGTGCCACCACTATCTCTCTCAGTGCCTCCACTATCTCTCAGTGCCTCCACTATCTCTCTCAGTGCCTCTCTCAGTGCCTCCACTATCTCTCCCAGTGCCTCCACTATCTCTCAGTGCCTCCACTATCTCTCAGTGCCTCCACTATCTATCTCAGTGCCTCCACTATCTCTCCCAGTGCCTCCACTATCTCTCTCAGTGCCACCACTATCTCTCTCAGTGCCTCCACTATCTCTCTCAGTGCCTCCACTATCTCTCCCAGTGCCTCCACTATCTCTCCCAGTGCCTCCACTATCTCTCCCAGTGCCTCCACTATCTCTCTCAGTGCCTCCACTATCTCTCCCAGTGCCTCCACTATCTCTCTCAGTGCCTCCACTATCTCTCTCAGTGCCTCCACTATCTCTCTCAGTGCCTCCACTATCTCTCCCAGTGCCTACACTATCTCTCTCAGTGCCTCCAGCATCTCTCTCAGTGCCTCTACTATCTCTCAGTGCCTCCACTATCTCTCAGTGCCTCCACTATCTCTCTCAGTGCCTCCACTATCTCTCTCAGTGCCTCCACCATCTCTCTCAGTGCCTCCACTATCTCTCTCAGTGCCACCACTATCTCTCTCAGTGCCTCCACTATCTCTCAGTGCCTCCACTATCTCTCTCAGTGCCTCCACTATCTCTCAGTGCCTCCACTATCTCTCTCAGTGCCTCCACTATCTCTCCCAGTGCCTCCACTATCTCTCAGTGCCTCCACTATCTCTCAGTGCCTCCACTATCTCTCAGTGCCTCCACTATCTCTCAGTTCCTCCACTATCTCTCCCAGTGCCTCCACTATCTCTCAGTGCCTCCACTATCACTCAGTGCCTCCACCATCTCTCTCAGTGCCTCCACTATCTCTCTCAGTGCCTCCACCATCTCTCAGTCCCTCCACTATCTCTCTCAGTGCCTCCACTATCTCTCTCAGTGCCTCCACTATTTCTCTCAGTGCCTCCACCATCTCTCAATGCCTCCACTATCTCTCTCAGTGCCTCCACCATCTCTCAGTGCCTCCACCATCTCTCAGTGCCTCCACTATCTCTCTCAGTGCCTCCACTATCTCTCAGTGCCTCCACTATCTCTCTCAGTGCCTCCACTATCTCTCAGTTCCTCCACTATCTCTCCCAGTGCCTCCACTATCTCTCTCAGTGCCTCCACTATCTCTCAGTGCCTCCACTATCTCTCTCAGTGCCTCCACTATCTGTCAGTGCCTCCACTATCTCTCAGTTCCTCCACAATCTCTTTCAGTGCCTCCACTATCTCTCAGTGCCTCCACTATCTCTCAATGCCTCCACTATCTCTCTCAGTGCCACCACTATCTCTCTCAGTGCCTCCACTATCTCTCAGTGCCTCCAGCATCTCTCTCAGTGCCTCTACTATCTCTCAGTGCCTCCACTATCTCTCTCAGTGCCTCCACTATCTCTCAGTGCCTCCAGCATCTCTCTCAGTGCCTCTACTATCTCTCAGTGCCTCTACTATCTCTCAGTGCCTCCACTATCTCTCTCAGTGCCTCCACTATCTCTCTCAGTGCCTCCACTATCTCTCAGTGCCTCCACCATCTCTCTCAGTGCCTCCACTATCTCTCTCAGTGCCTCCACCATCTCTCAGTGCCTCCACCATCTCTCAGTGCCTACACTATCTCTCAGTGCCACCACTATCTCTCTCAGTGCCTCCACTATCTCTCAGTGCCTCCACTATCTCTCTCAGTGCCTCCACTATCTCTCAGTGCCTCCACTATCTCTCTCAGTGCCTCCATTATCTCTCTCAGTGCCTCCACTATCTCTCAGTGACTCCACTATCTCTCTCAGTGCCTCCACTATCTCTCAGTGCCTCCAGCATCTCTCTCAGTGCCTCTACTATCTCTCAGTGCCTCCACTATCTCTCTCAGTGCCTCCACTATCTCTCAGTGCCTCCAGCATCTCTCTCAGTGCCTCTACTATCTCTCAGTGCCTCTACTATCTCTCAGTGCCTCCACTATCTCTCTCAGTGCCTCCACTATCTCTCTCAGTGCCTCCACTATCTCTCAGTGCCTCCACCATCTCTCAGTGCCTCCACTATCTCTCAGTGCCTCCACTATCTCTCTCAGTGCCTCCACTATCTCTCAGTGCCTCCACTATCTCTCAGTGCCTCCACTATCTCTCTCAGTGCCTCCACTATCTCTCTCAGTGCCTCCACCATCTCTCAGTGCCTCCACTATCTCTCAGTGCCTCCACTATCTGTCAGTGCCTCCAATATCTCTCCCAGTGCCTCTACTATCTCTCAGTGCCTCCACTATCTCTCTCAGTGCCTCCACTATCTCTCAGTGCCTCCACCATCTCTCTCAGTGCCTCCACCATCTCTCTCAGTGCCTCCACTATCTCTCTCAGTGCCTCCACTATCTCTCACAGTGCCTCCACTATCTCTCAGTGCCACCACTATCTCTCTCAGTGCCTCCACTATCTCTCAGTGCCTCCACTATCTCTCTCAGTGCCTCCACTATCTCTCAGTGCCTCCACCATCTCTCTCAGTGCCTCCACTATCTCTCAGTGCCTCCACCATCTCTCTCAGTGCCTCCACTATCTCCCAGTGCCTCCACTATCTCTCAGTTCCTCCACTATCTCTCCCAGTGCCTCCACTATCTCTCAGTGCCTCCACTATCTCTCAGTGCCTCCACTATCTCTCAGTGCCTCCACTATCTCTCTCAGTGCCTCCACTATCTCTCAGTGCCTCCACTATCTCTCCCAGTGCCTCCACTATCTCTCCCAGTGCCTCCACTATCTCTCCCAGTGCCTCCACCATCTCTCTCAGTGCCTCCACTATCTCTCAGTGCCTCCACTATCTCGCTCAGTGCCTCCACTATCTCTCAGTGCCTCCACTATCTCTCTCAGTGCCTCCACTATCTCTCAGTGCCTCCACTATCTCTCTCAGTGCCTCCACTATCTCTCAGTGCCTCCACTATCTCAGTGCCTCCACTATCTCTCAGTGCCTCCACTATCTCTCTCAGTGCCTCCACTATCTCTCAATGCCTCCACTATCTCTCAGTGCCTCCACTATCTCTCAGTGCCTCCACTATCTCTCTCAGTGCCTCCACTATCTCTCAGTGCCTCCACTATCTCTCTCATTGCCTCCACTATCTCCCAGTGCCTCCACTATCTCTCCCAGTGCCTCCACTATCTCTCTCAGTGCCTCCACTATCTCTCCCAGTGCCTCCACCATCTCTCTCAGTGCCTCCACTATCTCTCAGTGCCTCCACTATCTCTCTCAGTGCCTCCACTATCTCTCCCAGTGCCTCCACTATCTCTCTCAGTGCCTCCACTATCTCTCCCAGTGCCTCCACTATCTCTCTCAGTGCCTCCACTATCTCTCAGTGCCTCGACTATCTCTCAGTACCTCCACTATCTCTCTCAGTGCCTCCACTATCTCTCAGTGCCTCCACTATCTCTCAGTGCCTCCACTATCTCTCTCAGTGCCTCCACTATCTCTCTCAGTGCCTCCACCATCTCTCAGTGCCTCCACTCTCTCTCAGTGCCTCCACTATCTGTCAGTGCCTCCAATATCTCTCCCAGTGCCTCTACTATCTCTCAGTGCCTCCACTATCTCTCTCAGTGCCTCCACTATCTCTCAGTGCCTCCACCATCTCTCTCAGTGCCTCCACCATCTCTCTCAGTGCCTCCACTATCTCTCTCAGTGCCTCCACTATCTCTCAGTGCCACCACTATCTCTCTCAGTGCCTCCACTATCTCTCAGTGCCTCCACCATCTCTCTCAGTGCCTCCACTATCTCTCAGTGCCTCCACTATCTCTCTCAGTGCCTCCACTATCTCTCTCAGTGCCTCCACTATCTCTCAGTGCCTCCACCATCTCTCTCAGTGCCTCCACTATCTCTCTCAGTGCCTCCACTATCTCTCTCAGTGCCTCCACTATCTCTCTCAGTGCCTCCACTATCTCTCTCAGTGCCTCCACCATCTCTCAGTGCCTCCACTATCTCTCAGTGCCTCCACTATCTCTCAGTGCCTCCAATATCTCTCCCAGTGCCTCTACTATCTCTCAGTGCCTCCACTATCTCTCTCAGTGCCTCCACTATCTCTCAGTGCCTCCACCATCTCTCTCAGTGCCTCCACCATCTCTCAGTGCCTCCACCATCTCTCAGTGCCTCCACTATCTCTCTCAGTGCCTCCACTATCTCTCAGTGCCTCCACCATCTCTCTCAGTGCCTCCACTATCTCTCAGTGCCTCCACCATCTCTCTCAGTGCCTCCACCATCTCTCAGTACCTCCACTATCTCTCAGTGCCACCACTATCTCTCTCAGTGCCTCCACTATCTCTCAGTGCCTCCACTATCTCTCAGTGCCTCCACTATCTCTCAGTGCCTCCACTATCTCTCTCAGTGCCTCCACTATCTCTCAGTGCCTCCACCATCTCTCTCATTGCCTCCACTATCTCTCTCAGTGCCTCCACCATCTCTCAGTGCCTCCACTATCTCTCAGTTCCTCCACTATCTCTCCCAGTGCCTCCACTATCTCTCAGTGCCTCCACTATCTCTCCCAGTGCCTCCACTATCTCTCAGTGCCTCCACTATCTCTCAGTGCCTCCACTATCTCTCAGTGCCTCCACTATCTCTCAGTGCCTCCACTATCTCTCTCAGTGCCTCCACTATCTCTCAGTGCCTCCACCATCTCTCTCAGTGCCTCCACTATCTCTCTCAGTGCCTCCACCATCTCTCAGTGCCTCCACCATCTCTCAGTGCCTCCACTATCTCTCAGTGCCTCCACTATCTCTCAGTGCCTCCAATATCTCTCCCAGTGCCTCCACTATCTCTCAGTGCCTCCACTATCTCTCAGTGCCTCCACTATCTCTCTCAGTGCCTCCACTATCTCTCTCAGTGCCTCCACTATCTCCCTCAGTGCCTCCACTATCTCTGAGTGCCTCCACTATCTCTCTCAGTGCCTCCACTATCTCTCAGTGCCTCCACTATCTCTCAGTGCCTCCACTATCTCTCAGTGCCTCCACTATCACTCAGTGCCTCCACTATCTCTCCCAGTGCCTCCACTATCTCTCTCAGTGCCTCCACTATCTGTCCCAGTGCCCCCACTATCTCTCAGTGCCTCCAATATCTCTCCCAGTGCCTCCACTATCTCTCAGTGCCTCCACTATCTCTCTCAGTGCCTCCACCATCTCTCAGTGCCTCCACTATCTCTCAGTGCCTACACTATCTCTCTCAGTGCCTCCACTATCTCTCTCAGTGCCTCCACTATCTCTCTCAGTGCCTCCACTATCTCTCTCAGTGCCTCCACTATCTCTCAGTGCCTCCACTATCTCTCTCAGTGCCTCCACTATCTCTCTCAGTGCCTCCACTATCTCTCCCAGTGCCTCCACCATCTCTCAGTGCCTCCACTATCTCTCTCAGTGCCTCCACTATCTCTCAGTGCCTCCACTATCTCTCCCAGTGCCTCCACTATCTCTCTCAGTGCCTCCACTATCTCTCCCAGTACCTCCACTATCTCTCCCAGTGCCTCCACCATCTCCCAGTGCCTCCACTATCTCTCTCAGTGCCTCCACTATCTCTCAGTGCCTCCACTATCTCTCCCAGTGCCTCCACTATCTCTCAGTGCCTCCACTATCTCTCAGTGTCTCCACTATCTCTCTCAGTGCCTCCACTATCTCTCAGTGCCTCGACTATCTCTCAGTACCTCCACTATCTCTCTCAGTGCCTCCACTATCTCTCAGTGCCTCCACTATCTCTCTCAGTGCCTCCACTATCTCTCTCAGTGCCTCCACCATCTCTCAGTGCCTCCACTATCTCTCAGTGCCTCCACTATCTGTCAATGCCTCCAATATCTCTCCCAGTGCCTCTACTATCTCTCAGTGCCTCCACTATCTCTCTCAGTGCCTCCACTATCTCTCAGTGCCTCCACCATCTCTCTCAGTGCCTCCACCATCTCTCTCAGTGCCTCCACTATCTCTCTCAGTGCCTCCACTATCTCTCCCAGTGCCTCTACTATCTCTCAGTGCCTCCACTATCTCTCTCAGTGCCTCCACTATCTCTCTCAGTGCCTCCACTATCTCTCAGTGCCACCACTATCTCTCTCAGTGCCTCCACTATCTCTCAGTGCCTCCACTATCTCTCTCAGTGCCTCCACTATCTCTCAGTGCCTCCACCATCTCTCTCAGTGCCTCCACTATCTCTCAGTGCCTCCACTATCTCTCTCAGTGCCTCCACTATCTCTGTCAGTGCCTCCACTATCTCTCAGTGCCTCCACCATCTCTCTCAGTGCCTCCACTATCTCTCTCAGTGCCTCCACTATCTCTCTCAGTGCCTCCACTATCTCTCTCAGTGCCTCCACCATCTCTCAGTGCCTCCACTATCTCTCAGTGCCTCCACTATCTCTCAGTGCCTCCAATATCTCTCCCAGTGCCTCTACTATCTCTCAGTGCCTCCACTATCTCTCTCAGTGCCTCCACTATCTCTCAGTGCCTCCACCATCTCTCTCAGTGCCTCCACCATCTCTCAGTGCCTCCACCATCTCTCAGTGCCTCCACTATCTCTCTCAGTGCCTCCACTATCTCTCAGTGCCTCCACCATCTCTCTCAGTGCCTCCACTATCTCTCAGTGCCTCCACCATCTCTCTCAGTGCCTCCACCATCTCTCAGTGCCTCCACTATCTCTCAGTGCCACCACTATCTCTCTCAGTGCCTCCACTATCTCTCAGTGCCTCCACTATCTCTCAGTGCCTCCACTATCTCTCAGTGCCTCCACTATCTCTCTCAGTGCCTCCACTATCTCTCAGTGCCTCCACCATCTCTCTCAGTGCCTCCACTATCTCTCTCAGTGCCTCCACCATCTCTCAGTGCCTCCACTATCTCTCAGTTCCTCCACTATCTCTCCCAGTGCCCCCATTATCTCTCAGTGCCTCCACTATCTCTCCCAGTGCCTCCACTATCTCTCAGTGCCTCCACTATCTCTCAGTGCCTCCACTATCTCTCAGTGCCTCCACTATCTCTCTCAGTGCCTCCACTATCTCTCAGTGCCTCCACTATCTCTCTCAGTGCCTCCACCATCTCTCAGTGCCTCCACCATCTCTCAGTGCCTCCAATATCTCTCAGTGCCTCCACTATCTCTCTCAGTGCCTCCACTATCTCCCTCAGTGCCTCCACTATCTCTGAGTGCCTCCACTATCTCTCCCAGTGCCTCCACTATCTCTCAGTGCCTCCACTATCTCTCAGTGCCTCCACTATCTCTCAGTGCCTCCACTATCACTCCCAGTGCCTCCACTATCTCTCTCAGTGCCTCCACTATCTCTCCCAGTGCCTCCACTATCTCTCAGTGCCTCCACTATCTCTCCCAGTGCCTCCACTATCTCTCAGTGCCTCCACTATCTCTCAGTGCCTCCACTATCTCTCAGTGCCTCCACTATCTCTCTCAGTGCCTCCACTATCTCTCAGTGCCTCCACCATCTCTCTCAGTGCCTCCACTATCTCTCTCAGTGCCTCCACCATCTCTCAGTGCCACCACTATCTCTCTCAGTGCCTCCACTATCTCTCTCAATGCCTCCACTATCTCTCTCAGTGCCTCCACTATCTCTCAGTGCCTCCACCATCTCTCTCAGTGCCTCCACTATCTCTCAGTGCCTCCACTATCTCTCAGTTCCTCCACTATCTCTCCCAGTGCCTCCACTATCTCTCAGTGCCTCCACTATCTCTCAGTGCCTCCACTATCTCTCAGTGCCTCCACTATCTCTCAGTGCCTCCACTATCTCTCTCAGTGCCTCCACTATCTCTCAGTGCCTCCACTATCTCTCCCAGTGCCTCCACTATCTCTCTCAGTGCCTCCACTATCTCTCCCAGTGCCTCCACCATCTCTCTCAGTGCCTCCACTATCTCTCAGTGCCTCCACTATCTCTCTCAGTGCCTCCACTATCTCTCAGTGCCTCCACTATTTCTCTCAGTGCCTCCACTATCTCTCAGTGCCTCCACTATCTCTCTCAGTGCCTCCACTATCTCTCAGTGCCTCCACTATCTCAGTGCCTCCACTATCTCTCAGTGCCTCCACTATCTCTCTCAGTGCCTCCACTATCTCTCAATGCCTCCACTATCTCTCAGTGCCTCCACTATCTCTCTCAGTGCCTCCACTATCTCTCAGTGCCTCCACTATCTCTCTCAGTGCCTCCACTATCTCTCAGTGCCTCCACTATCTCTCCCAGAGCCTCCACTATCTCTCTCAGTGCCTCCACTATCTCTCCCAGTGCCTCCACCATCTCTCTCAGTGCCTCCACTATCTCTCAGTGCCTCCACTATCTCTCTCAGTGCCTCCACTATCTCTCCCAGTGCCTGCACTATCTCTCTCAGTGCCTCCACTATCTCTCCCAGTGCCTCCACTATCTCTCTCAGTGCCTCCACTATCTCTCAGTGCCTCGACTATCTCTCAGTACCTCCACTATCTCTCTCAGTGCCTCCACTATCTCTCAGTGCCTCCACTATCTCTCAGTGCCTCCACTATCTCTCTCAGTGCCTCCACTATCTCTCTCAGTGCCTCCACCATCTCTCAGTGCCTCCACTATCTCTCAGTGCCTCCACTATCTGTCAGTGCCTCCAATATCTCTCCCAGTGCCTCTACTATCTCTCAGTGCCTCCACTATCTCTCTCAGTGCCTCCACTATCTCTCAGTGCCTCCACCATCTCTCTCAGTGCCTCCACCATCTCTCTCAGTGCCTCCACTATCTCTCTCAGTGCCTCCACTATCTCTCACAGTGCCTCCACTATCTCTCAGTGCCACCACTATCTCTCTCAGTGCCTCCACTATCTCTCAGTGCCTCCACTATCTCTCTCAGTGCCTCCACTACCTCTCAGTGCCTCCACCATCTCTCTCAGTGCCTCCACTATCTCTCAGTGCCTCCACTATCTCTCTCAGTGCCTCCACTATCTCTCTCAGTGCCTCCACTATCTCTCAGTGCCTCCACCATCTCTCTCAGTGCCTCCACTATCTCTCTCAGTGCCTCCACTATCTCTCTCAGTGCCTCCACTATCTCTCTCAGTGCCTCCACCATCTCTCAGTGCCTCCACTATCTCTCAGTGCCTCCACTATCTCTCAGTGCCTCCAATATCTCTCCCAGTGCCTCTACTATCTCTCAGTGCCTCCACTATCTCTCTCAGTGCCTCCACTATCTCTCAGTGCCTCCACCATCTCTCAGTGCCTCCACCATCTCTCAGTGCCTCCACTATCTCTCTCAGTGCCTCCACTATCTCTCAGTGCCTCCACCATCTCTCTCAGTGCCTCCACTATCTCTCAGTGCCTCCACCATCTCTCTCAGTGCCTCCACCATCTCTCAGTACCTCCACTATCTCTCAGTGCCACCACTATCTCTCTCAGTGCCTCCACTATCTCTCAGTGCCTCCACTATCTCTCAGTGCCTCCACTATCTCTCTCAGTGCCTCCACTATCTCTCAGTGCCTCCACCATCTCTCTCATTGCCTCCACTATCTCTCTCAGTGCCTCCACCATCTCTCAGTGCCTCCACTATCTCTCAGTTCCTCCACTATCTCTCCCAGTGCCTCCACTATCTCTCAGTGCCTCCACTATCTCTCCCAGTGCCTCCACTATCTCTCAGTGCCTCCACTATCTCTCAGTGCCTCCACTATCTCTCAGTGCCTCCACTATCTCTCAGTGCCTCCACTATCTCTCTCAGTGCCTCCACTATCTCTCAGTGCCTCCACTATCTCTCTCAGTGCCTCCACTATCTCGCTCAGTGCCTCCACCATCTCTCAGTGCCTCCACCATCTCTCAGTGCCTCCACTATCTCTCAGTGCCTCCACTATCTCTCAGTGCCTCCAATATCTCTCCCAGTGCCTCCACTATCTCTCAGTGCCTCCACTATCTCTCAGTGCCTCCACTATCTCTCTCAGTGCCTCCACTATCTCTCCCAGTGCCTCCACTATCTCTCCCAGTGCCTCCACTATCTCTCAGTGCCTCCACTATCTCTCAGTGCCTCCACTATCTCTCAGTGCCTCCACTATCACTCAGTGCCTCCACTATCTCTCCCAGTGCCTCCACTATCTCTCCCAGTGCCTCCACTATCTCTCCCAGTGCCTCCACTATCTCTCAGTGCCTCCAATATCTCTCCCAGTGCCTCCACTATCTCTCAGTGCCTCCACTATCTCTCAGTGCCTCCACTATCTCTCAGTGCCTCCACTATCTCTCAGTGCCTCCACTATCTCTCTCAGTGCCTCCACTATCTCTCAGTGCCTCCACTATCTCTCTCAGTGCCTCCACTATCTCTCTCAGTGCCTCCACTATCTCTCTCAGTGCCTCCACTATCTCTCATTGCCTCCACTATCTCTCTCAGTGCCTCCACTATCTCTCTCAGTGCCTCCACTATCTCTCCCAGTGCCTCCACCGTCTCTCAGTGCCTCCACTATCTCTCTCAGTGCCTCCACTATCTCTCAGTGCCTCCACTATCTCTCCCAGTGCCTCCACTATCTCTCTCAGTGCCTCCACTATCTCTCCCAGTACCTCCACTATTTCTCCCAGTGCCTCCACCATCTCTCAGTGCCTCCACTATCTCTCTCAGTGCCTCCACTATCTCTCAGTGCCTCCACTATCTCTCCCAGTGCCTCCACTATCTCTCTCAGTGCCTCCACCATCTCTCAGTGCCTCCACTATCTCTCAGTGCCTCCACTATCTGTCAGTGCCTCCAATATCTCTCCCAGTGCCTCTACTATCTCTCAGTGCCTCCACTATCTCTCTCAGTGCCTCCACTATCTCTCAGTGCCTCCACCATCTCTCTCAGTGCCTCCACCATCTCTCTCAGTGCCTCCACTATCTCTCTCAGTGCCTCCACTGTCTCTCCCAGTGCCTCTACTATCTCTCAGTGCCTCCACTATCTCTCTCAGTGCCTCCACTATCTCTCTCAGTGCCTCCACTATCTCTCAGTGCCACCACTATCTCTCTCAGTGCCTCCACTATCTCTCAGTGCCTCCACTATCTCTCTCAGTGCCTCCACTATCTCTCAGTGCCTCCACCATCTCTCTCAGTGCCTCCACTATCTCTCTCAGTGCCTCCACTATCTCTCAGTGCCTCCACCATCTCTCTCAGTGCCTCCACTATCTCTCTCAGTGCCTCCACTATCTCTCTCAGTGCCTCCACTATCTCTCTCAGTGCCTCCACCATCTCTCAGTGCCTCCACTATCTCTCAGTGCCTCCACTATCTCTCAGTGCCGCCACTATCTCTCTCAGTGCCTCCACCATCTCTCAGTGCCTCCACTATCTCTCAGTGCCTCCAATATCTCTCCCAGTGCCTCCACTATCTCTCAGTGCCGCCACTATCTCTCTCAGTGCCTCCATTATCTCTCTCAGTGCGTCCACTATCTCTCAGTGCCTCCACTATCTCTCTCAGTGCCTCCACGATCTCTCAGTGCGTCCACTATCTCTCCCAGTGCCTCCACTATCTCTCAGTGCCTCCACTATCTCTCAGTGCCTCCACTATCTCTCTCAGTGCCTCCACTATCTCTCCCAGTGCCTCCACTATCTCTCAGTGCCGCCACTATCTCTCTCAGTGCCTCCATTATCTCTCTCAGTGCCTCCACTATCTCTCTCAGTGCCTCCACTATCTCTCTCAGTGCCACCACTATCTCTCTCAGTGCCTCCACTATCTCTCTCAGTGCCTCCACTATCTCTCTCAGTGCCTCCACTATCTCTCTCAGTGCCTCCACTATCTCTCTCAGTGCCACTACTATCTCTCTCAGTGCCTCCACTATCTCTCTCAGTGCCTCCACTATCTCTCTCAGTGCCACTACTATCTCTCTCAGTGGCTCCACTATCTCTCTCAGTGCCTCCACTATCTCTCTCAGTGCCTCCATTATCTCTCTCAGTGCCTCCATATCTCTCTCAGTGCCGGCACTATCTCTCAGTGCCTCCAGCATCTCTCTCAGTGCCTCCTCTATCTCTCAGTGCCTCCACTATCTCTCTCAGTGCCTCCACTATCTCTCAGTGCCTCCACTATCTCTCAGTGCCTCCACTATCTCTCAGTGCCTCCACGATCTCTCTCAGTGCCTCCACCATCTCTCAGTGCCTCCACCATCTCTCAGTGCCTCCACTATCTCTCAGTGCCTCCACTATCTCTCTCAGTGCCTCCACTATCTCTCAGTGCCTCCACTATCTCTCTCAGTGCCACTACTATCTCTCTCAGTGCCTCCACTATCTCTCTCAGTGCCTCCACTATCTCTCTCAGTGCCTCCATTATCTCTCTCAGTGCCTCCATATCTCTCTCAGTGCCGGCACTATCTCTCAGTGCCTCCAGCATCTCTCTCAGTGCCTCCTCTATCTCTCAGTGCCTCCACTATCTCTCTCAGTGCCTCCACTATCTCTCAGTGCCTCCACTATCTCTCAGTGCCTCCACGATCTCTCTCAGTGCCTCCACTATCTCTCCCAGTGCCTCCACTATCTCTCAGTGCCGCCACTATCTCTCTCAGTGCCTCCATTATCTCTCTCAGTGCCTCCACTATCTCTCTCAGTGCCTCCACTATCTCTCTCAGTGCCACTACTATCTCTCTCAGTGCCTCCACTATCTCTCTCAGTGCCTCCACTATCTCTCTCAGTGCCTCCACTATCTCTCTCAGTGCCTCCACTATCTCTCTCAGTGCCACTACTATCTCTCTCAGTGCCTCCACTATCTCTCTCAGTGCCTCCACTATCTCTCTCAGTGCCACTACTATCTCTCTCAGTGCCTCCACTATCTCTCTCAGTGCCTCCACTATCTCTCTCAGTGCCTCCATTATCTCTCTCAGTGCCTCCATATCTCTCTCAGTGCCGGCACTATCTCTCAGTGCCTCCAGCATCTCTCTCAGTGCCTCCTCTATCTCTCAGTGCCTCCACTATCTCTCTCAGTGCCTCCACTATCTCTCAGTGCCTCCACTATCTCTCAGTGCCTCCACTATCTCTCAGTGCCTCCACGATCTCTCTCAGTGCCTCCACCATCTCTCAGTGCCTCCACCATCTCTCTCAGTGCCTCCACTATCTCTCAGTGCCTCCACCATCTCTCTCAGTGCCTCCATTATCTCTCAGTGCCTCCACTATCTCTCTCAGTGCCTCCACTATCTCTCTCAGTGCCTCCACTATCTCTCAGTGCCTCCACCATCTCTCTCAGTGCCTCCACTATCTCTCTCAGTGCCTCCACTATCTCTCTCAGTGCCTCCACTATCTCTCTCAGTGCCTCCACTATCTCTCTCAGTGCCTCCACCATCTCTCAGTGCCTCCACTATCTCTCAGTGCCTCCACTATCTCTCAGTGCCTCCAATATCTCTCCCAGTGCCTCTACTATCTCTCAGTGCCTCCACTATCTCTCTCAGTGCCTCCACTATCTCTCTCAGTGCCTCCACTATCTCTCAGTGCCTCCACCATCTCTCTCAGTGCCTCCACCATCTCTCAGTGCCTCCACCATCTCTCAGTGCCTCCACTATCTCTCAGTGCCTCCACCATCTCTCTCAGTGCCTCCACTATCTCTCAGTGCCTCCACTATCTCTCTCAGTGCCTCCACTATCTCTCAGTGCCTCCACTATCTCTCAGTGCCTCCACCATCTCTCTCAGTGCCTCCACTATCTCTCTCAGTGCCTCCACTATCTCTCTCAGTGCCTCCACTATCTCTCTCAGTGCCTCCACTATCTCTCTCAGTGCCTCCACCATCTCTCAGTGCCTCCACTATCTCTCAGTGCCTCCACTATCTCTCAGTGCCTCCAATATCTCTCCCAGTGCCTCTACTATCTCTCAGTGCCTCCACTATCTCTCTCAGTGCCTCCACTATCTCTCAGTGCCTCCACCATCTCTCTCAGTGCCTCCACCATCTCTCAGTGCCTCCACCATCTCTCAGTGCCTCCACTATCTCTCTCAGTGCCTCCACTATCTCTCAGTGCCTCCACCATCTCTCTCAGTGCCTCCACTATCTCTCAGTGCCTCCACCATCTCTCTCAGTGCCTCCACCATCTCTCAGTACCTCCACTATCTCTCAGTGCCACCACTATCTCTCTCAGTGCCTCCACTATCTCTCAGTGCCTCCACTATCTCTCAGTGCCTCCACTATCTCTCTCAGTGCCTCCACTATCTCTCAGTGCCTCCACCATCTCTCTCATTGCCTCCACTATCTCTCTCAGTGCCTCCACCATCTCTCAGTGCCTCCACCATCTCTCAGTTCCTCCACTATCTCTCCCAGTGCCTCCACTATCTCTCAGTGCCTCCACTATCTCTCCCAGTGCCTCCACTATCTCTCAGTGCCTCCACTATCTCTCAGTGCCTCCACTATCTCTCAGTGCCTCCACTATCTCTCAGTGCCTCCACTATCTCTCTCAGTGCCTCCACTATCTCTCAGTGCCTCCACTATCTCTCTCAGTGCCTCCACTATCTCTCTCAGTGCCTCCACCATCTCTCAGTGCCTCCACCATCTCTCAGTGCCTCCACTATCTCTCAGTGCCTCCACTATCTCTCAGTGCCTCCACTATCTCTCAGTGCCTCCAATATCTCTCCCAGTGCCTCCACTATCTCTCAGTGCCTCCACTATCTCTCAGTGCCTCCACTATCTCTCTCAGTGCCTCCACTATCTCTCTCAGTGCCTCCACTATCTCCCTCAGTGCCTCCACTATCTCTGAGTGCCTCCACTATCTCTCCCAGTGCCTCCACTATCTCTCAGTGCCTCCACTATCTCTCAGTGCCTCCACTATCTCTCAGTGCCTCCACTATCTCTCAGTGCCTCCACTATCTCTCCCAGTGCCTCCACTATCTCTCCCAGTGCCTCCACTATCTCTCCCAGTGCCTCCACTATCTCTCAGTGCCTCCAATATCTCTCCCAGTGCCTCCACTATCTCTCAGTGCCTCCACTATCTCTCAGTGCCTCCACTATCTCTCAGTGCCTCCACTATCTCTCAGTGCCTCCACTATCTCTCTCAGTGCCTCCACTATCTCTCAGTGCCTCCACTATCTCTCTCAGTGCCTCCACTATCTCTCTCAGTGCCTCCACTATCTCTCTCAGTGCCTCCACTATCTCTCAGTGCCTCCACTATCTCTCTCAGTGCCTCCACTATCTCTCTCAGTGCCTCCACTATCTCTCCCAGTGCCTCCACCATCTCTCAGTGCCTCCACTATCTCTCTCAGTGCCTCCACTATCTCTCAGTGCCTCCACTATCTCTCCCAGTGCCTCCACTATCTCTCTCAGTGCCTCCACTATCTCTCCCAGTACCTCCACTATTTCTCCCAGTGCCTCCACCATCTCTCAGTGCCTCCACTATCTCTCTCAGTGCCTCCACTATCTCTCAGTGCCTCCACTATCTCTCCCAGTGCCTCCACTATCTCTCTCAGTGCCTCCACCATCTCTCAGTGCCTCCACTATCTCTCAGTGCCTCCACTATCTGTCAGTGCCTCCAATATCTCTCCCAGTGCCTCTACTATCTCTCAGTGCCTCCACTATCTCTCTCAGTGCCTCCACTATCTCTCAGTGCCTCCACCATCTCTCTCAGTGCCTCCACCATCTCTCTCAGTGCCTCCACTATCTCTCTCAGTGCCTCCACTGTCTCTCCCAGTGCCTCTACTATCTCTCAGTGCCTCCACTATCTCTCTCAGTGCCTCCACTATCTCTCTCAGTGCCTCCACTATCTCTCAGTGCCACCACTATCTCTCTCAGTGCCTCCACTATCTCTCAGTGCCTCCACTATCTCTCTCAGTGCCTCCACTATCTCTCAGTGCCTCCACCATCTCTCTCAGTGCCTCCACTATCTCTCTCAGTGCCTCCACTATCTCTCTCAGTGCCTCCACTATCTCTCAGTGCCTCCACCATCTCTCTCAGTGCCTCCACTATCTCTCTCAGTGCCTCCACTATCTCTCTCAGTGCCTCCACTATCTCTCTCAGTGCCTCCACCATCTCTCAGTGCCTCCACTATCTCTCAGTGCCTCCACTATCTCTCAGTGCCTCCAATATCTCTCCCAGTGCCTCTACTATCTCTCAGTGCCTCCACTATCTCTCAGTGCCTCCACCATCTCTCTCAGTGCCTCCACCATCTCTCAGTGCCTCCACCATCTCTCAGTGCCTCCACTATCTCTCTCAGTGCCTCCACTATCTCTCAGTGCCTCCACCATCTCTCTCAGTGCCTCCACTATCTCTCAGTGCCTCCACCATCTCTCTCAGTGCCTCCACCATCTCTCAGTGCCTCCACTATCTCTCAGTGCCACCACTATCTCTCTCAGTGCCTCCACTATCTCTCAGTGCCTCCACTATCTCTCAGTGCCTCCACTATCTCTCAGTGCCTCCACTATCTCTCTCAGTGCCTCCACTATCTCTCAGTGCCTCCACCATCTCTCTCAGTGCCTCCACTATCTCTCTCAGTGCCTCCACCATCTCTCAGTGCCTCCACTATCTCTCAGTTCCTCCACTATCTCTCCCAGTGCCTCCACTATCTCTCAGTGCCTCCACTATCTCTCAGTGCCACCACTATCTCTCTCAGTGCCTCCACTATCTCTCAGTGCCTCCACTATCTCTCAGTGCCTCCACTATCTCTCAGTGCCTCCACTATCTCTCTCAGTGCCTCCACTATCTCTCAGTGCCTCCACCATCTCTCTCATTGCCTCCACTATCTCTCTCAGTGCCTCCACCATCTCTCAGTGCCTCCACTATCTCTCAGTGCCTCCAATATCTCTATCAGTGCCTCCACTATCTCTCAGTGCCTCCACTATCTCTCAGTGCCTCCACTATCTCTCAGTGCCACCACTATCTCTCTCAGTGCCTCCACTATCTCCCTCAGTGCCTCCACTATCTCTGAGTGCCTCCACTATCTCTCCCAGTGCCTCCACTATCTCTCAGTGCCTCCACTATCTCTCAGTGCCTCCACTATCACTCAGTGCCTCCACTATCTCTCCCAGTGCCTCCACTATCTCTCTCAGTGCCTCCACTATCTCTCCCAGTGCCTCCACTATCTCTCAGTGCCTCCAATATCTCTCCCAGTGCCTCCACTATCTCTCAGTGCCTCCACTATCTCTCAGTGCCTCCACTATCTCTCTCAGTGCCTCCACTATCTCTCTCAGTGCCTCCACTATCTCTCAGTGCCTCCACTATCTCTCTCAGTGCCTCCACTATCTCTCTCAGTGCCTCCACTATCTCTCCCAGTGCCTCCACCATCTCTCAGTGCCTCCACTATCTCTCAGTGCCTCCACTATCTCTCAGTGCCACCACTATCTCTCTCAGTGCCTCCACTATCTCCCTCAGTGCCTCCACTATCTCTGAGTGCCTCCACTATCTCTCCCAGTGCCTCCACTATCTCTCAGTGCCTCCACTATCTCTCAGTGCCTCCACTATCTCTCAGTGCCTCCACTATCACTCAGTGCCTCCACTATCTCTCCCAGTGCCTCCACTATCTCTCTCAGTGCCTCCACTATCTCTCCCAGTACCTCCACTATCTCTCTCAGTGCCTCCACTATCTCTCAGTGCCTCCACCATCTCAGTGCCTCCACTATCTCTCAGTGCCTCCACTATCTCTCAGTGCCTCCACTATCTCTCAGTGCCGCCACTATCTCTCTCAGTGCCTCCACCATCTCTCAGTGCCTCCACTATCTCTCAGTGCCTCCAATATCTCTCCCAGTGCCTCCACTATCTCTCAGTGCCGCCACTATCTCTCTCAGTGCCTCCATTATCTCTCTCAGTGCGTCCACTATCTCTCAGTGCCTCCACTATCTCTCTCAGTGCCTCCACGATCTCTCAGTGCGTCCACTATCTCTCCCAGTGCCTCCACTATCTCTCAGTGCCTCCACTATCTCTCAGTGCCTCCACTATCTCTCTCAGTGCCTCCACTATCTCTCCCAGTGCCTCCACTATCTCTCAGTGCCGCCACTATCTCTCTCAGTGCCTCCATTATCTCTCTCAGTGCCTCCACTATCTCTCTCAGTGCCTCCACTATCTCTCTCAGTGCCACCACTATCTCTCTCAGTGCCTCCACTATCTCTCTCAGTGCCTCCACTATCTCTCTCAGTGCCTCCACTATCTCTCTCAGTGCCTCCACTATCTCTCTCAGTGCCACTACTATCTCTCTCAGTGCCTCCACTATCTCTCTCAGTGCCTCCACTATCTCTCTCAGTGCCACTACTATCTCTCTCAGTGCCTCCACTATCTCTCTCAGTGCCTCCACTATCTCTCTCAGTGCCTCCATTATCTCTCTCAGTGCCTCCATATCTCTCTCAGTGCCGGCACTATCTCTCAGTGCCTCCAGCATCTCTCTCAGTGCCTCCACTATCTCTCAGTGCCTCCACTATCTCTCAGTGCCTCCACTATCTCTCAGTGCCTCCACGATCTCTCTCAGTGCCTCCACCATCTCTCAGTGCCTCCACCATCTCTCAGTGCCTCCACTATCTCTCAGTGCCTCCACTATCTCTCTCAGTGCCTCCACTATCTCTCAGTGCCTCCACTATCTCTCTCAGTGCCACTACTATCTCTCTCAGTGCCTCCACTATCTCTCTCAGTGCCTCCACTATCTCTCTCAGTGCCTCCATTATCTCTCTCAGTGCCTCCATATCTCTCTCAGTGCCGGCACTATCTCTCAGTGCCTCCAGCATCTCTCTCAGTGCCTCCTCTATCTCTCAGTGCCTCCACTATCTCTCTCAGTGCCTCCACTATCTCTCAGTGCCTCCACTATCTCTCAGTGCCTCCAGTATCTCTCAGTGCCTCCACGATCTCTCTCAGTGCCTCCACTATCTCTCCCAGTGCCTCCACTATCTCTCAGTGCCGCCACTATCTCTCTCAGTGCCTCCATTATCTCTCTCAGTGCCTCCACTATCTCTCTCAGTGCCTCCACTATCTCTCTCAGTGCCACTACTATCTCTCTCAGTGCCTCCACTATCTCTCTCAGTGCCTCCACTATCTCTCTCAGTGCCTCCACTATCTCTCTCAGTGCCTCCACTATCTCTCTCAGTGCCACTACTATCTCTCTCAGTGCCTCCACTATCTCTCTCAGTGCCTGCACTATCTCTCTCAGTGCCACTACTATCTCTCTCAGTGCCTCCACTATCTCTCTCAGTGCCTCCACTATCTCCCTCAGTGCCTCCATTATCTCTCTCAGTGCCTCCATATCTCTCTCAGTGCCGGCACTATCTCTCAGTGCCTCCAGCATCTCTCTCAGTGCCTCCTCTATCTCTCAGTGCCTCCACTATCTCTCTCAGTGCCTCCACTATCTCTCAGTGCCTCCACTATCTCTCAGTGCCTCCACTATCTCTCAGTGCCTCCACGATCTCTCTCAGTGCCTCCACCATCTCTCAGTGCCTCCACCATCTCTCAGTGCCTCCACTATCTCTCAGTGCCTCCACTATCTCTCTCAGTGCCTCCACTATCTCTCAGTGCCTCCACTATCTCTCTCAGTGCCACTACTATCTCTCTCAGTGCCTCCACTATCTCTCTCAGTGCCTCCACTATCTCTCTCAGTGCCTCCATTATCTCTCTCACTGCCTCCATATCTCTCTCAGTGCCTCCACTATCTCTCTCAGTGCCTCCAGCATCTCTCCCAGTGCCTCCACTATCTCTCAGTGCCTCCAATATCTCTCCCAGTGCCTCCACTATCTCTCAGTGCCTCCACTATCTCTCAGTGCCTCCACTATCTCTCAGTGCCTCCACTATCTCTCTCAGTGCCTCCACTATCTCTCAGTGCCTCCACTATCTCTCTCAGTGCCTCCACTATCTCTCTCAGTGCCTCCACTATCTCTCAGTGCCTCCACTATCTCTCTCAGTGCCTCCACTATCTCTCTCAGTGCCTCCACTATCTCTCCCAGTGCCTCCACCATCTCTCAGTGCCTCCACTATCTCTCTCAGTGCCTCCACTATCTCTCAGTGCCTCCACTATCTCTCCCAGTGCCTCCACTATCTCTCTCAGTGCCTCCACTATCTCTCCCAGTACCTCCACTATTTCTCCCAGTGCCTCCACCATCTCTCAGTGCCTCCACTATCTCTCTCAGTGCCTCCACTATCTCTCAGTGCCTCCACTATCTCTCCCAGTGCCTCCACTATCTCTCTCAGTGCCTCCACCATCTCTCAGTGCCTCCACTATCTCTCAGTGCCTCCACTATCTGTCAGTGCCTCCAATATCTCTCCCAGTGCCTCTACTATCTCTCAGTGCCTCCACTATCTCTCTCAGTGCCTCCACTATCTCTCAGTGCCTCCACCATCTCTCTCAGTGCCTCCACCATCTCTCTCAGTGCCTCCACTATCTCTCTCAGTGCCTCCACTGTCTCTCCCAGTGCCTCTACTATCTCTCAGTGCCTCCACTATCTCTCTCAGTGCCTCCACTATCTCTCTCAGTGCCTCCACTATCTCTCTCAGTGCCTCCACTATCTCTCAGTGCCACCACTATCTCTCTCAGTGCCTCCACTATCTCTCAGTGCCTCCACTATCTCTCTCAGTGCCTCCACTATCTCTCAGTGCCTCCACCATCTCTCTCAGTGCCTCCACTATCTCTCTCAGTGCCTCCACTATCTCTCTCAGTGCCTCCACTATCTCTCAGTGCCTCCACCATCTCTCTCAGTGCCTCCACTATCTCTCTCAGTGCCTCCACTATCTCTCTCAGTGCCTCCACTATCTCTCTCAGTGCCTCCACCATCTCTCAGTGCCTCCACTATCTCTCAGTGCCTCCACTATCTCTCAGTGCCTCCAATATCTCTCCCAGTGCCTCTACTATCTCTCAGTGCCTCCACTATCTCTCAGTGCCTCCACCATCTCTCTCAGTGCCTCCACCATCTCTCAGTGCCTCCACCATCTCTCAGTGCCTCCACTATCTCTCTCAGTGCCTCCACTATCTCTCAGTGCCTCCACCATCTCTCTCAGTGCCTCCACTATCTCTCAGTGCCTCCACCATCTCTCTCAGTGCCTCCACCATCTCTCAGTGCCTCCACTATCTCTCAGTGCCACCACTATCTCTCTCAGTGCCTCCACTATCTCTCAGTGCCTCCACTATCTCTCAGTGCCTCCACTATCTCTCAGTGCCTCCACTATCTCTCTCAGTGCCTCCACTATCTCTCAGTGCCTCCACCATCTCTCTGTGCCTCCACTATCTCTCTCAGTGCCTCCACCATCTCTCAGTGCCTCCACTATCTCTCAGTTCCTCCACTATCTCTCCCAGTGCCTCCACTATCTCTCAGTGCCTCCACTATCTCTGAGTGCCACCACTATCTCTCTCAGTGCCTCCACTATCTCTCAGTGCCTCCACTATCTCTCAGTGCCTCCACTATCTCTCAGTGCCTCCACTATCTCTCTCAGTGCCTCCACTATCTCTCAGTGCCTCCACCATCTCTCTCATTGCCTCCACTATCTCTCTCAGTGCCTCCACCATCTCTCAGTGCCTCCACTATCTCTCAGTGCCTCCAATATCTCTATCAGTGCCTCCACTATCTCTCAGTGCCTCCACTATCTCTCAGTGCCTCCACTATCTCTCAGTGCCACCACTATCTCTCTCAGTGCCTTCACTATCTCCCTCAGTGCCTCCACTATCTCTGAGTGCCTCCACTATCTCTCCCAGTGCCTCCACTATCTCTCAGTGCCTCCACTATCTCTCTCAGTGCCTCCACTATCTCTCAGTGCCTCCACTATCTCTCTCAGTGCCTCCACTATCTCTCTCAGTGCCTCCACTATCTCTCCCAGTGCCTCCACCATCTCTCAGTGCCTCCACTATCTCTCAGTGCCTCCACTATCTCTCAGTGCCACCACTATCTCTCTCAGTGCCTCCACTATCTCCCTCAGTGCCTCCACTATCTCTGAGTGCCTCCACTATCTCTCCCAGTGCCTCCACTATCTCTCAGTGCCTCCACTATCTCTCAGTGCCTCCACTATCTCTCAGTGCCTCCACTATCACTCAGTGCCTCCACTATCTCTCCCAGTGCCTCCACTATCTCTCTCAGTGCCTCCACTATCTCTCCCAGTACCTCCACTATCTCTCTCAGTGCCTCCACTATCTCTCAGTGCCTCCACCATCTCAGTGCCTCCACTATCTCTCAGTGCCTCCACTATCTCTCAGTGCCTCCACTATCTCTCAGTGCCGCCACTATCTCTCTCAGTGCCTCCACCATCTCTCAGTGCCTCCACTATCTCTCAGTGCCTCCAATATCTCTCCCAGTGCCTCCACTATCTCTCAGTGCCGCCACTATCTCTCTCAGTGCCTCCATTATCTCTCTCAGTGCGTCCACTATCTCTCAGTGCCTCCACTATCTCTCTCAGTGCCTCCACGATCTCTCAGTGCGTCCACTATCTCTCCCAGTGCCTCCACTATCTCTCAGTGCCTCCACTATCTCTCAGTGCCTCCACTATCTCTCTCAGTGCCTCCACTATCTCTCCCAGTGCCTCCACTATCTCTCTCAGTGCCTTCACCATCCCTCAGTGCCTCCACTATCTCTCTCAATGCCTCCGCCATCTCTCAGTTCCTCCGCCATCTCTCTCAGTGCCTCCACTATCTCTCCCAGTGCCTGCATTATCTCTCTCAGTGTCTTCACCATCTCTCAGTGCCTCCACTATCTCTCTCAATGCCTCCGCTATCTCTCTCAGTGCCTCCATTATCTCTCTCAGTGCCTCCACCATCTCTCTCAGTGCCTCCGCCATCTCTCTCAGTGCCTCCACTATCTCTCAGTGCCTCCACTCTCTCTCTCAGTGCCTCCACTATCTCTCAGTACCTCCACTATCTCTCAGTGCCTCCACTATCTCTCTCTGCCTCCACCATCTCTCAGTGCCTCCACTATCTCTCTCAGTGCCTCCACTATCTCTCAGTGCCTCCACTATCTCTCTCAGTGCCTCCATTAACTCTCTCAGTGCCTCCACCATCTCTCAGTGCCTCCACCATCTCTCTCAGTGCCTCCACCATCTCTCTCAGTGCCTCCACTATCTCTCAGTGCCTCCACTATCTCTCTCAGTGCCTCCATTATCTCTCTCAGTGCCTCCACCATCTCTCAGTGCCTCCACCATCTCTCTCAGTGCCTCCACCATCTCTCTCAGTGCCCCCACTATCTCTCAGTGCCTCCACCATCTCTCTCAGTGCCTCCACTATCTCTCAGTGCCTCCATTATCTCTCTCAGTGCCTCCACTATCTCTCAGTGCCTCCACTATCTCTCTCAGTGCCTCCACTTTCTCTCAGTGCCTCCACTATCTCTCTCAGTGCCTCCACTATCTCTCAGTGCCTCCACTATCTCTCAGTTACTCCATTATCTCTCTCAGTGCCTCCATTATCTCTCAGTGACTCCACTATCTCTCTCAGTGCCTCCACTATCGCTCTCAGTGCCTCCACTATCTCTCTCAGTGCCTCCACTATCTCTCAGTGCCTCCACTATCTCTCTCAGTGCCTCCATTAACTCTCTCAGTGCCTCCACCATCTCTCAGTGCCTCCACCATCTCTCTCAGTGCCTCCACTATCTCTCAGTGCCTCCACTATCTCTCTCAGTGCCTCCATTATCTCTCTCAGTGCCTCCACCATCTCTCAGTGCCTCCACCATCTCTCTCAGTGCCTCCACCATCTCTCTCAGTGCCCCCACTATCTCTCAGTGCCTCCACCATCTCTCTCAGTGCCTCCACTATCTCTCAGTGCCTCCATTATCTCTCTCAGTGCCTCCACTATCTCTCAGTGCCTCCACTATCTCTCTCAGTGCCTCCACTTTCTCTCAGTGCCTCCACTATCTCTCAGTGTCTCCACTATCTCTCTCAGTGCCTCCACTATCTCTCAGTGCCTCCACTATCTCTCAGTGCCTCCACTATCTCTCTCAGTGCCTCCACTATCTCTCAGTGTCTCCACTATCTCTCTCAGTGCCTCCACTATCTCTCAGTGCCTCCACTATCTCTCAGTGCCTCCACTATCTCTCAGTGCCTCCACCATCTCTCTCAGTGCCTCTGCCATCTCTCTCAGTGCCTCCGCCATCTCTCTCAGTGCTTCCACTATCTCTCAGTGCCTCCACTATCTCTCAGTGCCTCCGCCATCTCTCTCAGTGACTCCACTATCTCTCCCAGTGCCTCCATTATCTCTCTCAGTGCCTTCACCATCCCTCAGTGCCTCCACTATCTCTCTCAATGCCTCCGCCATCTCTCAGTTCCTCCGCCATCTCTCTCAGTGCCTCCACTATCTCTCCCAGTGCCTGCATTATCTCTCTCAGTGTCTTCACCATCTCTCAGTGCCTCCACTATCTCTCTCAATGCCTCCACTATCTCTCTCAATGCCTCCGCTATCTCTCTCAGTGCCTCCATTATCTCTCTCAGTGCCTCCACTATCTCTCAGTGCCTCCACTATCTCTCAGTACCTCCACTATCTCTCAGTGCCTCCACCATCTCTCTCAGTGCCTCCGCCATCTCTCTCAGTGCCTCCACTATCTCTCAGTGCCTCCACTCTCTCTCTCAGTGCCTCCACTATCTCTCAGTACCTCCACTATCTCTCAGTGCCTCCACTATCTCTCTCTGCCTCCACCATCTCTCAGTGCCTCCACTATCTCTCTCAGTGCCTCCACTATCTCTCAGTGCCTCCACTATCTCTCTCAGTGCCTCCATTAACTCTCTCAGTGCCTCCACCATCTCTCAGTGCCTCCACCATCTCTCTCAGTGCCTCCACCATCTCTCTCAGTGCCTCCACTATCTCTCAGTGCCTCCACTATCTCTCTCAGTGCCTCCATTATCTCTCTCAGTGCCTCCACCATCTCTCAGTGCCTCCACCATCTCTCTCAGTGCCTCCACCATCTCTCTCAGTGCCCCCACTATCTCTCAGTGCCTCCACCATCTCTCTCAGTGCCTCCACTATCTCTCAGTGCCTCCATTATCTCTCTCAGTGCCACCACTATCTCTCTCAGTGTCTCCATTATCTCTCTCAATGCCTCCACTATCTCTCAGTGCCTCCATTATCTCTCTCAGTGCCTCCACCATCTCTCAGTGCCTCCACCATCTCTCAGTGCCTCCACAATCTTTTTCAGTGCCTCCACTATCTCTCTCAGTGCCTCCACTATCTCTCAGTGCCTCCACCATCTCTCTCAGTTCCTCCACTATCTCTCAGTGCCTCCACTATCTCTCTCAGTGCCTCCATTATCTCTCTCAGTGCCTCCACTATCTCTCAGTGCCTCCACTATCTCTCAGTGCCTCCACTATCTCTCTCAGTGCCTCCACTATCTCTCTCAGTGCCTCCACCATCTCTCAGTGCCTCCACTATCTCTCTCAGTGCCTCCACCATCTCTCTCAGTGCCTCCACTGTCTCTCAGTGCCTCCACTATCTCTCAGTGCCTCCACTATCTCTCAGTGCCTCCACTATCTCTCTCAGTGCCTGCATTATCTCTCTCAGTGCCTCCACCATCTATCAGTGCCTCCACTATCTCTCTCAGTGCCTCCACTTCCTCTCAGTGCCTCCACTATCTCTCTCAGTGCCTCCACTATCTCTCAGTGCCTCCACTATCTCTCAGTGCCTCCACCATCTCTCTCAGTGCCTCCGCCATCTCGCTCAGTGCCTCCACTATCTCTCAGTGCCTCCACTATCTCTCTCAGTGCCTCCACTATCTCTCTCAGTGCCTCCACTATCTCTCTCAGTGCCTCCACCATCTCTCAGTGCCTCCACTATCTCTCTCAGTGCCTCCACCATCTCTCTCAGTGCCTCCACTGTCTCTCAGTGCCTCCACTATCTCTCTCAGTGCCTCCACCATCTCTCAGTGCCTCCACTATCTCTCTCAGTGCCTCCACCATCTCTCTCAGTGCCTCCACTGTCTCTCAGTGCCTCCACCATCTCTCAGTGCCTCCACTATCTCTCTCAGTGCCTCCACCATCTCTCTCAGTGCCTCCAATATCTCTCTTAGTGCCTCCATTATCTCTCTCAGTGCCTCCACCATCTCTCAGTGCCTCCATTATCTCTCTCAGTGCCTTCACTATCTCTCAGTGCCTCCACCATCTCTCTCAGTGCCTCCACTATCTCTCAGTGCCTCCACTATCTTTCTCAGTGCCTCCACTATCTCTCTCAGTGCCTCCAGTATCTCTCTCAGTGCCTCCACTATCTCTCAGTGCCTCCACTATCTCTCAGTGTCTCCACTATCTCTCTCAGTGCCTCCACTATCTCTCAGTGCCTCCATTATCTCTCTCAGTGCCTCCACTATCTCTCAGTGTCTCCACTATCTCTCTCAGTGCCTCCACTATCTCTCAGTGCCTCCACTATCTCTCAGTGCCTCCACCATCTCTCTCAGTGCCTCTGCCATCTCTCTCAGTGCCTCCGCCATCTCTCTCAGTGCCTCCACTATCTCTCAGTGCCTCCACTATCTCTCAGTGCCTCCGCCATCTCTCTCAGTGCCTCCACTATCTCTCCCAGTGCCTCCACTATCTCTCAGTGCCTCCACTATCTCTCCCAGTGCCTCCATTATCTCTCTCAGTGCCTTCACCATCCCTCAGTGCCTCCACTATCTCTCTCAATGCCTCCGCCATCTCTCTCAGTTCCTCCGCCATCTCTCTCAGTGCCTCCACTATCTCTCCCAGTGCCTGCATTATCTCTCTCAGTGCCTTCACCATCTCTCAGTGCCTCCACTATCTCTCTCAATGCCTCCGCTATCTCTCTCAGTGCCTCCACTGTCTCTCAGTGCCTCCACTATCTCTCTCAGTGCCTCCACTATCTCTCTCAGTGCCTCCACCATCTCTCAGTGCCTCCACTATCTCTCTCAGTGCCTCCACCATCTCTCTCAGTGCCTCCACTGTCTCTCAGTGCCTCCACTATCTCTCAGTGCCTCCACCATCTCTCTCAGTGCCTCCACTATCTATCTCAGTGCCTCCATTATCTCTCTCAGTGCCTCCACCATCTCTCAGTGCCTCCGCCATCTCTCTCAGTGCCTCCACTTTCTCTCAGTGCCTCCACTATCTCTCTCAGTGCCTCCACTATCTCTCAGTGCCTCCACTATCTCTCAGTACCTCCACTATCTCTCAGTGCCTCCGCCATCTCTCTCAGTGCCTCCACTATCTCTCAGTGCCTCCACTATCTCTCAGTGTCTCCACCATCTCTCTCAGTGCCTCCACTATCTCTCTCAACGCCTCCACTACCTATGTTTCAGGCTACTTGTCCAACACCAGTCTTCGATGAGCCACAGTTTCTTCCAGCTAAACAATGGGAAAACTGAAGCTGTCATCTTTCACACCCACCAAAAATGTTATACCCTTGCCACCAATTGCATCCCCCTCACTGGCCACTCTCTCAGTCTGAACCAGATTATTCGCAACCTCAGTGTTGTTTTCGATCCTGAGCTGACTGTCTGACCTCATATTTATCAAGATCACCTACTTCCAGCTCCATAACATTGCCCACCTCTCCTCTTAGAACAGCCCGCCTGCTACTGAACTGTTCATAACTGTTCCCCTGACTGGCTTTCCATCCTATACCCTCCATAAACTTCAGCTCATCCAAAACGTCACTGCCGGTATCCATAACATAGAATCATACAGTACAGAAGGCCATTCAGCCCATCATGCCTGGCTGGCTCTTGAAAGAGCCATCCAATTAGTCCCACAACTCTGCTCTTTCCCCATAGCCCTGCAAATTGTTCTTTTTCAAGTCTATACATTTCCCAATCCTTTTTGAAAGTTACTATTGATACTGCTTCTACCACCCTTTCAGGCAGTGCTTTCCAGATCATCATAACTCACTGCGTAAAAAAGTTCCTCCTCATCTCCTCAATAGTTCTTTTGCCAATTATCTTAAATCTGTATCCTCGGGTTACCAACCGTCTGCCAGTGGAAACAGTTTCTCCTCATTTACTCTATCAAAAATATATCCTGCACCAAGTTCCGCTCACCAGTCATTCCTGTTCTTGCTCACCTACATTTAAAAAAAATAATTCTCAGGATGTGGGCGTCGCTGGTGAGGCTGGTATTTATTGCCTGTCTCTAGTTGCCCTGAGAAGGTGATGCTTGACTTTGTTTTTCAACCCCCGGTATCTCGGGAGCCTCCTATCAACAAGAGCAGGTATCGACGACGAGATCTAACACCGCCTCCAGTGCGCCAGTGCAGTCTTTGGTCGCCTGAGGAAAAGAGAGTGTTTGAAGACCAGGCCCTCAAAAACTGCCACCAAGCTCATGATCTACAGGGCTGTAGTGATACCCGTCCTCCTGTATGGCTCAGAGACGTGGACCATATACAGCAGACACCTCAAGTTGCTGGAGAAATATCACCAACGATGTCTCCGCAAGATCCTATAAATCCCCTGGAGGACAGACGCACCAACATCAGTGTCCTCGTCCAGGCCAACATCCCCAGCATTGAAGCACCGACCACACTCGATCAGCTCTGCTGGGCAGGCCACATAGTTCGCATGCCAGACACGAGACTCCCAAAGCAAGTGCTCTATTCAGTGCTGCTTCAAGGCAAACGAGCCAAAGGTGGGCAGCGGAAACGTTACAAGGACACCCTCAAAGCTTTCCTGATAAATTGCGACATCCCCACTGACACCTGGGAGTCCCTGGCCCTTAAGTGGAGGAAGTGCATCCGAGAGGGCGCTAAGCACCTCGAGTCTCAACGCCGAGAGCATGCAGAAATCAAGCGCAGGCAGTGGAAAGAGCGTGCAACAAATCAGTCCCACCCACCCCTTCCCTCAACGACTATCTGTCCCACCTGTGACAGAGTCTGTGGCTCTCGTATTGGACTGTTCAGCCACCAAAGAACTCACTTCAGGAGTGGAAGCAAGTCTTCCTTGATTCCGAGGGACTGCCTATGATGAGCTTCCAGTGGTCGAATGTCTCAAGGTGAAAATTTTCATCCTTGTGTTGGAAGTCTTTGTGACCTCACCCCTCCCTTACTCTGTAACCTTCTCCAGATCTACAACCTCCCCTGCCACTCTATGTTCCTCTAATTCTGGCCTCTCGTGCATCCCAATCCCATTGTTGGCGGCTGTGCCTTCAAGGTATCACATTCTAGAATTACCTCCCTAAATCTATCCTCTGTTAAACAGCTCCTGAAAAGCCATCTCTTTTGTTCCTCATATCTCCTTTCTTCACACTCTTCATTTATGTGTGATTATGCTTCTGGAATATTTTTCTATGTTAAAGGTGCTATATAAGTGAAAGTTATTACTGTGGAGGAATAGTTCTTAAAATGGATAGGCAGAGTTCTGTCCTAGTAGAAACAGAAGATAAAAGTCTCCTCTGTCTATTGGTTGTTAGGTCCCCATCATACATGAGTTGGGTAGGATCAATCCATTTCCCAGTGAGCTTGGGCCCAGAGCCCCTGATAATCCCCAATTTGGCAGTAAATTCAAACTCTCAATGTAAGGGTTTATTTTTTTTTCTGGTAATATGCTGATTGTTATACTTGTATCAATTCCTTTATGTGCTAGTTTAATATAGTCATTAATAGGTTTAATTTAATTAACTAGGTTAACAATTGTGTTAAATTGGAACTTTTACGTGAATACATAAGCAGTGCACTATCAGAGGAAAACAAATCAGAGACCACAGGATGGGAAATGGAACATCATCACATTGATAGACCTGAGGCACTATTCTGAGGTTGTGGCTGATGCACATTGTTAGACTGGATAGTGAGAGCTTTACTCTATATCTAGCCCATGCTGTACCTGCCCTGGGAGTGTTTGACTGGACAGTGTAGAGGGAGCTTTACTCTATATCTAACCTGTGCTGTACCTGCCCTGGTAAATGTTTGTTGCCAAGGATCAGCCTGGGGTCGCTGCTGATAAAGTGGATTGAAGGTTATACCAATATTTTTACTTTATAGCTGTATTTATATTCTGCTTTGCACAGATGGACAAATCGTGCATGGTTGGGAGTGTTCATTATTTATGTTGAGTTGATACAATTCAGGCAGTAGCTTGTAAGCATAACTAGAACACTAAGCATATTGCGCTGCCTGAAATTCCACATCACATTCTGTCGAGGCAGGAGGTACGATTGTCCATCTGTGTCAAAAAAACTCCTTTATAAGATCGAGGTTAAGGTGCAATAAATTTTAAGTGCATTAAGGATATAAGTCAATTCTCTCTGCTGTGTCAGACAGTTTGTGGCACTAGCTCGCTGTCGTCTGTTTGTGAGCAGCAGACGGTTTCAAGACGCCATGTGAAATTGGATCTGGATTAAATTACTATATGTCCCCCTCGGCTTTTTCTCTATAAAGATTAGTCTAAAAGTGTTGTCAAACAAAGAGGCTTACAGAACTGTGTGCATTATCGATCATTTTCATCCAGTTTAAATCTTGGATTTCAGCTCTTTTTAAATAGCTCCTGAATTTCTTTTTAAAGTTTAAAGATTTTAAAGTTTATCGAATTCATTCTCTCATTCTAGTCCTCCCCTTATATCATGATGATTGGTAACTGATGCAGCTCTAACCACTGTTTTCAGGAGAAGATTGAACAGTTTAATGTTGGGTCTTCAAGTTTATTTCAAAGACAGAATTTACTGATGAGAAGGTGACGGGTCACGTGATATTACAGGATACTTTTGTATTTGTATCCAACTTACTATAGCTGCTGCAAAAAGATGTAGCTCTCCAGTGTGGGCTGGTACCATGGACGATGTACTGCAGCACAGTGAGTTGGGACACAGTACGTGCCCATGATTCACCCAATAATGAGTTCCCTACCTCAGGAAGGAGAGGGGTATCCAAGATAGGCTCAAAGGTGAAGGTCAACACACACTTCTACAGGAGACTCAATCCATTCCATTCCTGTACAATTCCTGTTCAATGCAGCAGTATGGGCATTGAAAGAAGTCATTTGCCCACCTATTTATGGTGTCACAGGGAATTCAAAAAAGGAGAGATACTAACCAAAAGAAAAGCCTATATTTGTGCAGTAAAATCTATGGGCTTATTATTTTGGGATAGTAGTGAATGTCCTGTAACAGCACTACCTCTGGAGCAAGTAAGACTAACAGGAGCGCTTATAATGTTATTTTTAAAGGAAGCAGCACCATCCTGTGGTTTAACATGAATAGTGCCTGTTACCATTAGCTACTGCTGCAATGTTCCCCACTAATTTCAGAGGACTGGGGGCATCACCAGCTCAAAGATTTTAAATAGATTAATATATCACATACTTAGCTATAAAAGGAATGAATTAGGTATGAATGACATGGTCCCACAAGTTAATTCTGTCTGTAGGTGTTGTCCTTCTGAGTAGGCTTGGCTGCAGGGCTAGCGGAGGTTATTAAGGTCGAGTGGAGAAGGGCCATGGAGTGATTTGAAAACTTCAGTTACCGTGTCATTTTCATAATCTATATTGTTTGAATATCTGGGAATTGACAGATTTGCAATAAACCTTTCCTCGCATTCTAAGTTTGCAGCTCTGAGGGTACTGATCTCAATGTTGTGGTTTATTTTTGTTCAGAGAGCCAATAAAGGCAGCAAAGTTATTGAACGGCTGAAAAAGAAATTATCAGAACAAGAATCACTGTTACTGCTGATGTCTCCAAACATGGCTTTCCGAGTGCACAACAGGCATGGCAAGGTGAGTGTCATCATGTCCAGTCACTGGGACTGTACATTACAAACCCGTTATCCACACTGGCTGGGGCATACTAAAAACATTGAATGGTTTTCAGTGAGGATTAAGATAGTACTTCCCAACTTACTCCCTATCTTGCTGTCAAACTGTTCAGTTGAAAGTGGTCCGGGTATAAAAGTTTCTGGGTTTTCATCCTTAGCTGGAAGCACCTGGCCCCCACATAATACAGTTTGATTGAATTCAGAACCTCAGCATATACATCATGTTACTCTGTGCTTCAAACCACTACAGTTTGACTTCTCTGAAAGCTCATATTTCAATATGGTTGATAGTCTGAGCCTAGAATCTCCTGGATGTGGGTCCACAGCAGAAACATTTTGGACTAAATTGAATACAAACAGCCGAGATGATAGAAACCAAGAAAGAACATGGAGAAAATTCAGAATGAAACACATCAATTCCCCACACGAATTTTCCACTTTTTATATTTTTGTTCCACGTGAGAGGCACCCATTCTGCTTCTTAGATAATGGTTTAGAGTGTGTGTCTGAGTAGTTAGACTGATAACTTTCTCAGTTTGTGAGGCTGCTATCAGGCCTGTGTTATATATATGTTAATGAAGTTTACTATTTCTTAATTTTATGTTGACCTCTTGAAATTTGTACATGTAAGACTGTTCTTTATCTGTAGAGCTATGTATTCCTGATATCATCAGATTACGAAAGGGCTGAATGGAGAGAAATCATTCGGGAACAGCAAAAGAAATGTAAGTGATTTAATTTCATTTGTGCTAAGGTTGTTAGACAGAGTCCACAATACAACATTGCAAGCTTCCCAGTGGCTTGCAGATAAAACACTTCCCAGTATAGCTCTAAACTGTTGTGGTCGATTCAGTTGTTGCCAGAGTTGATTTTTTAATTTACAATATTACTGTAATGCTAGTCATGTATAAGGGATTTCCTCCCAAGACTGCACACAGGATTTTTAAAATCAACAATAAAAGCTAGCAGTTGAGAACAGATATGGTTTGAAAGGTGAATTAAAAAGTTGATTATGTATACAAAAGCAGATTTGTTGCATACAATCTCAAACATCACATGTTGTGAGAGGATGACTCCCTGTGACAGCTGATAATCCAGACTGTTGTTTTATTCTGGCATTAACTCTGTTGCTCCACATTCTCCTTCTGTCCCTCTAATTCTCTGCTTCTATCTCTCTATACTCCTCTCTCCCTTCCCTTCCCTCTTTCCCCTTCCCTCCCTCTCTCGCCCCTTCCCTTCCATTTCCTCTCTCCCGTTACCTCTCCCCCCTTCCCTCTCCCCCTTCCCTTCCATTTCCTCTCTCCCCTTCCCTTCCCTCTCTCCCCTTCCCTTCCCTCTCTCCCCTTCCCTTCCCTTCTTTCCCTTCCATTTCTTCTCTCCCCTTCCCTCTCTCCCTGTCTCTCTCTCTCCCTCTCTCCCTCCCCTTCCTTCTCGTGCCCTCTCTCCCTTTCCCTCTCTCCCTTTCCCTCTCTCCCATTTCCTCTCTCCCATTCCCTCTCTCCCTTTCCCTCTCTTCCATTCCCCTCCCCTTCTTTATTCTCTCTCCCCCTTCCCTTCACTCTCTATCCCCTTCCCTCTCCTCCCTTCCATTCTCTCTCTCCCTTTCCCTCTCTCCCCTCCCCTCCCCTTCCCCCTCTCTCTCCTTCCCTTCTCTCTCTCTCTCCAATTCCCTCCTCATTCTCCCTATCACTCACTCTTTCTCTCGCTCTCTCTCTCTCCCCCCTTCCCTTCTCTCTCTCCCCCCTTCCCTTCTCTCTCTCTCTCTCCTTCCCCCTCTCATTCCCCTTCCTTTCTCTCTCTCTCTCCACTTTTTCCTTTCCCTTCTCTCCCCTTCTTTATTCTCGCTCCTCTTGCCTATTCTCTCTCCTCTCTTCTCTTCCTTTCTCTCTCTCCCCGTCACTTTTTCTCTTCTCCTCTCTCTTCTCTTCTGACTTTGAAGTGTGCCATATCTATAGTACATAATTAGGAACTGCAGCATTAAAAGGTGCATCTGCCTCCAGTGAGTCAGTTGGTTAAATCTAGTGAGTCGATCTACGCGAGGTGTCAGTCGGGACATTACAATTGCTCTCGGTGTTCCTTGGATAAGAACAACAACAAATTGTATTTATATAGCGCCTTTAACATAGTGAAACGTCCCAAGGTGCTTCACAGGAGTATTATGCGATAAAAATTTGACACCAAGCTGCATTAGTAGAAATTAGCGTAAGTGACAAAATGCTTGGGCGATGAAGGGCCAAATCGAACACTGTTGCTATCTAGCGACCACTAGCGAATGCATGTGTGTAAATGTCGGGTGAAGACAGGATCGGCGCAAATATAGGGCCAGAATTTGCTGGAGCGGGGCCTCTCGCAGTGTGCCCAGATAGAACTGAGAAATAAACAGAGGAACGTCTGAAAGAAGGGTGAATTCGATTCAAATCAGGTACAGAAAGAGAAATAAAGATTTGGACTGAGAGAGAAAAAAAAAGAGACAGAAAGGAAAAGTAAGAAAACATTAAAAAAATTTAAAATATGACTTTTAAAAAAATCTCCAACAATTGAATACCTGAAGGAATGAGACTCCACTGTTTTAATTGTTTTCTGCAGTCATTAACAATTATCACAACGTTAAAAGGGTACTTGCGCTATTAATTACTAGACTTAACTTTCTGTGGCAAGTTTAATGGGAAATTAATGTGCAAATGCACCAACTTCATGAAACTCATAGGGAGAACATAAGAACATAAGAAATAGGAGCAGGAATAGGCCACCTGGCCCCTCGAGCCTGCTCCGTCATTCAATAAGATCATGGCTGATCTGATCATGGACTCAGCTCCATTTCCCTGCCCGCTCCCCATAACCCTTTACTCCCTTATTGCTCAAAAATCTGTCTATCTCCGCCTTAAATATATTCAAAGACTGAGCCTCCACAGCAAATCTTCAACAACTTGTAGCAGTTCACAATTCATGAGGTATCTCTTCCTCAACACAAGTTGCTGGCTGATTTGTACATTAATAACGACGCGTGTCATTCACATGCCGTTATTTTTCAGCAGATTCCAGGCCAATATCTTCTGCCTTCAAGGAATCTGCTGGCACTGTCATTGCTCACATATAGAGAATGATGTAGCAGAGGGCAACTAACATCCATAGAGCCACATGCCAGCAGCAGTCGACACCTGCAACAAGAAACAATTGGAAAATTTAAAATAAAGTGCTAATTGATATTCAAGAGAATTTTTAGGAACACAAAGAGTTTTAATGCTCAACAAGGTGAAGTGATCAGTCCTACATATTTGGCTTCTCAATCCCTTCTCTACCCAGAAATACAATTGTCTTTCAAACCCCGTTGAGTTGTCCTCTTCAGTGGCCTTTCCCAGTTTAAGTTTGTCATATCATATTTTGATTTTACTAAAATTGAACACAAAGTCTTGTTTTTCATTCTCTTCCAAACCCTGCTGCTAATGATGCATTTTCAGTACAATGGCTAAAATGTATTTCCTTTGTTTCAGGTTTTAAGAGTTTTTCCCTCACCTCTGTTGAATTACAGATGCTCACAAACTCCTGTGTGAAGTTACAAACTGTCCATAACATTCCATTAACCATCAATAAAGAAGGTAAGCAGCAAAGAATGTTTTTGTGATAATCTGAGCACAGCTTTGTACAAGATGTTTTCTAATGGCATTCTGCCATGTTTTCTCTTACAAAGTATTTACCGCACAGAACGGGTCATTTGGCCCAACAGGTCCTTGCCAGTGTTTCTGCTCCACATGAGCCTTCTCCCATCCTTCTTTATCTGACTCCATCAATATATCTTTCTATTCCTTTCTCACTAAGGTGCTTATCTAGCTTTCCCTTAAATGCATTTAAGCTATTCGTCTCAACTACTAACATTCCACATTCTAACCACTCTCTGTGTAAAGTAATTTCTCCTGAATTCCCCATTGGATTTATTAGTGACAATTTTGTATTGATGGCCCCTAGTTCTGGTTTTGCCTACAAATGGAAACATCTTTTCTACAACTACCCTATATCAAACTCTTACATAATCTTCAAGACCTACTATCAGATCACCTCTTAGGCTTCTCTTTTCCATGTCAGCCATTGCTCAGTTGGTCGCATTCTCACTTCTGAATCAGGAAGTTGTGGGTTCAAGTCCCACTTGAGGCTTGAGCACAAAAATCCAGGCTAACACTCCAGTGCAGTACTGAGGGAGTGCTGCATTGTCGGAGGTGCTGCCTTTTGGATGAGACATTAAACCGAGGCCCAATCTGCTCTCTCAGGTGGACGTAAAAGATCCCATGACACTATTTTGAAGAAGAACAGGGGAGTTATCCCCGGTGTCCTGGCCAATATTTATCTCTCAATCAACATCACAAAAAAATAGATTAGCTGGTCATTATCACATTGCTGTTTGTGGAACGTTGCTGTGCATAAATTGGTTGCTGCGTTTCCTACATTATCACACATCTCATCCGAATGACTACACTTCAAAAGTACTTAATCGGCTGTTAAGTGCTTTGGGAAGTCCTGAGGTCGCAGAAGGCGCTATATAAATGCAAGTTTTTCTTTTTTTCTAGAGAATAGACCCAGACTGTTCAATATTTCCTGAGAAGTATAACCTCTTGTATGGATTGACTTCCAAACACTGACTAGCATCACCACTAGGGGGTATTATTCAGCTGTGGTCACTGTAGAGGGGAATCCTCAGTTGAAGAAAAAGGAAGACATATCAGAAGCACTGGTGTGGAAGGTGACATCAGAACCAGTGTTTCCTTTAAGCTGCATGTCAGCACAGTGCTCCAGGGGTCCCACGCAGCCGGTGAGATGGCTTTTAAATTGGAAAAAATATGCTAGTGTGGACTTTTGAATGGGCCGCGCAGCCCGTTAAAATGGGGCTGTGAGGTCCAAAAAACGTTACGGGGAAAATTGGTCACAACAGATGCGACGGAGGCAGAGAAACTAGGAGAATGGAATAGGGCCCTTACAGGAAGCATGGTGTGAGGGAGTGTAATCAGAGTACCTGAGAGTCAATGGGCTTATAAGTAGATATTGGTCAACAGCCTATCTCAAGAAATGGAGGTAGAGAAGTTGAGGAAGGTCTGTGTGAAGGCGAGGGTGGAGTGGAAATTGGAAGCCTCTCCTATACAGTTGTAATGTCTTATCCATCACAATACATACACTCGCCACATCACCCAAAATCTCTATAATCTCCTGGGAGAGTCAAAAATCAGGTTAAAAACCCAAACCAATCAGGGTAATTAAAACTAGTTCAGGAGACCACACTGGCCCTGTTTAACATTACCAGGCACCTATGTCTTGTACAAAGAGAATATCCGCCCTAAGCAGAAACCGGTTCAGCTCGTGCTGAAGGAATTCAGGGAATCACCATTCACTGCACAAGCTGGCAACCTGTTCCACAGGTCCACTATTCTCTGGGAAATGAATTGTTATTTGAAAAAATATTTGAATGACAATACACCTATCCACTTTGGGGACTTAAAAAATAATCCCTGACTATCTGATATATTTATGGTTTGTGTCGAAGTGATGGTGAACTGGACAGAGAACTTGGTTACTGCTAATGCCAGTTCAGGAGTGCTTGCATGCCTCAGCACTTCTATTACTTATGGTGCAAAATAGTAAGTTTAAACATTTCACAAATATGTACTCAAGCCTAAGACAATATGGCAGACGTTACTTAATTATATTGGAAATAAAAGCAGAAAATACTGGAAATATGCAACAGGTCCGTCTGCATCTGAAATAAGTTATGAGAAGCTCCCATTTAGGGTAAGGACCTTTTCATCAGAACCGATAACGAAGCTCACCATTGGAAGCACTTTTCTCTTCAAAGACACAAACAGACCGACTATGTAGGTCTAGTCAGCTCCTCTAATTCTACTATTGTTGGGCAGCCACTTGCCTTTGAAGCATATTGGGTAATTTTCTGTATTAAAGACACCTTGTAAAGGCAAGTTGTTGAAGAGGAGTAAGTAGTGTCTTCGAGGTACATGAATGTGGTTTTGACAAAATCCTACATATGGGGTATAAAGTTCAGTTCACGGTCAAGCATGGGACAGCTTGCGAGGACAGCCAAGAAGTTCGCTGGAGTTGAGCGAGAGTTATAGGTACTGGCGGGAGCGGAAAAGGATAGTTTCATTTTTTCCAACATTGAGCTGCAGGAAACTTCAAGTGATCGATGCAGTTTAAAATTGTAGCAAAGACCTTGGATTGAGTACATGCAGTTAATATAATTGAAGGAAAATACATCAATTATGGAAAGGAGGAGGCCCAGGATAGGGCTCTGGGGCTCATCAAAGGTGACCAAGAACAGAGTGAGAAACCATTTGAGGATTGTAGCAACTGCTTTGACACAGATATGAGACAAGTAGCAGCTGGGATAGTGGATGCATTGGTTATAATCTACCAAAATTCCCTGGATTCTGGGGAGGTCCCAGCAGATTGGAAAACCACAAATGCAATGCCCCTATTTAAAAAGGGAGGCAGACAAAAAACAGGAAACTATAGAGCAGTTAGCCTAACATCTGTGGTTGGGAAAATGTTGGAGTCCATTATTAAAGAAGCAGTAGCAGGACATTTGGAAAAGCAAAATTCGGTCAGGCAGAGTCAGCATGGATTTATGAAGGAGAAGTCATGTTTAACAAATTTGCTGGAATTCTTTGAGGATGTAATGAACAGGGTGGATAAAGGGGAACCAGTGGATGTGGTGTATTTGGACAACATAAGGCATTTGACAAGGTGCCACATAAAAGGTTACTGCACAAGATAAAAGTTCACGGGGTTGGGGGTAATATATTAGCATGATTAGAGGATTGGCTAACGAACAGAAAACAGAGAGTCAGAATAAATGATTCATTCTTGGGTTGGTGATCAGTAACTAGTGGGGTGCCGCAGGGATCAGTGCTGGGATCCCAACTATTTACAATCTATATTAACGACTTGGAGGAAGGGACCAAGTGTAATGTAGCCAAGTTTGCTGACGATACAAAGATGGGAGGAAAAGCAATGTGTGAGGAGGACAAAAAAATCTGCAAAAGGACATAGACAGGCTAAGTGAGTGGGCAAAAATTTGGCAGATGGAGTATAATGTTGGAAAGTGTGAGGTCATGCACTTTGACAGAAAAAATCAAAGAGCAAGTTATTATTTAAATGGAGAAAGATTGGAAAGTGCTGCAGTACAGCGGGACCTGGGGTACTTGTGCATGAAACACAAAAGGATAGTATGCAGGTACAGCAAGTGATCAGGAAGGCCAGTTGAATCTTGGCCTTTATTGCAAAGGGGATGGAATATAAGAGCAGGGAAGTCTTGCTACAGCTATACATGGTATTGGTGAGGCCACACCTGGAATACTGCGTGCAGTTTTGGTTTCCATATTTACGAAAGGATATACTTGCTTTGGAGGCAGTTTAGAGAAGGTTCACTAGGTTGATCCTGGGGATGAGGGGATTGACTCATGAGGAAAGGTTGAGTAGGTTGGGCCTCTACTCATTGGAATTCAGAAGAATGAGAGGTGATCTTATCGAAATGTATAAGATTATGAGGGGGCTTGACAAGGTGGATGCAGAAAGGATGTTTCCACTGATGGGAGAAACTAGAACTAGAGGGCATGATCTTAGAATAAGGGGCCACCCATTTAACACTGAGATGAAGAGAAATTTTTTCTCAGAGGGTTGTGGATCTGTGGAATTCGCTGCCTCAGAAAGCTGTGGAAGCTGGGATATTTGAATAAATTTAAGACAGAAATCGACAATTTCTTAAACGATAAAGAGTTATGGAGAGTGGGCTGGGAAGTGGACCTGAGTCCATGATCGGATCAGCCTCATTCACTCACAGGCAGTCCCTCGGGATCGAGGAAGACTTGCTTCCACTCTTAGCATGTGTTCTTAGGTGGCTGTACAGTCCAATACGAGAACCACAGTCTCTGTCACAGGTCGGACAGATAGTCGTTGAGGGAAGGGGTGGGTGGGACTGGTTTGCCACACACTCCTTCCGCTGCCGGCGCTTGATTTCTGCATGCTCTCGGCGACGATACTCAAGGAGCTCAGTGCCCTCCCGAATGCACTCCCTCCACTTAAGGCGGTCTATGGCCAAGGATTCCCAGGTGTCAGTGGGGATGTCGCACTTTATCAGGGAGGCTTTGAGGGTGACCTTGTAACGTTTCCTCTGCCCGCCTTTGGCTCGTTTGCTGTGAAGGAGTTCCGAGTAGAGCGCTTGCTTTGGGAGTCTCATGTCTGGCATGCAAACTATAGCGGAGCTGATCAAGTGTGGTCAGTGCTTCAATGCTGGCCTGAACGAGGACGCTAACGTTTGTGCGTCTGTCCTCCCAGGGGATTTGCAGGATCTTGCGGAGACATCGCTGGTGGTATTTCTCCAGCAACTTGAGGTGTCTACTGTACATGGTTCACATTTCTGAGCCATACAGGAGGGCGGATATTACTACCCTGTAGACCATGAGCTTGGTGACAGTTTTGAGGGACTGATCTTCAGCCATGATCGTATTAAATGGCGGAGCAGGCTCGAGGGGCTGTATGGCCTAGTCCTGCTCCTATTTCTTATGTTCTTATGAGTGATGCCACAGCAATGGGCCATGGACCAGAGGTATGAAACATCATCTGTATAAAACAACCTATCTGTAGCCACTATTAGATGAGAGTCCAAACAGTGTGCTATTAATTCAGGCCAGACCAAAAGCTCCATTAAGAACTGTTCAACAGGTTGCATCTCCAATGCATATTGTAATAAAGTGCCTCGGATTTGCATCTGTGATTTCATCCACATTTCTGAGTTTGCAGTTATCAGTCTTGCAGCTGTGGAGAAATGCCCTGCCATTGATGTGGCAAATGTGGAGGTTTTCCCCCTTGACCTTGATGTGTAGCCTGGAAAGCTCGGAAAAAAAAGAAAACAAACCAGAATAACAACCTCATTTCATTCCCCAGATCGATGTTATAGACTCTATTATGCCCTCTTCTATTGTAATGTAAATTATGTTTATTTAATACTGGACATCTTTTGATGTAATTGTGGGCGGGAACAAGAACTCGGTGTTTGGGGAATTGCAGACAGGTCCCTGTCCTGTCACTTCATTGTATGTAAGCCACTGTTTTGATTTAACTATTACGTAAAATGGAAGTGCTATTATCTTAATTATTCCATTCTTCTCACATAAAATTAGTAGCTACTCGGAGCCTATAATGTTGTGTTGGCTCAAAGATTGATTTAGAGAGTACATGGTTTGAAGAGTGGGTCATTTTGGCTTCTACATAAAAATCCTGTTAAAAGAAAATATTGGCGTTGACCTGTAAATGCAGATAATTGGCTTGTTTCCAAAATAGCAGTTTTTCTAAAGCCAGCACCATGCTTCAGAGAGTCCCAAACCAAACTATTTAGGAACTTAGATAAGTAGAGTTTCCATTCGTCTCCTGTGGAGTGCACAGTCTCAACCTGTGGGGGCATACCCAACTTAGCCAAGCATTGACAATTTAGCTGCAAGTTGAGAGTCAATTGTTGGGGGTCCCCAAGAGTGAATAGGGTTACTGCTGGAGGTTATTCTACTAAAAGCATACAAATTACTATCACTGAGCACTGTGAACTTTCCCTTTCTTGTACAACTAGAACTATCTTACCCATTAGGGCATTTGGATGCAGCCTGAGTAACAGGTTTATGCCACAGGGGTTCTTCAATAGCCAGCTTGGTTAGTTAATTACCAACCACACCCTGAAACGCTAAATCTGGTTCAGGTGTTGAACTATTAAATCTGTCACATTACCAGGTATATCATCAATTTACTGATTCAACCCTGCCTATTTACCTCACACTACTCCCCCAAAGGGGGATGATCACTAGTTGGGGATAATCGCTAGTTAGTCATTATGCACCAAAGCTGCACAGATTTAAGCTCTCAGGTGAACAGGTACTGAGAACAGCATCAATAAATAACGATAAAACCTCTAGCTGTATTGGCATTGTGCTCGTGAACACGCCATTATCCTTTGAAAGGTGGTTCCATCAGAGGCACAGAATGGCAGCACCAGTTGCCTCAGTATATAGAGTTTTCAGCTAAGATGTTGATGCAGATGACGTTCAGTACAGAAGCATGTTTTTACTATTTGGTCGTCTTCCTCACAATCAAGAAGGGACTTTGACAGCATCGGGAAATCCTGTTGTCTTGGCTGAAATAATTTATTGGGTATATATAGCCTGCATATGCAAAAGAAAAGGGAAGCCCTGAAAATACTTCTGTATATCTACATTGAAGGTGATTGTACTCTGTCCCATTGACTAACATTTTGTAGCAAGCATGGAACAAAGACCTAAATCCTCAAAGCACTAATTAGTCAGTGCACTTGCTTTATCCATATTATGTTGATGTTATTCAACAGGAGAAGGGTAAGCACTTGTGGCTAAGCAATGACTTTAAAGTGAAATGTGATACACACAATTGATATTTTCATTTAAGAATGGATGATAGCCATCCATATGCATAGTAAATACATCTTAAAAATGATTCTGGTGTAAGATTCATAAATATTTCTGATTATTTGTTGTACAGCTGTCTGCGGCCTTGTCAGCAGGTGGCTTTTTAATCCCAGTGCACTTTCTGTTTAATTAAATACTCTGAAAAGAACGAGCTACTTTTGACAGGCGGCTTTTTAATCAATCTGACCAGGCAAACCAATCAATACCAAATGGGTTTATTTATTCAAGTAATAATAATGATGAAAGATAAGAGCTAATTACAGTGGTGCAGCTGTCTGCTGCTGACATACAATTCACTAATCTGTCGCTTTGCTGCCCACAGATGATGAATCTCCTGGCCTCTATGGGTTCCTGAATGTAATCGTCCACTCAGCCACTGGATTCAAACAGATATCAAGTAAGTCAATAAGCATTTACTGTTGCTCATGCTTAAATCCTTTTTAGTTTGTGAATACTGAGCTCCTTCTGCTAGTTTTACAATACGCATAATTCTGTCTTGCGACATCTAGAAAAATCATCAATTGTAAATTACAAATGCTAGTAAATAGAAAATAATGGGTGTCTGGAAAAGATTATGAAATGGTAATGTATGTGGATACCAGGGAGTGATTGGAAGTCAGTAATCTAATCAAGGAATTTAGATAGTCTCTTGCATTATTAAAGTTCATTTGCTCATTAGGATATTTTTGTTTTTTTGTGTGTTTTATTATTGAAGGCTGGCCATGAACATGCCATCACTACAATATTAAGTCTTTTGCGCCCTTCTCCTGTAGTGTTGATACTTGTTTGTGTTCAGTTCCATGGGTGCCAGCAGGACTCTAGTACCTTACTCAAATGGCAGTTTTACATGTGTAAATCCTTAGTGAGAGTCAGCTTTTCAACTATAGAGGCATCACAGCAAAATCTGGTTCTCTCCTCATCTGATGTCCACATTCAAGTAGGTTTCCAGGATAACAATTAGGAGCATTAACTCTAAGATCTTCATCTCTCTCTAGCCCAGCAGTGATTGGGCCAATTGTAGCTCTTAGAATTGTGGCCTTGGCTTAGAGCAGAGACTAGGAATCAAATCTTGTCTTATTGCTACACTTAATGATGCCTTTACCCACTGGACCATTGGGAAAGCTAATATTCCATCTTTATCTTACTTATATCTATAATTTACCATTATTTGTGCATATTACAATGTAACTCATTGGTCAATTCTCATTCCATAACTGTTTTGGTTGTCATGCCTCTAATTCTTTCTGTATCCCTCTCTTTTTCTCTCTCATTCTTTGTGTCCCTTCTTAGCTGCCTGTCTTTAAATTTATTTATACAGCAAAATATTCAATGTTCTGTAAATTTAAGGAAAATCAGCCTTTAGTTTTAATTGCCTAAATTTCATGCTTTTGCGCAGGAATCATACAGGACCATGCAACAGAAAGTCACATGCTACATCAGGTCTCACACTCCCAGCGATACGAACATTAAAATTAGGCGGACACTTTCAGTCAGGGAACAATGTTGGGGAGGCTAGACACGGTTGGGTGAGCTGAAAAGTACAATTTCGGGTTGTGGTTGCTGAAAGACATCGTAGAAACATAGAAAATAGGTGCAGGAGTAGACCATTCGGCCCTTTGAGCCTGCACCACCATTCAATATGATCATGGCTGATCATGCAACTTCTGTACCCCATTCCTGCTTTCTCTCCATACCCCTTGATCCCTTTAGCTGTAACGGCCATATCTAACTCCCTTTTGAATATATCCAATGAACTGGCCTTTCTGTGGTAGAGAATTCCACAGGTTCACAATTCTCTGAGTGAAGAAGTTTCTCCTCATCTCGGTCCTAAATGGCTTATCTGTTATCCTTAGATTGTGACCCCTGGTTCTGGACTTCCCCAACATCGGGAACATTCTTCCTGCATCTAACCTGTCCAATCCCATCAGAATTTTATATGTTTCTATGAGATTCCCCTCGCATTCTTCTAAATTCCAGTGAATATAAGCTTAGTCGATCCAGGTTTTCTTTATATGTCAGTCCTGCCATCCCGGGAATCAGTCTGGTGAACCTTCGCTATACTCCCTCAATAGCAAGAATGCCCTTCCTCCGATTAGGAGACCAAAACTGCACACACTATTCAAGGTGTGGCCTCACCAAGGCCCTGTACAACTGCAGTAAGACCTCCCTACTCCTATACTCAAATCCTCTCGCTATGAAGGCCAGCATGCCATTTGCCTTCTTCACCGCCTGCTGTACCTGCATGCCAACTTTCAATGACTGATGTACCATGACATCCAGGTCTCGTTGCACATCCCCTTTTACTAATCTGTCACCATTGAGATAATCTGCCTTCCTGTTTTTGCCACCAAAGTGATAACCTCACATTTATCTACATTATACTGCATCTGCCATGCATTTGCCCATGCACCTAACCTGTCCAAGTCATCCTGCAGCCTCTTAGCATCCTCCTCACAGCTCACACTGCCACCCAGCTTAGAGTCATCTGCAAACTTGGAGATATTACATTCAATTCTTTCGTCTAAATCATTAATGTATATTGTATATAGCTGGGGTCCCAGCATTGAACCTTGCGGTACCTCACTAGTCACTGCCTGCCATTCTGAAAAGGACCCATTTATTCCTACTCTTTGCTTCCTGTCTGCCAACCAGTTCTCTATCAACTTCAATACATTACCCCCAATACCATGTGCTTTAATTTTGCACACTAATCTCTTGTGGGGGACCTTGTCAAAAGCCTTTTGAAAGTCCAAATACACCACATCCACTGGTTCTCCCTTGTCCACTCCAATAGTTACATCCTCAAAAAATTCTAGATTTGTCAAGCATGATTTCCCTTTCGTAAATCAATGCTGACTTGGACCGATCCTGTCACTGCTTTCCAAATGTGCTGCTATTACATCTTTAATAATTGATTCCAACATTTTCCCCACCACTGATGTCAGGCTTTATAATTCCCTGTTTTCTCTCCCTCCTTTTTTAAAAAGTGGGGTTACATTAGCTACCCTATAGAGTCTATAGAATGTTGGAAAATAACCACCAATGCATCCACTATTTCTAGGGCCACTTCCTTAAGTACTCTGGGATGCAGACTATCAGGTCCTGGGGATTTATCGGCCTTCAATCCCATCAATTTCCCTAACACAATTTCCTGACTATAAGGATTGCCTTTAGTTCCTCCTTCTCACTAGATCCTCGGTCCCCTAGTATTTCCAGAAGGTTATTTGTGTCTTCCTTAGTGAAGGCAGAAGCAAAGTATTTGTTCAATTGATCTGCCATTTCTTTGTTCCTCATTATAAATTGACCTGATTCTGACTGCAAGGGACCTACATTTGTTTTCACTAATCTTTTTCTCTTCACATATCTTATAGAAGCTTTTGCAGTCAGTTTTTGTGTTCCCTGCAAGCTTCCTCTCACACTCTTATTTCCCCCCTCCTCCCCCCCCCCCCCTGCTAATTAAACCCTTTGTCCTCTGCTGAATTCTAAATTTTGGTCCCGGTTTAACTTGGCTAGCATGGACTCATTAGCAACATTAAAAGTTCAGAACAATATGACGGTCTTGTAAAAATATAATGGCCCGGATTTTGCTCTGAGCCGCAAAGGAATGGTTTTCGCTGTTCACAGTCGCCCAGAGACTTAGTGCGGCGCCCTCTACAGGAGATTTGTGAGCAGGTTGAATCAGATTGAAGAATCCTTACTCAGACATGCAGACTGAAAACCAGAGAAGTAAAAAAAATATATAAATTACATTTAGATCTTTGTACAGGAAGCAAAATAAAGATTGGGGCATTAAAAAGGATATAGAGGCACTGGAGGTGGTGTAAAACGATTTACATGGATGATACCAGAACTACAAGGTTATACCTCTCTGGAAAGGATGAACAGACTGGGCCTCTTTTCTCTTGAAATGAGAAGGCTGAAAGATGACCTAATAGAGGTTTTAAAATTATTAAAGGTGTTGACACATAGTGTTTCCACTTGTGGGGAAGAGCAAAACTAGAGACAATCAATATAAGATAGTCACCAAGAAATCAAATAGGAAATTGAGAAGTAATTTCTTTACATAGAGACTGGTGAGAATGTGGAACTCACTACCACAGGGAGTGTTTGAGGTGAATATTATAGATACATTTAATGGGAATCTAAATAAGTATATGAAGATGAAGAGAACATAGGAACAGGAATAGGCCATTTAACCCCTCAAGCTGGTCCCACCATTCAATGAGATCATGGCTGATCTGCAAACTAACTCCATATACCCGCCTTTGCTCCATATCTCTTAACATTTTTTTTAACCAAAATGTATTATCAATCTCAGATTTAAAGTTAACAATTGACCTAGCATCAATGGCGGTTTGCAGAAAAGAGTTCCAAATTTCTACCACCCTTTGGGCTAGAAATTCACCACTGTAATGATCGATTTAGCTCCATTTTGTGGCACCAGAAGATTTTTTTTGGAGCTAAATAAATGTAAGGACATTTTGCTAGTTACGCCAGTGGTGTAATGCCGTCCTTAAAAAAAAAAAAAAATAAGGGCCGATTTTTTTTTTTGAGAAACATTTTTGTGGCGTCACTCGGCGTTGAAACCAACGATCACGCCGTTTTTGAGAGTTTCCCCAATAAGGACAGTGTTAAATACCAATTTGAAAAAGCTTGCCTTACCTGGTCGAGTCCGATTGAAATTGGCAGTAACGGCACCAGCTTGGAAAACGGAGCTTCTTTGCAGGGAGTTTATAATGCGTTTTTAGGGACATTTAAGGGCATTTAATGACATTTAAAGAATGGAGTCTATTCTATCTTTGCCATATGCGGTGAGTGCTTATGTTATCCTGGATTATCATTTAAGAAGGCTTATTCGACAGCATTATCATGAAACACTGCATAAGTTTGGTTTAGTTGAAAAAATAATTTGCAGTCTATTAAACATTTGTACACTTGTACTTAACTTTAATAAAACATTTTATATTAAACTTTAAACTTTTAAATTAACATCACTTAAATAATAATAAAAGAACAGCGAAACAACAACAGCAAACAAATGTCAGCTGCAGCCATCTCTCCCCCACCCCTATTTAAAAACTGCCGCGCTGCGTGCCCTTCTTGCTCGCGCCCTTCTTGGACTTGCTACTAGCCTTGGCCGTTTCCTTAGCCTTAGGCCATTTCCCGGTGAGCTCAAGGTTTTTCTTAGTGTCTCGGGTACGGTGCTTCGCTTGTTGGGGGACAGACCCAGAATACGGCAATCCGGAAGGCCCAGGTTTGGCCTCTTCGGCCTGTGGATCAACCAGCACACTACCTGTTGAGGTTGGTCTGGGGATTGGAGTGGGAATAGCATCACTTGATACCGTCGATTGCCGCTGGGCAATGACAGCCTGGGTGTGTTTCCGTGTTGCAGCGACGATCTCCGACATGCCTGCAGATAGTGCTGCTAATCCTCCCAATGTGCGCTCCCTTATGTCAGCAGATAGTGCTGCTATTTCTCCCATGATCCCACCCATGGCCTCAAGGAGAGATTTTGTAAGCTGAATACTCTCCACTCATTCCCATGAGCTGTACCACCTCCTGTGGAGCCTGCATTTCAGGAGAGAGCTATTCAGGTCTCCTCCTCCTCCGTACAGATGGGCCTGCTGCTGCTGCCCTGAGTGTGCTTTCCTGCAACCCACTGGGACCTGCGACCTCGTAGGGTGGACAACCCAGAAATGACCCCCCGCGCGTAGAGCTGTTGAAAACGCATGGTACATCCGTAGCTTGCACCTCCTCCAATTGCAATACCACCGTCTGATCCTCCTCTTTTCCATTCCACCCCCCCCCCCCCATGAAAAATATTGTCGGCCTCCTGCTGCTTCTCATTCTCCTCCTCCTCATCCTCCTGATCGCCATATAGAACTTGTTCAGTATGGCCAAGATCGTCGGGCTCATCCACTTCTGCTTGTGGCGAGGTGGTGGAGTCTTCTTCATTATTGGGTGTCTGTGAAACATCTGCAAAATATAACACAACAGACGGATGGTTAGCAGCAGAGGAGGGGACGTGAGTAGGTTCACAGAGCGCAGGCTCATTTGAAGGACCACAACAAATGACAGTACATCATATAAACTGAAGCGTAGTCCACTTGTGCCAACCCAGACTGGACTTTGCAGGACTTACCCTCTCCGCAACCTGGGCCCAGCATCCGCACAGGTGGTCGATCTTTGGGACCCACCACTAAGACCTGCAATTCTACTTTCCAAGGCTGTTAGTGGGTGCAGTTTTGGCGGACCTCCACCAGTTTTCGTCCGCTCTCGGTGGTTGTCAGACACCTTCTTCTGCAAAGATGGCAGTAGAAATTTTTAAGAGTGGGGCCTTCTGCTGTCATGGCACACACATTTACCATTCAAGTAATTGTAGTGCATAAATAAAAATATTACTTACTCGAACTGCTTAGCAAAGGTCCTCCCACTTTTTCCGGCACTGCTGGCCAGTCCTCCTGATGGACCCCACTGAGGAAACCTGCTCTGCAATGCATCCCCAAGCTTGAGCTATTGCTGCTGGTTTAAGTTTACCAGGACCCTTCTTGCCAACCTGACTCCATCCTCTATCCACAGCGCCTACCAGGGCCTCATTGGTATCTTGGTTAAACTTCCTGGTCCTTTTCCTTTCCAAATCAGACTCCCATTTTTTGTTTTGCAGCTCCTATGTGGAGGTACTCTCAAATCTCCTGAAACTTTTTCAATGGTCTTTAACAATGGCTGATCCAGACCAGGAAGTGTACTGCGTATGCATGGGCACACCCATCACATGAAAAACGGGCAATTTTTTTTTTTCTTTCTTTTTTTGCGCATGCATAGAACTGGTGTTATTTTTAACACAAAAATATTTATCTCCATCCTCAAAAACGGGTATATTTTATCGCTACGCCAACATTTTTAAAAAAACTTTTGCTGCAACTTAGGCCTTACTTTTTTGTCGTTATTTCGGCATTAAAAAATGTCCGTTATTCGCAAATAGTGCCAAAAAATGCTGCTATTCTTAAATGTGGAATTTTTAGCCCATCTGAAAATTCCGGTTGGAGGCTTCCCGCGGGCAATTGCCTTCTGACCGAAGATTTTTTACGAAAGTATCTGGTGGTCTCGGAGGCACCCTGGATTCCGGTGGGGAGGCCTCTCTTCCCACGCTGCGAAGCGCGCTCCCGTCCGGAGGGTTCCCATGCAGAAGATGCAGTCACATGTGACTGTTCAGCCAATCAGGTAGGTGGTCTCCATTAATAGCACTGAGACTCGTGTATCTACCAGTTCTCAGTGCTATTTATGGGGAAAAAAACAAACACACACTAACAAAAAATAAAAACTGACCTCACATAATTAAAATTAATTGAAATTAAAGTTAATAAATGCCTTAGAAAAAAAACAATATATTTCTGATTTTTTTTTAAAGTTTTGTGATTCGGGTTAAAAATAAACTTACCTTTGTGGGCAGAGCTTTTAACAATACAATATGATTGTTTTATTTAATTTTATTGTGTTTGTGTGTTTTTAAACACTTGAGCCTGTAAAAGTAGGCTATGTGCCAGCTTCTTCAGGCGCAAGATTTTTGAGGACAATTGCTGGGTAAGATATGAGTAAATCCCGCAATCTTGCCCGTACAAATGTCCTCGCTCCCGATCTGTGAATCATCTGTCAAGCTCCAGCTTGATAGATCGGAAAAGCGGGTTTTCAGCGCATGCGCATTGCGCACTGAAAACTGTCTTTTCCAATGCCTTCCCGGGTCGGTAGAAACTTCATAAGGGCCCAGGACGTCGGGATTTCTACCCCATTAATAGATTAAGTGAATGGGCAAAACTGTAGCAAATGGATTTCAATATAGACAAATGTGAGGTCATCCACTTTGAACCTAAAAAAACAATAGAACAGAATACTTTTTAATTGGTAAACCAGGGCTTTGTTTAGCTGCAGCATAACGTCTACCCCCTTGTATTCTAGTTCTCTAGATATAAAGGCCAGCATTCCATTAGCCTTTTTAATTATTTTCTGTTCCTGTCCATGACATTTTAATGATCTTGATCTCCAAGTCTATCAGTGAGGACTGCAACAGCACACCCGGTGGAGAAGCTGGGTATCTCAGACAACAACTTCTGATTTCCGAGTTTAACAGCATATGTGCAGACGCCAGAAGCTACTGTCAAATTTACCCTGTAATAAGGGTGAGCACTGTTACCTCGCTGTTATTGCAGCAAAATCTGGGCCAATATTATATTATAGACACAAAACATTTCATAATATGCAGATATAACAATATTATTAAACAAAAAAAAGTCTTCATTCATAATGTTTTGATAACTAGATTTTAAGTGGGTTTTATTTAATTTATTTTAGTGGTGAGCCCCTACTTGCAATGTAAGAATTTTTAGGAACAGAGGATAGCCATTAGACCCAAAGCCCTAACGTATTGATAGATCAGTCCCACCTTCTTACCATATCCTTCAAACCTTTCTCCAGGTACAATCCATGTCAGTGGTCTTTTCTGATAACTTATTCTGCAAATCTATTAGACTTCTTACATCTAACATCGTAGTTTTGAACTAGTGTCATTTGGTCTTGGAGCTATTTGCCATGGTGAGCAATTTCTGCGAGTAAAGAGAGAGACTTGGATCACCACCAGAAGATGTGGGTTCAAGTCCCACTCCAGAGACTTGAGCACAAAATCTAAGCTGACACTCCAATGCAGTACTGAGGGAGTGCTGCATGTGTCGGAGGCTCCTTCTGTCAGATGACCTAAAAGATCCCATGGCACGATTTTGAAGAAGAGCAGAGGAGTTCTTCCCAGTGTCCTGACCAATATTTATCCCTCAACCAACACCTAAAAGCACAGATAGTTAGGTAATTTAATTAGGTAATTCAACAATTAAAAGCACAGATGGTTAGATAATTTATTTCATTACTGTTTGTGGGACATTGTTGTGCACAAATTGGCTGCAACATTTCCAAACATTAGAACAGTGACTACACTTCAGAACAGTACTACGTTGTCTATAAAGCATTTTGGGACATTCTGAGGTTATGAACGGCACTATGTAAATGCAAGTCTATCTTTCTTTTTCTTTACCACCGGATCCTTCTCTTGTGTTGTATCCTGTAGCCTAGAGCCATTTAGTTCACAGTCCCACTATTGATTACCCTTCTCATTACTTTGTATTTGTCCACTTTAAATACTAAATACTATTGGCTACTCATCAGCCAACTTCTTGATTTATCTATATCCCTTTGTATTTACTTTACCTGTTCCCTATTTTGAACCCATCCTCTTCCATTTTGGTTGTCATCTGAAAACTTAGTTGGTGTCCTAATTCCAAATTATTTATATACTCACCATTACCTCTGTGTACCCTGCTCGTGACTCCTTGTTGTGTCAATGCCGCTACATTGACAGCTACTTTCTTCCTTTCATCATGCTATCTGTGGTTTTATACTTCACATTTTTTGCCCTATCCCCACATTATTTTCAGTGCTGCCCACAACAATCTTTTCCCTCTGTAACTTTTCTTTTCTCGTGCTATGTACTTGTTCTGTATTCCGTGTATAGTGTTTCTAAACATGATCCATGTTTTCTCCTCATTTTTCCCCTCCTAAAAGCACTGATTAAGCTCACCTCACATTCTGAAAATCTATCATCATGAGGCTAACCTTAAACTCCATCATATTGTGTTCTCTGTCACTAATGTGCTCTCTGACTTGTATTAACATTTCCTGATTGTTGCTTGTCATGCAGTCCAATAGTGTCCCTACTTGAATGCTCCATGTAACAGTCCAGTATTGTGTGCAGGATCATGTTTTCATTCTCCTTGTCCCCTTGTTGATTTCCAAATCTATCTCTGGTGCATTGAAGTGACCCAGCTGCATTTGCCTCTGTGAACACTTCACTTATTTGACTATAAAGTCTTGACCCAGTCTCTCGTCCTGTGCTGGTGGTCTATAGCAGACATCCTTAGTTACTTTCCTTCTTGTATCTCTAATCTCTAGCAACAGGCTTTCCACCTTATCCGTACCACGACCAGTTAAACCCATATCCTTTCAAATCAACAGCAACTTGCATTTACAGCGTTCCTTTAATAAAAGTCATGTCCGAAGGCACTTCATAAAAAGGTGAAATGAAATCAGTTCTTGAGTCAAGAAGGGTGACTGGGAACTTGATCAAAAGTTGAATCTTGAGGTTTTTAAAAGTGGGAAGGCAAACTGGTTTAGGGAGGGATTTGAAAAGATAGGACAGAAGTGCTTAAATACTCTCAGCAATGGGGAAAAAAGGAAGAGGGAGATGCACAGAAGGTTGACTGGTGTGGAGGAGGGGATATAGGACTGGAGGAGATTGTACAGATGGGATAGGGCAAGGCCATGGAGGGATATTTAGATGAGAAAAAGGATTTTGAATTTAATGCATTAGGAGATGGAGAGCCAAGGTAGGTCAGTGAAGTGGGGGTGATGGATAAGTGGGAAGACAGAGAGGAGGACTAGGCAGGTAGTGCAGGAGTCCCCTGAGTCCGTCTCGCTCTTTAACCGGTATTCTCTTCTGAGTACCGGTGGGGGTGACAGTGCCTCTGGGGAGTGCAGCCAGAGCCAAGCCCACAGCACCACGGGTAGCTCTGCTGCACAGGGTGGGGGGGGGGGGGGGGGGGGCGGGGGGGTGGGGGGCGGGCGGCGGGGCGGGAGGGAGGAAGAAGAGTGGATGAGCTACAGTGGTAGGGGATTCAATAGTCAGGGCCGCAGACGTGACTTGAGGATGGTATGTTGCCAGGGTCAAGGATGTCACCGAGCGGCTGCAGGGCATTCTGGGGGGAGAGGGTGAACAGCCAGAGGTCGTGGTCCATATTGGGACCAATGAAATAGGTAGGAAGAGGGATGAGGTCCTGCAGGCAGAGTTTAGGGAGCTAGGAGAGAGATTAAAAAGTAGGACCTCAAAGGTAGTAATCTCCGGATTACTCCCGGTGTCACGAGCTAGTGAATACAGAAATAGGATGATAGAGCAGATAAATGCGTGGCTGGAGAGATGGTGTAGGAAGGAGAGCTTTAGATTACTGAGGCATTGGAACTGCTTCTGGGGGAGGTGGGACCTGTACAAGCCGGACAAGCTGGGGGAGCCGGGACCAATATCCTCTTTTGGTGGGGATGGGGTGGGGGGGTGTTGTTAGTGCTGTTGGGGAGGATTTAAACTAGCTTGGCAGGGGGATGGGAACCGGAGAATAGGTTCAGTAGGGAGGGGAGTAAAGCTGGAATTAGAAAGCAAAAAATGTAGAAAGTGAATTTGAAGGACAGAGGAAACAAGCAGGAAAAAAATGGTTAAAAAAAAATTTAAACGCTCTTTGTATAAATGCAGGTAGCATTCGTAACAAAATAGATGAGTTGACGGCAGAAATAGATACAATGGGTATGATCTGATAGCCATTACAGAGACGTTGCAAGGTGACCAGGATTGGGAACTAAATATTCAGGGGTATTTAACAATTCGGAAGGACAGGCAGAAAGGAAAAGGAGGTGGGGTAGCACTGTTAATAAAGGATGAGATCAGTGCATTCATGAGAAACAATATTGGCTCAAAGGATCAGGATGTTGAATTAGTTTGGGTGGAGATAAGGAATAATAAGTGGGAAAAGTTGCTGGTGGGCATAGTCTATAGGCCCCCTAACAGTAGTTACACTGTTGGACAGAGTATAAATCAAGAAATAATAGAGGCTTGTAATAAAGGAACGGCAATAATCATGGTCGATTTTAACCTTCATATTGATTGGACAAAGCAAATTGGCCAGGTTAGCCTTGACGAAGAGTTCATATAGTGTATCTAGAACAGTATATTGTGGAACCGACCAGGGAGCAGGCTATCTTAGATCTGGTACTGTGTAATGAGGCAGGATTAATAAATGATCTCGTAGTAAAAGATCCTCTAGGAATGAGTGACCATAACATGGTTGAATTTCAAATTCAGTTGGAGAGTGAGAAAGTTGGTTCTCAAACCAGGATCCTAAGCTTAAATAAAGGAGACTACAAAGGTATGAGGGCAGAGTTGGCTAAAGTGGACTTTGAAAATAGATTAAAGTATGGGACGGTTGATGAGCAGTGGCAGACATTTAAGGAGATATTTCATAACTCGCAACAAAAATATATCCCAATGAGAAGGAAAGTCTGTAAGAGAAGGGATAACCATCCGTGGCTAAATAAGGGAGGGTATCAAATTGAAAACATGGGCATACAATGTGGCCAAGACTAGTGGGAGGTCAGAGGATTGGGAAACTTTTAAAAGCCAGCAAAGAACGACTCAAAAAACGATAGAGAGGGAAGAGTAAACTAGTACAAAATATAAAAACAGATAGTAAGAGTTTCTACAGGTACATAAAAAGGAAAAGAGTGGCTAAATAAATGTTGGTCCCCTAGAGGATGAGACTGAGGAATTAATAATGGAGAACAGGGAAATAGCAGAGACGTTGAACAAATATTTTGTGTCGGTCTTCGCGGTAGACGACACTAAAAACATCCCAATAGTGGATAATCAAGGGGCTATAGGGAGAGAGGAACTTAATACAATCACTATTACTAATGAAGTAGTACTTGGTAAAATAATGGGACTAAAGGCAGACAAGTTCCCTGGACCTGATGGCTTACATCCTAGGGTTTTAAAAGAAGTGGCTGCAGAGATAATGGATGCATTAGTTGTAATCTACCAAAATTCCCTGGATTCTGGGACGGTCCCAGCGGATTGGAAAACTGCAAATGTAATGCCCCTATTTAAAAAAAGAAGGCAGACAAAAAGCAGGAAACCATAGACCAGTTAGCCTAACATCTGTTGTTGGGAAAATGCTGGAGTCCATTATTCAGGAAGCTGTAGCGGGACATTTGGAAAAGCATGATACAATCAAACAGAGTCAGCATGGGAGCTCCCATTACAAAGGGAGCTCCCATTATCAATGAAAATACTCCATGTTCATTGATAGTCCAGGCCACATGATCCCAGGACCCATACGTTCCTGGGATATTGGGCCCATACGCTGGACTGAGAATGGAAGTCTCGGACCACAAGTCTATGTTCCTCCGGGACCACCAGGTAATTTTGTAAAAGAAAGTTCGGTCAGAGGTATCCGCCCGCAGGAAGCCTGCGACCACAATTTCTGGGGCATTAACATAACGTGGATTTTAAATTAGAGGAGAAAAGATTAATACACCTTTAAAATCGAACTTCGTCATGAGGTGAACATGTGGAATAGTTCACCACAAAGGCAGCAAAAGCATGCATGATTCCTGCAGGTTCCTAAGGTTCTCCTGACATTGGCCACAGGCTCTTATTTTCCATTTTGCTTCCCCAGGAATTAGCACTGATAATAACTAGGAATGGTGGTTGTGGGAGGTTGCACTGTATAATGAGAATTGTTGGGCCTGACTGGCTTTTCTCTCTTTTCATATGTTTGTAATCTATTTTGCAACTCGCTGCACCAACTAGTTTTATTTAACAGGCAGCACTTCTTATCCAGATGTCTTGTGTAATTATTATGTCTAGATTTGTTTTTCTTGTTTTGAACAGATTTATACTGTACATTAGAAGTAGATTCATTTGGCTACTTTGTCAACAAGGCAAAGACGAGAGTCTACAGGGACACAATGGAACCAAACTGGAATGAGGTGAGTCTTCATAGACAGGCTTTGGACCCCTGTCCATACTGACTGACTAGAACTGACTATTCCATCTGACTGCAATGGCATGAATGCAGTTTTACTCCATTTCTAGGCAGGAAGGCAGGCAACCTGTTCTCCAAGAGTGTTGTTTTGTGACTGTCTTCTGGATGCTTGAGTGATGCAGCCAATCGCCTTCTAAGTTTTCCCTGCCAAACTGAGGAAACATCTGGTTCCCACTCTGCATATTCCCTGAAAACTTGACCCACTGTTTGCTGAGCTAAGTCTGCCTGTCGGACGTTTGATTCAGTGCATTCGTAGATATGGTGACTGAGAAGCTCCCTAATGGGCAGCTTAGTAAATGTAATGTGTGGTGCAGTGCCAGATTTGAATCCTGGTCTGTTCTGTGTAAGCAGGTCTCAGCCATTGGGCCTCTGCAATTGTGTGCAGCTGGGCAAGGGAGGGTTAAAATCAGCCAGGGTTCTTGCTCCTGATCATTGTCCCTTGATCCATACTGCTTTTCCCTCCCTAATGGTCACATTTCCTGGGTTCTTCTATGAATAATTTATTTTTTGGACTATGTACATGGCTTGGTGAGGGGAGGGGGCTGCAGGGACCACCTGTAAATTTGGAAGAGTAAAAAAAAAAGCAATGGGGCTCGTGTGATATTGTGGAATAATAAGACCATAAGGGTAAGAAGATAGTGTCGGGTGAAGAAAACTGGTTTAAAAAAATTATCTGGTCCTATTGTTTCTGCAGTGGTTAGTGTGTAAAATGTACTAATTATAGGAATGCCTGATTGATGATGTTGGAACTTTAAAAAATGACCTTGTTTTTATTTCGCAATGTTTAACCACCCCCGCCCCTCCCCCCCCCCAGAATAATTACATTATATATGAGTTATTTGAAATTCTTGGGAAATAATTTGATGTTATAAGACTTGAAGTAAGGCACAAACAATCAGAATTGCTAAAAGATAGCCATCAGGAGCTTCCCGCAAAGTCTCGGTGAGTTTATCCAGTGAGTAACTGTCCATACTTCCTGCTCAAAACACATGTACACAGACAAAATTGAGCTCAGTTCTCATGCATTCCTCTGTCAAATATCCTGCCAACTAACCATTTAGATTCAAATACAAAGAATGGACAAAGTACCAGAGAGCAACTGTATAGAAACATAGAAAATAGGTGCAGGAGTAGGCCATTTGGCCCTTCAAGCCTGCACCGCCATTCAATGAGTTCATGGCTGAACATGAAACTTCAGTACCCCATTCCTGCTTTCTCGCCATACCCCTTGATCCCCCTAGTAGTAAGGACTACATCTAACTCCTTTTTAAATATATTTAGTGAATTGGCCTCAACAACTTTCTGTGGTAGAGAATTCCACAGGTTCATCACTCTCTGGGTGAAGAAGTTTCTCCTCATCTCGGTTCTAAATGGCTTACCCCTTATCCTTAGACTGTGACCCCTATCTGAAGAAAGACTCAGTGCCTTCAGGACAGGAGGGCAAGGGAGAAAAAGGAGAGACCAAAAAACATAGAAACATAGAAAACAGGAGCAGTATTAGGCCATTCAACCCTTCGAGTCTGCACCACCATTCAATATGATCATGGCTAATCCATTATCTCAACACCATATTCCTGCTTTTTCCCCATATCCCTTGATGCCTTTTGTTTCTAGAAATCTATCTATCTCCCTCTTAAATATATTCAGTGACTTGGCCTCCACAGCCTTCTGTGGTAGAGAATTCCACAGGTTCACCACCCTCCTGAGTGAAAAAAATTCTCCTCATCTCAGTCCTAAATTTCCTACCCCGTATCCTGAGATTGTGATCTCTTGTTCTAGACTTCCCAGCCAGGGGAAACATCCTCCCCGCATCCAGTCTATCCAACCCCGTCAGAATTTTATCCCCTCTCATTCTTCTAAACTCTAGTGAATACAGGCCTAGTCGACCCAATCTCTCCTCATACGACAGTCCTGCCATCCCAGGAATCAATCTGATGAACCTTCGCTGCACTCCGTCTATGGCAAGTATATAGGTAAGGAGACCAAAACTGCGCACACTACTCCAGGTGCGGTCTCACCAAGGCCCTGTATAACTGTAGCAAAACATCCTTGCTCCTGTACTCAAATCCTCTTGCAATGAAGACCAACATACCATTTGCCTTCCTAACTGCTTGCTGCACCTGTATGTTTGCTTTCAATGACTGGTGTACAAGGATACCCAGGTCCCTCTGTACATCGACACTTCCCAAGCCATCACCATTTAAATAATACTTTGTACTATGTTTTTCCTATCAAATTGGATAACTTCACATTTATCCACATTATACTGCATCTGCCATGTGTTTGCCCACTCACTCAACCTATCTGAATCGCCTTGCAGCGTCTTTACATCCTCCTCACAACTCACAATCCCCACCTAGTTTTGTGTTGTCAGCAAACTTGGAAATATTACATTTGGTTCCCTCATCCAAATCATTTATTTATATATATATATATATATATATATATATATATATATATATATTGTGAATAGCTGGGGCCCAGCACTGATCCCTGTGGTACCCCCGCTAGTCACTGCCCGCCACCCCGAAAAAGACCTGTTTATTCCTACTCTCTGTTTCATGTCAATTAACTAATTTTCAATCCATGCCAATACATTACCCCCAATCCTGTGTGCTTTAATTTTGCACACTAACCTCTTACATGGGACTTTATCAAAGGTCTTCTGAAAATCCAAATACACTACATCCACTGGTTCTCCCTTATCTATTTTATCAGTTACATCCTCAAAAAAACTCCAGTATGTTTGTCAAACATGATTTTCCTTTCATAAATCCCATTGATATTATCTAAGTGTGCCTTTATCACATCCTTTATAATAGACTCCAGCACTTTCCCGACTACTGATATCGGGCTAACCGATCTGTAGTTCCCCGTTTTCTCCCTCCTTTTTTAAATAGTGGGGTTACATTTGCCACTCTCCAATCTGCAGGAACTGTTCCATAATCTATAGCATTTTGGAAGATGACAACCAATGCAATACCACTACTTCCATGGCTACCTCTTTTAGTACTCTGGGATGCAGATCATCAGGCCCTGGGGATTTATCTGCCTTTCGTCCCATTAATTTCTCCAGCACTATTTTCTTACTAATTATCATTTCCTTTAATTCCTTTTGCTCACTAGACCCATGGTACCCTTGCATTTCTGGGACGTATCCAGTGAAGACAGAACCGAAGTATTTATTTAATTGCTCTGCCATTTCCTTGTTCCCCATTACAAATTCTCCCGTTTCTGTCTGTAAAGGACCTACATTTGTCTTCACTAATCTTTTTCATTTTACAAACTTGTAGAAACTTTTGCAGTTGGTTTTTATGTTCCTTGCAAGTTTACTCTCATACTCTATTTTTCCCCTCTTAATCAATCTCTTGATCCTTTTTTGCTGAATTCTAAACTGCTCCCAATCCTCAGGCTTGCTACTTTTTCTGGCAACTTTGTATAACTCCTCTTTGGATCTAATACTATCCTTAATTTCTTTTGTTAGCCATGGTTGGGCCACTTTTCCTTTTGCGTTTTTACGCCAGAAACGAATGTATAACTGTTGCAATTCATGCATTCGTTCCTTAAATATTAGCCATTGCCTATCCACCGTCATGCCTTTAAATGAATCTTCCCAATCTATCATAGTCAATTCATTCCTCATACCTTTGTGGTTTCCTTTGTTTAGATTTAGGACCCTAGTTTCGGATTGGACTGCTTCATTTTCCATCTTAATAAGAAATTCAAACATGTTATGGTCACTCTTCCCTAAAGGACCCACACAACCAGACTGTTAATTAACCCCTTCGCATTACACAATACCCAATCTACGATAGCCTGTTCCCTAGTAGGCTCCTCAACATATTGGTCTAAAAAAATATCTCGTACACACTCCAGGAATTCATCTGCCACAGTATTATTACTAATTTGGTTTGGCCATTCTAAATGTAGATTAAAGTCACCTACGATTACTGTCGTACCCTTGCTACATGCATCTCTAATTTCCTGTTTGATGCCGTCCCCTACACTACTACTGTTTGGAGGCCTATAGATAACTCCCACCAATGTTTTCTGCCCCTTAGTGCTCCTTAGCTCCACCTAAACTGATTCTACATCTTGATTTTCTGAGCCAATATCCTGTCTCACTATTGCTCTGATTTCATCCTTTACTAACAACGCCACACCACCCCCTCTTCCTTTTTTGCCTGTCCTTCCTAAATATTGAATATCCTTGAATATTCAGTTCCCAACCCTGGTCACCTTGGTCACCCTGCAACCATGTCTCCACAACTATATCATATCCGTATGCGCTGTTAATTCGTCTACCTTATTAACGATGCTTCATGCATTCAGATACAGATTCAGAAAAAAGGTAGCTCACTGGCTAATTTGCACCATATGATGTGGCAGTGAGCTATAGAAAGCAGAGTAAAACAAATGAAAGGAGTTGTACAGATTTATCCCAACCACAACAACAGTAAAAGTTAGAAATACAACACAGGCCCATCAGCATCTATAATGCGAAAATACAGTTTCATGTTTAATGCGCAAACACTTCATTTCAAACCCAAAATGTTACCTTGTCTTTTCTCTTTTAGATGATGATTGGCCCATTATGTATTTACCAGCATTTGGAATTTTTTTCTCCTTTATTTCTGGCTGATTTTCTGTCCTATATTTTCATCCACCAGAAGCAATAGGCTCTGATAAGGCAGGGAAGTAACTCCTTTCACTTGTTTTACTCTCCAGTTTTAATTAACTTCAACAACAGCAATTAATGAGATAAACAGGGACTCATTTATTTACTTTAATTCAGTTGCGAGCCACTTATTTTGCCCTGAAACTGCCATATGTCTCAGGGTTATTCAGATGCCAATATTTGAAGGGACAGTGACATTCTCGGGATATGGGCAACACCATATCACACTTGGAGTACTGTGTATGGTTCTGGTCGCCATATTATAAAAAGAATATAGAGCCACTGGATGGGGTGCAGAAAAGATTTACAAGGATGATACCAGAAATGCGAGGGTATACATAGTAGGAAAGGATGAATAGGCTGTGATACGTCCTTACTACACAGTATAAATGCACACAAGGCCCATGCTTGAGAGAAGGTCAGTCTGTGACCTGTCCTTTATTCCTTAGCACTGAAGTGATGAAGGTGGGTGGAGCTTCCCCCTTTTATACCTGAAGGTCCAGGTTAGGAGTGTCTCCCACCTAGTGGTCAGTGTTCTCACGGTGTACAACTTAGGTCAGTTTATACATGGGTTACAATGCTGGTTGAATACATGACATCACCTCCCCCCCCAAAGTCTTATTGGGATCACAGGTTGAGTCTCTCTGGTGGTTTACGCTCCCTTGTAGAGCGCCTAAGTTGGGGCTCCGGTTGTTGGGCGCTGACCTGAGTGTCTGCTGTTTGCAGTGCCTCAGGCCTCTCCGGACTGCCCACAGTGACTGGGCTCTCCTCCCTTTGGTTCCGGTGTTCGGTCACCTGTGGTGGAGTGAACTCTATATCGTGTTCTTCCTTTGCTTCTTCTATGGGGTTGCTGAACCTCCTTTTTGTTTGATTCACATGTTTGCGGCAGATTTGTCCATTGGTAAGTTTAACTACCAGAATCCTATTTCCCTCTTTGGCAACCACGGTGCCTGCGAGCCATTTGGGCCCTGCAGCGTAGTTGAGGACAAAAACAGGATCATTTACATCAATACATCGCGCCCTCGCATTCCTGTCATGGTAGTGATATTGTGACTGGCGCCTGCTCTCTACAATTTCTTTCATGGTGGGGTGTATAAGGGATAATCGGGTTTTGAGCGTCCTTTTCATTAGTAGCTCTGCCGGTGGAACCCCTGTGAGTGAGTGTGGTCGGGATCTATAGGCCAACAGGAGGCGTGATAAGCGGGTTTGTAGGGAACCCCCTTGGAATCTGAGCATCCCCTGTTTGATTATCTGCACTGCTCGTTCTGCCTGGCCATTTGAGGCCGGCTTGAACGGTGCCGTTCTAACATGGTTAATTCCATTGCCTGCCATGAAGTCCTGGAATTCAGTGCTTGTGAAGCACGGGCCATTGTCGCTGACCAAGATGTCCGGTAGACCGTGGGCGCCGAACATTGCCCGTAGACTTTCGACCGTGGCAGAGGATGTGCTTGAATTTAAAATGTCACACTCGATCCATTTGGAGTAGGCGTCTACTTCAACCAAAAACATTTTCCCCATGAAAGGACCTGCGTAGTCCACATGGATGCGTGACCAAGGCTTGGGGGGCCATGGCCAGGGGCTAAGGGGGGCTTCCCTGGGCGCATGGCCCAGCTGGGCACACGTGTTGCACCTGCGAACACAAAGTTCCAGATCTGCGTCTATCCCTGGCCACCAAACGTGTGACCTGGCAATTGCCTTCATCATGACAATGCCCGGGTGCCCATTGTGGAGTTCTCTGATGAACACCTCTCTGCCCATCTGGGGCATGACTACGCGGTTTCCCCACAGTAGGCAATCGGCCTGAATCAAGAGTTCATCCTTGCGCCTGTGAAATGGTTTAAATTTCTCAGGGCATGCCCTGTACGTGGCTGCCCAGTCCCCATTCAGGACACATTTCTTGACTAGAGACAATAGCGGGTCTCTATTTGTCCAGACTTTAATCTGACGGGCTGTCACGGGTGAGCCTTCGCTTCCGAAAGCTTCAACAGCCATGACCATCTCAGCACCATGCTCGGTAGCCCCCTCAGTGGTGGCTAGTGGGAGCCTGCCGAGTGCATCGGCGCAGTTTTCGGTGCCCGGTCTGTGCCGAATTGTGTAGTCATAGGCAACTAACGTGAGTGCCCACCTCTGTATGCGGGCCGATGCGTTTGCATTTATGGCCTTGTTGTCGGCCAAAAAGGACGTTGGGGGTTTGTGATCTGTCTCCAGCTCAAATTTCCTGCCAAACAAGTACTGGTGCTTTTTCTTTACCGCATATACACATGCGAGCGCCTCCTTTTCTACCATCCCGTAGCCCCTTTCTGCCTGGGACAGACTCCTTGAGGCATAAGCTACCGGCTGTAACTGACCCTTGGCATTGACATGCTGCAACACACACCCGACACCATAGGACGACGCATCGCACGTTAACACAAGTTTCTTACATGGGTCATATAGCGTTAACAGATTGTTGGAACATAACAAATAGCGTGCTCTATTAAAAGCCCTTTCCTGGCTGTCCCCCCAGACCCATTCGCGACCTTTGCGTAGGAGCACGTGTAGCGGCTCTAGCAGCGTGCTCAATTTGGGAAGAAAGTTACCAAAATAGTTCAGGAGCCCCAGGAACGAACGCAGCTCCATCATGTTACGGTGTCTGGGTGCTCTCTGGATCGCTTCCGTCTTGGATGCAGTAGGGCTGATCCCGTCTGCTGCTACCCTCATCCCCAGGAATTCTACCTTTGGAGCTAGGAAGACGCACTTCGCCTTTTTCAGTCGCAGACCTACCCGGTCCAGTCTGCGTAACACCACCTCCAGGTTGTGGAGGTGTTCTTCAGTATCGTAACCCGTAATGAGGATGTCGTCCTGAAAAACCACCGTCCCTGGAATCGACTTGAGGAGGCTTTCCATATTTCGTTGGAAGATCGCGGCGGGCGAGTGAATCCCGAACGGACATCTGTTGTACTCAAACAACCCCTTGTGTGTCGTGATGGTGGTCAGCTTCTTCGACTCACTCGCCAGCTCCTGGGTCATGTAAGCTGAGGTCAGGTCCAATTTTGGAAAAAGTTTGCCACCGGATAGTGTCGCAAAGAGGTCCTCCGCTCTCGGTAGCGGGTACTGGTCTTGGAGTGACACCCGATTGATGGTGGCCTTGTAATCGCCACATATCCTGACCGACCCATCCGCCTTGAGCACCGGCACAATCGGGCTCGCCCAGTCACTGAATTCGACTGGCGAGATGATGCTTCCCTCAACAGGCGGTCCAATTCGCCTTCTATCTTTTCCCGCATCACGTACGGCACCGCTCTGGCCTTGTGGTGTACTGGTCTTGCGTCCGGGTTTATGTGAATCACTACCTTGGCCCCCATGAAAGTGCCAATGCCGGGTTGAAATAATGAGTCAAATTTGTCCAGGACCTGTGAGCATGATACTTGCTCCACAGAGGAAATTGCATTGACATCGCCCCATTTCCAGTTCATGACAGCAAGCCAACTCCTCCCCAGTAGTGCAGGACCGTCCCCTGGGACAATCCAGAGTGGCAACCTGTTCTCCGAATCTTTGTGGGTCACGACTACCGTGGCGCTGCCTAGCACCGGAATGATCTGCTTTGTGTAAGTCCGTAGCTGTGCGTCAATCAGCGATAATTTTGGCCTCCTGGCCTTGGATGCCCACAACTTTTCGAACTGTTTGATACCCATCAGGGACTGGCTGGCACCCGTGTCTAACTCCATTGATACTGGGATGCCATTGAGGAGCACCTTCATCATTATCGGTGGCGTCCTGGTGTATGAACTATATATGTGCTCCACATGAACTCGCTGAACTTCAGCTTCCAGCGATTTCCCCCAGTGTCCATTTCTGCAATTTCTGCAGGTATTTTGCTCATCTCTGCAAACTCCGGCTGAATGTATGCCTCCACGCCTCCAGCATGAGTTGCGGTTTGAAACAAAAGGTCCCTTGCCAGTCGATCGTCCCTGACTGCCCCTGTTATTGTCCTTGAGTGCACCATTAACAGGTGTTGATGGCCCCATTACTGGCCGCATTGTCCCTTGCAATGGCGTGAATCGCTGTTCAGCTTGCCATTGTCTCTGTCGAACTCCCCCTCTGGGTTCGACTACATATTGGGGCATGCCTGACTGCCCTTGTCTGCCTGGAGAACTGTGTGCTGCTTTAACAATGTTGAATCTCTGTCCCAACCATTCCTTTATACAGTACCTCTCGTCTGTTCTGCTAGTGGCCATGCTCGCATGGTTTAAATCCCAGTTTCTTGTCGCCATTGATATGTCCTTACTACACAGTATAAATGCACACGAGGCCCATGCTTGAGAGAAGGTCAGTCTGTGACCTGTCCTTTATTCCTTAGCACTCAAGTGATGAAGGTGGGTGGAGCTTCCCCTTTTATACCTGAAGGTCCAGGTTAGGAGTGTCTCCCACCTAGTGGTCAGTGTTCTCACTTAGGTCAGTTTATACATGGGTTACAATGCTGGTTGAATACATGACAGGCTGGGTCTTTTTTCTCTTGTAAAAAGATGGCTAAGGGGTGACCTAATAGAGGTCTTTACAATTAGGAAAGGTTTTAATAGAGTGGGTACAGAGAGAATGTCTACACTTGTGGGAAAGAACATAACTAGAGGCCATCAAAGTAAGATATTCACCAAGAAATCCAATAGGGAATTCAGAAGAAACTTCTTTACCCAGAGTGTGATGGGAATGTGGAACTCGCTACCACAGGGAGTGGTTGAAGCAATTAGTATAAATGCATTTAAGGGGAGGGAGGCTAGACAAGCATATGGGGGAGAAGGGAATAGAGGGTTATGCTGAAAGATTTAGGTGAGGAAAGACAGGAGGAGGCTCGAGTGGAGCATAAATGCCAGCATGGATTGGTCGGGCTGAATGGCCCATTTCTGTGTCATATATCCTATATAATCCTATGTAAAACCAACCTTACCCTAGTTGCCCTGAGGGTGTTGATAGTCAACCACATAATATGTGATTGGAGTCACTTGTAGGCTAGACAGAATAGGGGTAGTAGGTTCCCTTCCCTTGCATTTTTACAACAACCTGACCGGTTTCATGGTCATTTCGTTCAAAGTTCTCTTCCATTTTATGTTTTTCTTTTCTCTAATTTCTATCCTGCCCTACCCTCCCCTTGTAATGGTATTAACTTGTTGCTAGGGCAGAGTTTTGCAATGCCAGTCATCCCTTCCATACCACACCCAAGTAGCCATTATTCATGTGTGAGTCTTGACATTGAATGTCAGTAGGCTATTTGATCACAGGGGATGATCCTAATCCTATCCTCACTCACCATTCACACACACACACACATTACCAGGGGGGCATTGGATAGTGATCAGGAGGACAAACATTGACCCAAGGCCTACAGAGGCAAATTGTAGCTCCCCTGCCACTGCATCAATTAATAAGCACAAAGAAGGAATCGACCCTGGAACATGCCTGTTCTGTATGACTCAGCTGTTCCCTGGATAAACCCATTGAGTCATTATAGGGGCCTACCCCATCCTGTATAGAAAAATAATAGATTCACCACTGATTTATTTGCTATGACTGTTAAGGATGCAGATTTCAAAGCCTGATGATTTCCTAGGTCAGATTGTTGTCAGATGAATATGAAATTGGGCCTCTAGTTTTTTATTATGGGTCCTCTCTGTCGGGAATAGCAAGGAAACAGACCCAGCTCAGGACACTGTGATGGCATTAAAATGGATATTTCCACGAAAACATTAAATACAATTGTGGTGAGCATATTCTATTTTAATGTAGAATAGGGAAGTAATAGTAACTATTTATTCCCTTCGCGCCCCCACTCCCCAAACCTTATTTCTCCTTTAACAGTTGTAATATACTTTTTGCAGGAATTTGAAATAGAACTGGAAGGATCTCAGACTCTAAGAATTCTATGTTATGAAAAATGCTACAACAAAACCAAACTCACCAAAGAAGATGCTGAAATTACTGATAAAATCATGGGAAAAGGGCAAATTCAGGTAGGTCCTAAAGACTGCCGCAGAAGTGCGATTCTTTGTCATTAGGTTAACTGGAAACCCAGATACACTCAACATTCAAACAATTATTACTTTTAACATGCATTTTCTTTAACCCACAGAATTTGAAACTGCTAATGACAGGGAGCTTGAATGTCCATGGTTAGATTACTAAATGTTATTTTACAGTCTTTAATTTTTGTCATTACAAGTTAACTCCCACTTCACCAGCAAGTTTTTCCAGAAAAAATGCAACTTATCTGAAATTTCTGTTCGACTTCGAGTTTTTAAAAAATTCAGTGACTTCACCTTACTTAAAGTCTGTCTCAGTTACAATTTTAAATGCCAAAGAGTTATTTTCAACTTACATACTTAAGTTTTCAGGTTTCTGGAGTGAAAATGTAATGGCTGCTTTCTGTGTTTGTTGTGGAATGCAAGTGTTTTGTGGTTGGCAGAGTTGAATCATGTGACCAGCAATACAACTTGGTTAACATGAAGCAATCCCTTTTTTTGAAGGTTAGAATTAATAAGATTTGTGGTGTTATTTTTGATACTTGAGCTATCTAGAACCTTAAACATGTTTTATTGCATTGTGACAATTCAGAATATTATAAATTAAGGCATTGCTTTTCTTAAAGGGGAAAGAAAAACCAGGGAAGTACTCACCCATTTTATAGTGACATACAGAAACAAAAAATATACTTTTCTAAATTTCATCGACAATAGTGATCACTGTGACAGCATTCCATAATATCACCAGCGGGGTTCCATTGAAAGCACTGGGGTTGCAAACTCAAGTTGTCTGAGGACAGACCTGGAGCTGTCCGACCCCACAAAAGAATGCCTCTGTCTGTTGGCAACATTAACAGTGCGACGTTCAGACTGATGAACATTGAAAATTAGATGATTTGAGGAGCACTTTGTGCTTGGATCAAGTTTTATCTCCAGTTAAATTAAGAATTGTATGACACAGCGGTAGATGGGGAATGAATGGTGGGCAGAGCAGGGAAGATCACTTGTCCCTTACATAATTAATTTTAATGGCTTGAATATCTGGCAGGTTCTGAAGAGGTGAGCAAACCATCCTCCACCCACCTGCTAGATTTTCCTTTCTCTGCACTGCCGAGACAATGTTTAACACCCAGGTGGTAAAGACAAAAATCTGCTCGTAGTTTATCCAGAGCCGGCTATAAAAGTAAATAAAGAAACATTTGGTGCAACTGTAATTTCTCCATGTAGAAAGTTTTCCTCATGTCTGAGTAGTGCCTTGGAATGTTTTTCTGGAATTAAAGGCATTATATGAATACAAGTTATTGTTGATTGGGAAAGAATACAATGGTGAACTATGTTAACTAACTTTGATTAAATGCTCCATTCTGTAGCTTACGATTGCACCCATTAAATCTCACAATTGCTTTTAGTATTTCAGAGAAATCAGGTCCAACTTGGCATTGAGTCGCCATCAGTTTTAAATTTATTGGTACAAGTTTTACACAGCAGTAATTTGTTATATTGGAGGAATTCGATCAATGTTCATATTTTAAGAATTAAATATTACGTTTTCTTTATAAAACTATAAAGAATGTCAGGGTAAGAGAAGAGTACTTGCCAGGGTTCCCACTCCAGGATGGCTATCCTGCTGGAAGCTGCATGTATGTGGCTATCAAATAGGGAACACAATTGGAGTTGGCTGTAATTCCCTCTCTGATTGAGCAGCCCACCACACTTGCTGTAAAGGTTCACATATGAGTAATGGCCACATGGGAGAGGTACAGGATGGCTACCACTGCTTAAGGATCCATATCCTTGTCTGAGTTAATGCATTCAGGACAAGGGAGAGATACCATTCACAGACTGTAACAATGTTCTCAGTTTGTCAAAAACTTAGTCAGCTACGTGTGTTTTTTCTTGTATTTCCTTAATAGCTTTTTGCTGTGTGGTCACGAGTGAAAACATGCCAAGAAAAGCATGGAAGCACTGACATTGTTACCATGCTTTATTCATTGTAAAGCTCTGCAATAGTTTCACCTGATTGATGCTGACACCTCATTCGTACAAGTGCCACTTTCTGCATGGTTCCCCAGCATTGAAAGTTACAAGTCATCTGCCAACATTCTCAGCCAGGACATGAGTTGGAATTTGGTAGGAATCTAAAGAAATGGTTCCATGTCCCAACAAGAGTTGGCCCCTGTACGAGGTGAAAAAATTGGAAAGTTGGTCGGGTGTAATCATCAACAGTACTTTTTTTTAGTTTATGTGCTGGCAATTTTCATCTTTTATTCTTGTATGTTTTATCCTCCTCTTTATCCACGGCTTTACATTTGGAGCCGAGAGGATGGGCACACAACCTTCTACCAGTAACTAATGGCATGTAAGCCGTGATCCTGACCAATGGATCCACCACAGACCCATTCCACATTCGGACCGGGGTCAAGGTGTGTCATCGCACCAATGCTCTTCTCGATCTTCCTCGCTGCAATGCTCCATCTCGCCCTCAGCAAGCTCCCCGCTGGAGTGGAGCTAAATTACAGAGCAAACGGGAATCTGTTCAACCTCCAGGCCAGATCCAAGGTCGCCCTATCGTCTATCATGGAGTTACAGTACACAGACGACGCCTGCGTCTGCGCACACTCAGAGGCAGTACGCCAAGCCATCGTCAACACCTTTACCGAGGCGTACGAGAGCATGGGCCTTAGACTAAACATCCGTAAAACAAAGGTTCTCTACCAACTTGCCCCCACCACACAACACTGCCCCCCGGTTATCAAAATCCACAATGAGGCCTTGGACAATGTGGACCATTTTCCATACCTCGGGAGCCTATTGTCAACAAGGGTAGACATAGACGACGAGGTCCAACACCACCTTCAATGTGCCACTGTAGCCTTTGGTCGCCTGAAGAAGAGTTTTTGAAGACCAGGACTTCAAACCCGGCACTAAGCTCATGGTCTACAGAGCAATAGTGATACCCGCCCTCCTTATATGGCTCAGAGACATGGACTATGTACAGCGGGTACCTCAAAACACTGGAGAAGTACCACCACGCTGCCTCCACAAGATCCTGCAAATCCATTAGCAGGACAGGCACACCAATGTCAGTGTTCTCGCTCAGGCCAACATCCCCAGCAGCGAAGCATTGACCACGCTTGATCAGCTCCATTGGATGGGGCACATCGTCCGCATGCCTGACACAAGGCTCCCAAAACAAGGGCTCTACTCGGAGCGTCGACACAGCAAGTGAGCCCCAGGTGGGCAGAGGAAACGCTTCAAGGACACCCTCAACGCCACCTTGAAAAAAGTGCAACATCCCCACCGACAACTGGGAACCCCTGGCCCAAGAACGCCCAAAGTGGAGGAAAAGCATCCAGGAAGGCGCTGAACACCTTGAGTCTCTTTGTTGAGAGCAAGCTGAAGCCAAGCTTCGACAGCGGAAGGCGGGTACAGCAACTCGGGCACCCCACCTTCCTGTTCCTTCAACCACCGTCTGCCCCACCTGTAGGTCCCACATTGGACTCTTCAGTCACATGAGAACTCCTTTTTAGTGTGGAAGCAAGTCATCCTCGACTCTGAGGGCCTGCCTAAGAGAGATGTCAAGGATGCCCATGCGTGGGTCTCCCTTTGGATTTTCTCTTCCCCATTCCTTTGCAGGGAGATGAACTTGGTTTGGGAAACCAGGTTTCATTCAGTTTATCCAACTGTAAGGTTGAATCATGACATCTTTGTTGTTAACTGGTAAAAATTTGTACATTGTGCTTATGGATATGTTCGCCATCAAATTTTCTCCAGTCTATCTGAAGAAAAAATATAGAAGCCTTGCAGCATATTTTGGTTCATTATCGTTGCTACTACATCGGCAAGAGTTAATTTAGAAATAATGACCCATTTAGAATTCAGGCAGATGAATTGTTGAGTCTGTGCATATTGCTGACCTCACTAGTCTTGAGTTCATGGAATATCTGGTCTGAATGTTGTAAACCACTATTAATGTTATGTATAGTTTTTCTTGGGTGGGTAGCTGCTGCAAGTATAAATGATATGAGCAGAATATTCTAATTTCTGGATCATTTGAGGTACTTGCTGTATTTATTTGATGCAATCTGTGCAGCTGCCTGGCTTTATTACATTGGCCTACAGGGAACTAAGAATTTAACATGTTAGAGCTTGTTAGAAGCGGGCTGATGAGGATCTCAAACCCGGCAGCACCAAGTTCATGGTCACAGAGCAGTAGTGATACCCGCCTCCAAGTGCATCAGAGACATGGACTATGTACAGCAGGCACCTCAAAGCACTGGAGAAGTACCACCCACGCTGCCTCCGCAAGATCCTGCAAATCCATTGGCAGGATATCGCACCAACGTCAGTGTTCTCGCTCATGCCAACATCCCCAGCATCGAAGCAATGACTATGCTTGATCAACTCCGATGTACAGGCCACATCGTCCGCATGCCTGATACTAGACTCCCAAAACAAGTGCTTTACTCAGAGCTCCGACATGACAAGCGAATCCCATGTGGGCAGAGGAAACGCTTCAAGGACACCCTCAAAGCCTCCTTGAAAAAGTGCAACATCCCACCGGCACCTGGGAATCCCTGGCCAAAGACCGCCCTAATTAGAGGAGAAGCATCCAGGAAGGCAGCGAATACCTCAAGTCTCTTTGTCGGGAGCACGCGGAAGCCAAGTGCAAAAAGCAGAAGGAGCGCATGACAACTCAAGCACCCCACCCACCTGTCCCTTCACCCACCATCTGCCCCACTTGCGACAGGAACTGTAGGTCCCGCATTGAAAAAAGCATCCCCATCATGTGACTGTGGAGCTCCTAATCAAACCCTGGAGCACATCATTGAGCACTGCCCTCAGAAGGAATTTGCAGGCAGCCTGTAAGCTATCCACGTTAGACCAGAAGCTTTGACCTGGATAGCTGACTTAGATATTGACATTTGATTTGCTTTGTTACTACCATGCGGAAGTCTATAAGTCACATAATCAAAGAACTAGTTTAGATGGCAGAAAGTTTTTCTTTTTGCAGAGGGCTGTTGACCTTTGGAATAAGTTGCAGGCTTGTGCAATGAGTGTGGTTTTGCTGTAAACTTTCAAAAGTCCTGAATCGATGCATACAAAAGGTAAGTGGGATGTTGGGTGATATGATTCACCGTGATCTCCTGGAACTCGTTTTTGATCACCTTTTGAGGGTCAGAGGAATTTCCCAAGTCCAGGGACTTACAGGGGAGGATAAAGAAAAAAAGGGAAGCTTATGTCAACAGCTAAATATTGTAGAATCTCTGGTGGAATATAGAAAGTTCAGAGGTAAAATTAAAAAGGATATTAGGAATGCTAAGAGAGAACATGAAAAATTCTTGGCAAGTGAAATCAAGGAAAACACAAAGATGTTCTATAGTTATCCTCTTGCTCTTAATATATTTAAAGAAAGGGTAGGGCCTATTAGAGACCATGAGAGTAATCTTTTTGTGGAGGCGAAAGATGTGGGTATGGTTCTTAATGAATACTTTGTGTCTGTTTTCACAAAGGAAAGGGGCAATATAGATACTGCTATTGAGAAGTGTGAAATTCTGGATGAAATAAACATAGTGAGAGAGGAGGTATTAAGGGGTTTAGCAGCTTTGAAAGTGGTTAAGTCCCCAGGCCCGGATGAAATGCATCCCAAGCTGTTCAGCGAAGCAAAAAAGGAAATAGCAGAGGCCTAGACCATCATTTTCCAGTTCTCTTTGGATTCAAGCATGGAGGACTGGAGGACTACTAATGTGGTACCCTTGTTTAAGAAGGGAGAAAGGGATAGGCCAAGTAATTACAGGCCTGTCAGCCTAACCTCAGTGGTGGGAAAATTATTGGGAAAAATCCTGAAGGACAGGATAAATCTACATTTAGAAAGGCAAGGATTAATTAAAGCCAGTCAGCACGGATTTGTTAAGGGATGATTGTGTTTGACTAACCTGATTGAATTTTTCGAGGAGGTAACCAGGATGGTTGATGAGGGTGGCGCGTACGATGTAGTGTATATGAACTTTAGCAAAGCTTTTGATCAGGTCCCACATGGCAGACTGGTCACAAAGATAAAAGCCCATGGGATCCAGGGCAAAGTGGCAAGTTGGATCCATTGGCTTGGAGGTAGGAAGCAAAGGGTAATGGTTGATGGATGTTTTTGTGACTGGAAGGATGTTTCCAGTGGGATTCTGCAGGGTCCAGTGCTGGGTCCCTTGCTTTTTGTGATATACATCAATGATCTAGATTTGAATATAGGAAGTATGATTAAGAAGTTTGCAGATGCCACTAAAATTGGCTGTGTGGTTGATAATGAAGAGGAAAGTCATGGACTGCAGGAGGATATCAATCTACTGGTCAGGTGGGCAGAGCAGTGACAAATGGAATTTAATTCGGAGAAGTGTGATGTAATGTACTTGAGGAAGGCTAATAAGGAAAGAGTAGACGCGTTAAACGGTAGGCCACTTAATAGTGTAGATGAGCAAAGGGAACTTGGAGTGATTGTCCACAGATCCCTGAAAGTAGCAGGCCAGGTGGATAAGGTGGTTAAGAAAGCATACGGAATGCTTGCCTTTATTGGCCGAGGCATAGAATACAAGGGCAGGGAGGTTATGCTTAAATTGTATAATACGCTGGTTAGGCTACAGCTGGAATACTGCGTGCAGTTCTGGTCGCCGTATTATTGGAAGGACGTAATTGCACTGGAGAGGGTGCAGAGGAGATTTGTGAGAATGCTGCCTGGAATGGAGAATCTTAGTTATGAGAACAGATTGGATAGGCTGGGTTTGTTCTCCTTAGAACAGAGGAGGCTGAGGAGAGACCTCATTGAGCAATATAAAATTTTGAGGAGCCTGGATATAGTGGATAGTGAGGGCCTATTTCCATTAGTGGAGGGGTCAATTACGAGGGGGCATAGGTTTAAGGTGGTTGGTGGAAGGTTTAGAGGGGATTTGAGAGGAAGTTTCTTCATGCAGAGGGTTGTGGGTGTCTGGAATTCACTGCCTGGAGGGATGGTGGATGCAGAAACCCTCACCACATTTAAAAGGTGCTTGGATGGGCACTTGAAATGCTGTAACCTGCAAGGTTATGGACCGAGAGCTGGTAAGTGGGATTAGACTGGATAACCTCTTGTTGGCCGGCGCAGATATGATGGTAAGTACCTCAGGAAATCTAATATGGCCAGAGTGGTCTTCTGGACTAGTTTCGATCGCCTGGATGGGTTGGAGAGGAATTTTCCCAGATTTTTTTCCCTCCAATTGGCCTGGTTTTTATCATGTCCTCCTTATTTAACACAAAAAGAAAAGCACAATATTGGCTTAGCCCTGAGAATGATACCTCTATGACAACCACGTATACCAGCTGAAGTGGGTGTGTCTACAAGAGTCATCATAGAACACACCAAAGGCATGTTAAAACAGCATTTGAAATGCCTAGTCCGCTCAGAGGAGTATCGTACAGTACAGCCCAGCTGATATTTTCATAGCATAATACATTTTCCACAATTTGCCATCCAACCACGTACCAATATGGAGTACTCAGCAAGGAAAGGTAATAAATAGCAGCAAAGCGATGACCCAGACAAGCAGGAGGAGAATAAAGAGGCTGAAGTACTTTTGTCGGTTGCTAGAGCTGTATGTCAAACTGTCATTCAGACCTTCTACCCATCCACTTATTGCTTCCACAGTCCTCTTACATTCACCTACATTGCATTTTGCTCATACTGAACTGCCAAATATACCATTGCTGTCATGTTACGCAGCACTGTAACGAGAGCCCTGTTTGAACAAAATACAACTTCAGTACAGTTAAATGTTGTTACCCTAAATATGATGTTTGTGTCCACTTGTCTAGTGTTTAGCACCCCGGTGGTTCCCTTTAGTAACAGGATGTGACAGATGTACTCTGCATCTTAACCTTGTGCTTTTTCCATGGGAAATATGTGAGATGGCTGGCTACTTTGTGTCCATGAGATGATCTTGGGATTGAGATGGCCCTCGATCTGTGAGCTGAGGGTGTGATCCAATGTTCCCATTAAGCTGTGCGGGTGCTCTGCACCTCTCGCGCTGCTGGCGCACCGGCTTTTACATAGAAAAAAACACGCATGCATGGTATTTTGAATGGACCACGCAGCCCCTTAAAGGGGCACGCACCCAAAAAGAAAATAGAGGGAACATTGCTGAGATCATCCAGCCAATGGCTTGAGCACCTCTACAACTCCAGTGGCAGAGGTCCTGCTTCCATACTAGCACATGAACTGTCATTGCAGGGTTGTGGTGAGAAGGTTCATCATCATGTGAACACATTCCAGCCATAGCCCTGTTCCTGAGCTGTTCTCATCATGCCCACTGATCTGCATGACTGTACACCTGAATTCAGCACTGGAGCCTTGATCAGTGGCTTTCTCCATGTGATCATTAAGGCTGTTGAAGTTGGAGAATAAGTCCTGTTGCATATTGAAAAGAAACTAAGAAAGACTACAAGAAGGTCTAAGATAGGTTTACAGTATATGTGTGTAGACGCACGAAGCGTGGCAAATAAGGTTAGTGAGCTGCAGGCGCAAATAGCCACATGGGAATATGATGTGGCAATAACGGAGACCAAGCTTAAAAAAAAGTGCGAGATTCGGTATTAAATATTCCTGATATAAGGTGTTCAGGAAAGATAAGGAAGGAAAGAAAGGAAGTGGGATGGCAGTATTGATGAGGGTGAATGTTATTGTGTTGGAGAGAGAGGATGTCCCGGAGGGGTCAAGGACAGAATCAAGGTTAGAGTTAAACATAAGAACATAAGAAATAGGAGCAAGAGTAGGCCACTTGGCCCCTCGAGCCTGCTCTGCCATTCAATAAGATCATGGCTGATCTGATCATGTACTCAGCTCCACTTCCCTGCACGCTCCCCATAACCCTTTACTCCCTGTTCAGTCAAAAATCTGTCTATCTCCGCCTTAAATATATTCAATGTCCCACAGCTCTCTGGGGCAGAGAATTCCATAGATTTACAACCCTCAGAGAAGAAATTTCTCCCCTCAGTTTTAAATGGGAGGCCCCTTATTCTAAGGCTATGTCCCTTAGTTTTAGGTTCCCCTATGAGTGGAAATATCCTCTCTGCATCCACCTTGTCAAGCCCCCTCATTATCTTATAAGTTTCAATAAGATCACCTCTCATTATTCTGAACTCCAATATGTATAGGCCCAACCTATCTTCATAAGTCAACCCCCTCATCTCCGGAATCAACAGTGAACCTTCTCAGCCTCCAATGCAAGTATATCTTTCCTTAAATACGGAGACCAAAACTGTACGCAGTACTCCAGATGTGGTCTCACCAATACCCTGTACAGTTATAGCAGGACCTCTCTGCTTTTATACTCTAACCCCTTTGCAATAAAGGCCAACATTCCATTTGCCTTCCTGATTATTTGTTGTACCTGCATACTAACTTTTTGTGTTTCATGCACAAGGACCCCCTGTAATGCAATTTTTCTCCATTTAAATTATAATTTGCTTTTCTATTATTTCTGCCAAAGTGGATAACCTCACATTTTCCCACATTATACTCCATCTGCAAAATTTTTGCCCACTCGCTTAGCCTGTCTATATCCCTTTGCAGATTTTTTGTGTCCTCCTCACAATTTGCTTTCCCATCCACCTTTGTATCATCAGCAAACTTGGTTACATTACACTCTGTCCCTTCATCCAAATCATTAATATAGATTGGAAATAGTTGAGGACCCAGCACCAATCCCTGCGGCACCCTACTAGTCACTGTTTGCCAACCGGAAAATGACCCATTTATCCCGACTCTCTGTTTTCTGTTCGTTAGACAATCCTCTATCCACGTTAATATATTACCCCAACCCCGTGAGCTTTTATCTTGTGGCACCTTATCGAGTGCCTTCTGGAAATCCAAATACACCACATCCACTGGTTCCCCCTTATCCACCCTGCTCGTTACATCTTCAAAGAACTCCAGCAAATTTGTCAAACATGATTTCCCTTTCATAAAACTATGCTGATTCTGCTTAATTGAATCATGCTTTTCCAAATGTCCCGCTACTGCTTCCTTAATAATGGACTTCAGCATTTTCCAAATGACAGATGTTAGGCTAACTGGTCTATAGTTTCCTGCTTTTAATCTGCCTCCTTTTTTTAAATAGGGACGATACATTTGTGGTTTTCCAATCTGCTGGGACCGCCCCAGAATCCAGGGAATTTTGGTAGATTACAACCAATACATCCACTATCTATGCAGCCACTTTTTCTAAGACCTTAGGATGTAAGGCATCAGGTCCAAGGGACATGTCCGCCTTTGGTCCCATTATTTTACCGAGTACTACTTCATTAGTGATAAGGTGCCACACAAAAGTTTACTGCAGAAGATAAAGGTACGCGGAGTCAAAGGAAATGTATTAGCATGGATAGAGAATTGGCTGGCGAACAGAAAGCAGAGAGTCGGGATAAATGGGTCCTTTTCCGGTTGGAAATCAGTGGTTAGTGGTGTGCCACAGGGATCAGTGCTGGGACCACAACTGTTTACAATATACATAGATGACCTAGAAGAGGGGACAGAGTGTAGTGCAACAAAATTTGCAGATGACACTAAGATTAGTGGGAAAGCGGGTTGTGTAGAGGACACAGAGAGGCTGCAAAGAGATTTGGATAGGTTAAGCGAATGGGCTAAGGTTTGGCAGATGGAATACAATGTCGGAAAGTGTGAGGTCATCCACCTTGGGGAAATAAAACAGTAAAAGGGAATGTTATTTGAATGGGGAGAAATTACAACATGCTGTGGTGCAGAGGGACCTGGGGGTCCTTGTGCATGAATCCCAAAAGGTTAGTTTGCAGGTGCAGCAGGTAATCAGGAAGGCAAATGGAATGTTGGCCTTCATTGCGAGAGGGATAGAGTACAAAAGCAGGGAGGTCTTGCTGCAACTGTATAAGGTATTGGTAAGGCCGCACCTGGAATACTGCGTGCAGTTTTGGTCACCTTACTTAAGGAAGGATATACTAGCTTTGGAAGGGGTACAGAGACGATTCACTAGGCTGATTCCAGAAATGAGGGGGTTACCTTATGATGATAGATTGAGTAGACTGGGTCTTTACTCCTTGGAGTTCAGAAGGATGAGGGGTGATCTTATAGAAACATTTAAAATAATGAAAGGGATAGACAAGATAGAGGCAGTGAGGTTGATTCCATTGGTAGGGGAGACTAGAACTAGGGGGCACAGCCTCAAAATACGGAGGAGCCAATTTAAAACCGAGTTGAGAAATAATTTCTTCTCCCAGAGGGTTGTGAATCTGTGGAATTCTCTGCCCAAGGAAGCAGTTGAGACTAGCTCATTGAATGTTTTCAAGTCAAAGATAGATAGATTTTTAACCAATAAGGGAATTAAAGGTTACGGGGAGAGAGCGTGTAAGTGGAGCTGAGTCCACGACCAGATCAGCCAAGATCTTATTGAATGGCGGAGCAGGCTCGAGGGGCTAGATGGCCTACTCCTGTTCCTAATTCTTATGTTCTTATTAGTGATAGTGGTTGTATTAAGTTCCTCCCTACCTATTCACTTTTGGAATGTTTTTAATGTCTTCTATCGTGAAGACCGATACAAAATATTTGATCAAAATCTCTTCCATTTCCCTGTCCTCCATTATTAATTCTCCAGTCTCAAATAATAGAGGGGCCATTACACTACTAGGTATATTCTGCAGTCCGCCAACTGATAGAAAGGATATAAAGGAGCAAATTTGCAAGAACTATAGAGTAGTGATAATCAGGATTTCAACTATCCTAATACCAGCTGGGATAGTAATAGTGCAACGGCTTCTCTTCCTGCCCCCACATAGTTACCTATGATGTCCCCCAAGAATCTATCCTTGGCCTCCTCCTATTATTCATCTACATGTTGCCCCTTGGCGACATCAACTGTGTCAGTTTCCACATGTACGCTGATGATACCCAGCTCTACCTCTCTATCACTTCTCTTGACCCCTCCACTGTCTCTAAATTGTCAGACTGTTTGTCCGACATCCAGTTGTAGATGAGCAGAAATGTTCTCCAATTAAATATTGGGAACTCCAAAGTCATTGTTTTCAGTCCCCGCCACAAACTCCATTCCCTAGCCACTGACTCCATCCCTCTCCCCAACTTTGTCAGAGGCTGAACCACACTGTTAGCAATCTTGGAGTCCCCCTGAAATGAGCTTTCGACCACATATCCACAGCATAACTAAGTCTGCCTATTTCCACCTCCGTAACATCTTTGCTCTTGCCTCAGCTCATCTGCTGCTGAAGCTCTCATCCATACCTTTGTTACTTCTAGACTTGACTATTCCAATGTACTCCTGGATGTCCTCCCATATTCTATCCTACTTAAATTAGAGGTGATCCAAAACTTGGCTGCCCGTATCCTAACTCGTGTCTTAACTTGCACCAAATCCCGTTCACCCATCACCTCTGCTCGCTGACCTACATTGGCTCCTGGTTAAGCAGCGCCTCGATTTCAAAATTCTCATCCTTGTTTTCAAATCCCTCCATGGCCTCGCCCCTCCTATGAAGCACCTTGGGACGTTTCACTACGCTGAAGATGCTACATAAATAAAAGTTGTTGTTGTTTCACTATGTTAAAGGCAAGTTGTTGTAGTAGTGTAAAGGCCCGAGAGAGGGAAGAAGTTCTGAAGTGTGTTCAGGAGAACTTTCAGTATGTTTCTGGCCCAACGAGGAAGGAGGCATTGTTGGATCTGGTTCTAGGGAATGAGGTGGAGCAAGTGTCAGTAGGGGAACAGTTAGGGAACAGTGATCACAGTATCATAAAGTTTAGATTAGCCATTGAAAAGGAGAGAGATCAATCTAGAGCAAAAATACTCAATTGGAGGTAAGCCAGTTTCATTGGGTTGAGAAGGGATCTGGCCCGGGTAAATTGGAATCAAATATTGGCAGGCAAAACTAATCGAACAATGGGTTGCCTTTAAAGAGGAAATAGTTCGGGTACAGTCGAGGTACATTCCCACTCAGGGGAAAGGTAGGGCAACTAAAGTCAGAGCTCCCTGGATGACGAAAGAAATAGAGAGTAAGATGAAACAGAAAAAGAGCATGTATGACAGATGCCAGGTTGAGAATATAAGTGAGAATCAGGTTGAATATAGAAAGTTCAGAGGTAAAGTGCAAAAGAAAGTAAGAGGGGCCAAGAGAGAGTATGAGAATAGATTGGCAATTAACATAAAAGAGTATTCTATAGGCATATAAATAGTAAACGGGTAGTAAGAAGAAGGGTGGGGCCGGTTAGGGACCAAAAAGGAGACCTACTCATGGAGATAGAGGGCATGACTGAGGTACTAAATGAGTACTTTGCATCTGTCTTCACCAAAGAAGAAGCCAAAGTCATAGTGAAAGAGGAGGTAATGGAGATACTGGATGGGATAAAAATTGATAAAGAGGAGGTACTAGAAAGGCTGGCTCTACTTAAAGTAGATAAGTCACCAGCACTGGATGGGATGCATCCTAGGATGCTGAGGGAAGTTAAGGTGGAAATTGCAGAGGTACTGGCTACAGTCTTCCAATCCTCCTTAGATAGAGGAGTGGCGCCAGAGGACTGGAGAATTGCAAATGTTACTCCATTCAAAAAAAGGTGTAAGGATAAACCCAGCAACTACAGGCCAGTCAGTTTAACTGCAGTAGTGGAGAAACTTTTAGCAATGATAATCAGGGAAAAAATTAACAATCACATAGGCAAATGTGGATTAATCAAGAAAACCCAGCTCAGATTTGTTAAATCATGTTTAACTAATTTAATCGACTTTTTTGATGAGTTAACAGAAAGGATTGATGAGGGCAATGCAATTGATGTGGTGTACATGGACTTCCAAAAGGCGTTTGATAAAGTGCCACATAATAGGCTTGCCAGCAAAATTGAAGTCCATGTAAAAGAGACAGTGGCAACATGGATACGAAATTGGCTAAGTGACAGGAAACAGAGTAATGATGATCAGTTGTTTTTCAGACTGGAGGAAGGTGTACAGTGATGTGTGTTCTTCAGGGGCCAGTTTTAAGACCACTGCTTTTCTTGATATATATTAATGACTTGGACTTGGGTGTCCAGGGCACAATTTCAAAATTTGCAGATGACACAAAACTTGGAAGTATAGTGAACAGTGAGGAAGATAGTGATAGACTTCAAGAAGACATAGACAGGCTGGTGAAATGGGCGGATGCAGGTTAAGAAAGCGGTTAAAAAAGCATACAGGATCCTGGGCTGCACAAAATAGAGGCGTAGAGTACAAAAGCAAGGAAGTTATGATGAACCTTTTATAAAATACTGGTTTGGCCTCAACTGGAGTATTATGTCCAATTCTGGGTACCGCACTTTAGGAAGGATGTGAAGGCTTTAGAGAAGGTGCAGAAAAAATTTACCAGAATGGTTCCAGTGATGTGGGACTTCAGTTATGTTGATAAACTAGAAGAGCCGGGGTTGTTCTCCTTGGAGCAGAGAAGGTTGAGAGGAGATTTGATAGAGATGTTCAAAATCATGAGGGGTCTCGACAAAGTAGATAGAGAGAAACTGTTCCATTGGTGGAAGGGTCGAGAACCAGAGGACACAGATTTAAGGTGATTGGCAGAAGAACCAAATGCGACATGAGGAGAAACTTTTTTACGGAACAAGTGATTATGATCTAGAATGCACTGCCTGAAAGGGTGGTGGAGGCAGATTCAATCGTGGCTTTGAAAAGGGAATTGGATAGGAACCTGAAGGGGAAACAAAATGCAGGGCTACAGGGAAAGGACGGGTGAGTAGGACTAGCTGAAGTGCTCTTGCAGAGAGCAGGCACGGGCTCGACAGGCCAAATGGCCTCCTTCTGTGTTGTAACCATCCTATGATTCTATTCTATGATTGTCATCATCATAGGCAGTCCCTCGGAATCGAGGAAGACTTACTTCCACTCCTGAAGTGAGTTCTTTGATGGCTGAACAGTCCAATATGAGAGCCACAGACTCGGCCACAAGTAGGACAGATAGTCATTGAGGGAAGGGGTAGGTGGGCTGGTTTGCCGCACGCTCTTTTCGCTGCCTACGCCTGATTTCTGCACGCTCTCAGCGTTGAGACTCTAGGTGCTCAGCGCCCTCCCGGATGCATTTTCTCCACTGAGGGCGGTCTTTGGCCAGGGACTCCCAGGTATCAGTGGGGATGTTGCACTTTATCAGGGAGGCTTTGAGGGTGTCCTTGTAACGTTTCCGCTGCCCACCTTTAGCTCGTTTGTCGTGAAGGAGCTCCGCATAAAGCACTTGCTTTGGGAGTCTTGTGTCTGGCATGCGAACAATGTGGCCTGCTCAGCGGAGCTGATCGAGTGTGGTCAGTGCTTCAATGCTGGGGATGTTGGCCTGGCCGAGGACGCTAACACTGGTGCATCTGCCCTCCCAGGGGGATTTGTAGGATCTTGCGGAGACATCGTTGGGGATATATCTCCTGTGTCTACTGTACATGGTCCAGGCCTCTGAGCCATACAGGAGGACGGGTATTACTACAGCCCTGTAGACCATTAACTTGGTGGTAGATTTGAGGGCCTAGTCTTCGAACACTTTTCCTCAGGTGGCCGAAGGCTGCACTGGTGCACTGGAGGTGGTGCTGAATCTCCTCATCAACATCTGCCCTTGTTGATGAGAGGCTCCCGAGGTACGGGAAATGGTCCACGTTGTCGAGGGCCGCGCCGTGGATTTTGATGACTGGGGGGGCAGTGCTGTGCAGGGAGCACAGGCTGGTGGAGGACCTTTGTCTCACGGATGTTTAGTGCAAGGCCCATGCTTTCGTATGCCTCAGTAAATATGTCGACTATATCCTGGAGTTCAGCCTCAGAATGTGCGCGGACACAGGCGTCGTCCACGTACTGTAGCTCAACGACAGAGGTTGGGGTGATCTTGGACTTGGCCTGGAGAAGGCGAAGGTTAAACAACTTCCCACTGGTTCTGTAGTTTAGTTCCACTCCAGCGGGGTGTTGACTGTGAGGTGGAACATAGCAATGAGGAAGATTGAGAAGAGGGTTGGAGCGATGACACAGCCCTGTTTGACCCCGGTCCGGACGTGGATTGGGTCTGTAATGGATCACAGCCTGCATGTCGTCGTGAAGCAGGCGAAGGATGTTGACAAACTTTTGGGGGCATCCGAAACGGAGGAGGACGCTCCATAGACCCTCGCAGTTGACAGTGTCAAAGGCCTTTGTAAGGTCGAAAAAGGCAATGTATAAGGGCTGGCGCTGCTCCCTGCATTTTTCCTGCAGCTGTTGCACTGCAAAGATCATGTCTGTTGTGCCCCGTAGGGGACGAAATCCGCACTGTGACTCCGGAGGAGCTCCTTGGCCACAGGGAGAAGACAGTTGAGGAGGACTCTAGCAACAACTTTCCCAGTGGCTGATAGCAGGGAGATTCTCCTGTAATTGCCGCAGTCGGACTTGTCCCCTTTTGTAAAGATGGTCATGATCACTGCATCTCTGCGATCTCCCGGCATGCTCTCCTCCCTCCAAATGAGAGAGATGAGGTAATGTAGCCACGCCAATAGCACCTCTCCGCCATACTTTAGTGCCTTAGCAGGGATTCCATCCGTTCCTGTAGACTTATTGTTCTTGAGTTGTCTTATGGCTTTTCCTACCTCGTGCAATGTTGGGGTTTCACTGAGTGGTGGCGGGTCGCATGCTGCGAGATGGAGTCGATAATACTCGAGTCAAAGGCGGAGTCGAGAACACTCGAGTCAAAGGCAGAGTCTCGGTTGAGGAGATCTTCGAAGTGCTCTTTCCAGTGGGCCCTGCCTCAGTGTCCTTGATGTGTTTCCCCGTTCTTGGCCAGGAGTAGGGTGGGGCCTTGGGAATTTGGACCGTAGGTGGCTTTGACGGCAATGAAGAATCCTCACATATCGTGGCTGTTGGCCAGCTGCTGTATCTCCTGTGCTTTCTCCATCCACCACTTGTTCTTTCGGTCCCGGGTTTTTTGTTGGACCTCAGCCTTGAGCCATCTGTAACGTTGCTTTGCTGCTCCCAAGTTGGGTTGTTGCTTGAAGCTCAGAAATGCTCTGCACTTGCGATTTATTAGTTCTTGGATCTCCTGATTATTCTCATCAAATCCGTCCTAGTGTTTTCTGGTTGAGTGACAGTGTCTCTTCGCAGGCACTGGTTATGGAGGTCTCGAGGGCAGACCAAGCGCTGTGGGCATTCAGCATCTTGGGGTCATCAAGGCACGCCAGGTTAGCTGTGAGGCGCTGACTGTAAAGGGTTCTCGTCCTTAAGTGCCCCGGCATTGACTTTTTTACGACACTGCTTCTGTTGCCCCCTCCGCTTTGGGGCTATGTTGATGTCGATGAGGGATCGGATTAGGCGGTGGTCCGTCCAGCAGTCGTCGGCTCCTGTCATGGCGCGGGTGATGCGCACATCCTTGCGATCCCTGGCTCGGACGATGACATAGTCGAGCAGGTGCCAGTGTTTGGAGCGAGAGTGTTGCCACGATGCCTTGTATTTGTCCCTCTGGCTTGAAGTGGGGTTCGTCTACCCGGCCGGGGCAGGTGGGCCTGCTCCGCTCTCGGGCCTGCAGGCTGGGCTGGGCTGGATCGGGGCAACCTTACTCTCGGCTATTCGTTGCCCAAGTGCAAAAGGCCGATTCAGGGGACGAAGGCGTTCGGCCCCCAGCGGTGACCAGGTGCTCGGGTCCCCGGTGGCGTTCAGGCCTCTCCGGCAGCAACCAAGCGTCTAGGCCCCCGGCGGCGTCCGGGCGTTTAGGCCTCTGTCGGCAGACAGGCGTTTAGGCCCCCGGCGGCCAGGTGTTCAGGCCTCTCCGGCGGCGGCCAGGCGTTCAGGCCTCTCCGGCGGCGGCCAGGCGTTCAGGCCTCTCCGGCGGCGGCCAGGCGTTCAGGCCTCTCCGGCGGCGGCCAGGCGTTCAGGCCTCTCCGGCGGCGGCCAGGCGTTCAGGCCTCTCCGGCGGCGGCCAGGCGTTCAGGCCTCTCCGGCGGCGGCCAGGCGTTCAGGCCTCTCCGGCGGCGGCCAGGCGTTCAGGCCTCTCCGGCGGCGGCCAGGCGTTCAGGCCTCTCCGGCGGCGGCCAGGCCTCTCCGGCGGCGGCCAGGCGTTCAGGCCTCTCCGGCGGCGGCCAGGCGTTCAGGCCTCTCCGGCGGCGGCCAGGCGTTCAGGCCTCTCCGGCGGCGGCCAGGCGTTCAGGCCTCTCCGGCGGCGGCCAGGCGTTCAGGCCTCTCCGGCGGCGGCCAGGCGTTCAGGCCTCTCCGGCGGCGGCCAGGCGTTCAGGCCTCTCCGGCGGCGGCCAGGCGTTCAGGCCTCTCCGGCGGCGGCCAGGCGTTCAGGCCTCTCCGGCGGCGGCCAGGCGTTTAAGCCCCCGGTGGCGTCCGGGTGTTCAGGTCCCTGGCGGCGTATAGACCTCTCTTCAGTGGCGTCCTGGCATCCAGACCTCTCCCCAGCGAAGTCCAAGCCTCTCCCCAGCAGCATCCAGGCATTCGGGCCCCATTCGGAGACGACTGAGCCTCTACTTCCCCACCGTGCTCCAGGTGTGGTCTAGCCAGGGCTTTGTGCAGCTGCAGAGGGTTGGCAACACCCATGGAACAGTACCAAGGGAGGTAGCTTACTGCTAACTTTCATTTCATTTTAAACTTTTAATCAACTTGGGAAACTTTTAAACAACTTGGAGAAACTTTTAAAACTGTGGGAGAAACTTTTAAAACTTCTGAAGAAACTTTTAAACAACATGGAGGAACTTTCAAGAATGATTTTCTTTTAAAAATGTTTATTAAGGAATTGAATACTGTCCCCCAATCTAACTAGAAAATAGTTTGGTGTGTTTTATTAGCATCATTTTCTATGATTGTATGAAGTCCATGGCATTCACTGGCCGTTTGGTCTCTGGCATGGGGCCACTGCACTGCTGAAGTCCCTGGAGTTACCACATGTTCTATGGTGACCTGTAGTATTGTGATTCCATCTGCTAGCACTGCGCAGATTTGGGTAGTGGACCCCCCCCCCCCCACACTAGTTATTGGGGCAGAAATTCCAACCTCCCCGGGTCCTACGGGGTGTGTACGGACTTCGGAAGGCATCGCAAAAGCCGGTTTTCAGCGCACAATGCACATGCGCTGAAAACCGGCTTTTCCAAGCTGGAGCTCGACAGATCTTCTGTATCTCGGGAGCGAGGACATTGGCATGGGCAAGATTGCGGGATTTACCCATATCTTGCCCAGCAAATGTCCTGAAAACTCTTGCGCCTGATAAAAACAGACACATAGCCTACTTTTACAGACATAAGAGTTTTAAAATGCACAAACATTTTAAAATAAAATTATAAAAACACATTTTATTGTTTAAAAACCCTCCCCACTACGGTAAGTTTATTTTAAACCATAATTAAAAAAACGTTTTTAAAAATCGGAAAAATATTTTTTTTATAATACATAAATAACTTTAATTTAAATTACTAAAAATATGTGGTGTACTTTATTAGTGTTTTGTGTGTTTGGGGGGGGCAGTTCTCATTCATAATAATGGGAACTCTAATTATTATGAATGAGAACATACTTTACCTTGATTGGCTGCCCAGAGCCATGTGATTGCAGTTCCAGCCCTACGTGCACGCGCTGCGATGCGCAGTCAGTGGAGACCTCAGGACGGGAACTCGCGTGGGCGCAGCAGCAAAAGGTAAGTGTGCATCTTTTTAAAGTTTTTTTTTACCTGATTGCCCATAGGAAACAGCCAACTGGGATTTCTGGGCCATTATCAATTGAAAGTTATTTGACGCAGTTTTCAACGACTAGTGATCTTTGCTCATAGGGCATCTTTCTGTTGAAAGCTACTCACCAGAGGTCTGGTTCCTTTAAAGCTTGCTGCAGCACATGATTTCACACTCACAAATGAGCAAGCTCACCAGCCAAGGAATTGCACCAAGTGGGAACTTTTCAACAGCAATCTACTTGGGCTGATCCTGATTATACAGGCAGAATCAGCACACTAACAGTCAGGCACATGCTGATTATGCACCACCCAACTTACACCTGATCGCAAAATCCTTGCAAATGTGTACGAATAGCCTTAGTGCTAAAATAAGAACTCTGTATTGGGCTTGTTGAGCATGGCAACTATGCTTCAGAAATGTTAATGATATTTAAAAACCATTCTGTAAATTTACTGGAGTTTTATAAATTGCTGTCATCTCCAGATAGCGACTGCTCTAAAGGCCTCAAGAATTAGTGTGGTTCAATAACAATTTAAGTTATCATAGAACATTCCTTATTTCCAGCCGTATTGCCCTATATATGTCAAACCTTTCTCTAGCTGAGTGATGGATGCACATACTGCTCTGAAAGCTTATTGTGTTGAATTCCCAGTAGAAATTATTGACTGACATCAGCCACTGGAGCGTAATATAATACAAATGAATTTTGATGAGGCATAAAGTTCAAGTGTTGCTTCTCTGAATCGCACACAGCTGGCAGCTCATAGCATCTAAATATAAACAGGTCAGAGTTTCAATCTAATAAAGTTAATGCTATGATGTACATTTGATTAATTTTATGAACATTATTTAATTGTTCCCTACTTGAAGATTTACTTCATTAAATTATTACTTTAAGTTCTTGCTCGATACCCAAATTCTTGAATTACAAGCAAGTTTCAGTGAAAACAAGAGTATTTCAATGTCTAATAGTCTCTTTCTTTTATGGCTTTCTATAGACAAGAGGTGAGTAACCTGTGCTCACCACGTAAGCAGGGTCTTCAGCTTTTTCCAGACAAAGCTCCGAGCACGGATTGTATTTGATAACTGGTAACAAGTCCAAAAGCACTCTGTCTGCTCCCTCATGCTCTTGCTCCACAGAACCTTTGGGTTTTACCTTGTTGTCATAGGCAGTCCTTCAGAATCGAGTAAGACATGCTTCCACTCCCAAAGTGAGTTCTTTGATGGCTGAACAGTCCGATACGAGAGCCACAGACCCTGTTACAGGTGGGACAGACATTCGTCGAGGGAAGGGGTCGGTGGGGCTGGTTTGCCACGCGCTCCTTCCGCTGCCTGCGCTTGGCCTCTTCGTGCTCTTTGCGTTGAGACTCGAAGAGCTCAACGCCCTCCCGGATGTACTTTCTCCACTTCGGGCGGTCTTCGTCCAGGGTCTCCCAGGTGTCAGTGGTGATGTTGCACTTTACCAGGGAGGCTTTGAGTGTGTCCTTATTAACGTTTCCGCTGTCCTCCTTTGGCTCGTTTATCATGAAGGAGCTCCGCATAAAGCATTTGCTTTGGGAGTCTCGTATCTGGCATGCGAACTATGTGGTCTGCCCAGCGAAGCTGATTGAGTGTGGTCAGTGCTTCAATACTGGGGATGTTAGCCTTGTATACCCAAGGTAGCACCACCTTCCCACACCTTAGTGCCTCCGGATCATTGCACTAACAATGATGTCTCAGTGTCTAAGATACATTATACCACAAAATGATGTCCACCTCCTGGGCAGTAAACTGGTAGAGCAGATTGCCTGTGCATTATAAAACCCACACGAATTTCATTTCCGTTGCTGTTTGTTTCCCTGCCCTTGCTCCAATCTATAAATCCTGATCTGCTGATCTGGTCACGTGTTGCAAACACTGCTCAAAATAAAGATGCAAGTGAGGCACACTTACCACAAAGATATGGTTTCAATTTATGCTTTGAATATGGGTGACGAAAGTAGGTGATGCTAAAATATCTCCTCTTTTCTCTTGCATGTGGATTGGCAAATAATGAAAGACTCATGGCAGCTGCCAGGGAATTTGGCACGCACATGCACAATAAGAATATAGTATAAGAACATGAGAAATAGGAGCTGCAATAGGCATTTGGCCCTTCGAGCCTACTCTGCCATTCAATAAGATCATGGCTAATCTGATCATGGACTCAGTTCTACTTCACTGCCTACTCCCCATAATCCTTTATTCCCTTATCGCTTAAAAATCTGTCTATCTCCGCCTTAAATATATTCAATGACCCAGCCTCCACAGCTCTCTGGGGAAGAGAATTCCACTGATTTACAACCTTCAGAGAGAAGAAAGTCCTTTGCCGCCTACCGCTGGTGGTATCGGGCGACATCCACAACCGAATTTCGACCCCAATGTCTTTCCTTCTACTGATTCTTTAAGTTCCTCATTCTCTCTCGACCCTTGGTTCCCCATTATTTCCGGAATGTTTTTTGTGTCTTCTACCGTGAAGGCAGATACTAAGTTTGATACTATTTGTTTAAGAGATACTATTTGCAAAATGTTTCTGCCATTTCCTTATTGTCTATTATTATTTCTCTTGTCTCTGCCTCTAATGGGCCCACGTTTACTCTCTCTAATCTCTTCCTATTCACACACCTATAGAAACATTTCCAATCTGTTTTTAAGTCTCTTGCTAATTTACTCTCATTATTTTTTGCTCTTTCTTTACCAATTTCTTGGCCCTCTTGCTGAATTCTAAAATTCTCACAATCCTCAGGCTTACTATTTTTGGCAAATTATAAGCCTCTACCTTTGATCTAATACTATGTTCAACTTCTCTTGTTAGCCATGGGTGCACCACTTTTCCTGTGGGATTTTTGTACCTTAAAGGAATGTATATTTCTTGCAAATTATGTATTAATTCTTTAAATGCTAGCCATTGCTTGTCGACTGTCATACCTTTTTAATGTAGTTTCCCAATCTACCGTAGCCAACTCGCTCCTTATACCTACGTAGTTTGCTTTGTTTAGATTTAAGACCCTAGTTTTGGACTTAACTAAATCACTTTCAATGATGATAATCTACTTATGGTTGCAGACCAGCTGCACATTGAGGGAGTGGAAGCCCTTGCGACTGACAAAGACTCCTGGGTTATGATGGGGTGCCCTGATGGCCACGTGTGTAGTTGATGATGCCCTGCACCCATGGGAAGCCAGCCAGAGTGGCAAAGCCAAGCGGCCGCTAAGTAACACTGGCTTCATCCGTGGCAAAGTTAATATAATCCATGTTAAAAAAATCCACGCACAGGCATCTTCCACCCTTGAGGATGTAGTTCAGGTCCTTCATTCGAAACACCTGTGAACTCATCCTTTTTTGGTGCGGAAGCAAGTCATCCTCATTTCGAGGGACCGCCTATGATAATTGGCTGACTTGTCAAAGAGGACATCGGTGACCTGTGTGATGCAGCTGACTGCGAGATGCCATAAATGTCTGCCACAGATCCCTGGAAGGAGCCTGAGGCGAAGAAGAGGCTGGTGACTTTGACAGCCACTGATAAGACATGTCCACCCGCTCCTCTGGGCTGCAGATCTTGCTCGAGCAATGTGCAAATGTCTGCAACGACCTGTCGCGATAGCCTGAGCCTCCTTTGGCACTGCTGCTCAGTCATGTTGAGGCAGCTCTTCCTCTGCCTGTAAACCCTGTGTTGTGGTCATCGCTTATGGCGTGGTGCAGCCATGTGCTGATGCTCTCTGGCCTGTGGTTGAGGGGAAGGTTGGTGGTGGTGTTAGTGCTACAGGTGTGCCTGGTGCTGCTGGTGTTGGGGCTCATCGTGGTCCGATTCTGAGGACCAAGGTGAGACAGTATAAATGGCACCCATGCTGATGGAATAAATGGCAGTAGAGATGAGAGAAGCAATCTGTCAGTGGTGTGAAAGGTTCTTCCAATGAGGTGACGCTGGATGGAGACTTTGCTGGAAAACTATATCTGTGCTGGGAATGTAGTCATCAACATTCTGCCTGAGGAAAGTGATCAACTGTGAGGTGGAAGCTTTTATAGTATATTTCATGGTATCAACCAATCAGCTGGATCAGTGGCCACTCAACTCCTGCTTCAAGCTGACAGAAGTGGTTCCCAAACTGCATGAATCCCATGGTCAGCCAGACAATTTGAAAGGTAGAGGAAAAAGTTACAAGGGTCTGACAACAAGGTAATAATGAATTGAATAAGGTCGCCTGCCTCTGCCAATCGGGTTGCTGCGGCACCAGCAAACACGCCCCAAGGAAAGACACGTGGGGACGGGATCACAACGGGTTCCGGGCCCACTCCAACTTATTTCAAATTTTCCACCCGACCCGATGATTTTCCATCAAGCCCACACGGACCCCAGAAAATTCGGGCCATGGTTTCAAGCTTCTTTTTGTGCATTGTCATTGGTTTCTATGTGAGCAGGTTCACGAGTAATTTTGTTAAGTATAATTATCTGTATGTAGTATGTGTGAGCCTAGACAGGCTTGCTTTTCATATTTTGAAGCATGAGCTGGGTCTCTAAGGTAAGGAAGAATATGGATATTGTAGCAAATTCCTTGATGGAATAAAGCGGACTTGGGCCTGTTAGTTAAATACATATAAATGAATGGCAGTAATAATGGTTTTGTTCTGTGTTAACTGGCTGTGTTATGTGGTACCTTTCCCAATGATTGGGGGAAGTTCAGTGATCTAAGAATTAAGTTATGATTTATGACTTATAGCAGCAGTATTGTGGAATCTGCCTATAGTATAAGCAGTGTGCTTGTACCAGCTCTGTAATAAACAGTAAAGATGGCTAAATATTCCTTCATGTCAGCATATTCACACAATAACAGGAAAAGAAAGAGTCCCTCATGTCAATGGGTATCTTGCCTACATGTTTCCTTGTAGTATTTTTTTGAATTCATTCTTGGGATATGGGTGTAGCTAGCAAGGCCAGCACCCTAGTTGCCCTTAAGAAGGTGGTGGTGAGCAACCTTCTTGAACTGTTACAGTCCATGTGGTGAAGTTATTCCCACAGTGCTGACCCAGCGGCAATGAATATATGTCCAAGTCAGGATATTGTGTGACTTGAAGGGGAACTTGGAGATGGTAGTGTTCCCATGCACTTGCTGCCCTTGTGCTTCTAGATGGTAGAGGTCATGGGTCTGGGAGGTGCTGCCGAAGAAGCCTTGACGAGTTGCTGCAGCACATCCTGTAGATAGTACACACTGTAGCCACAGTGCGCCGATGGTGGAGGGAGTGGATGTTAAAGGTGGTGGCTGGGCTGCTTTGTCCTGGTTGGTGTCAAGCTTCTTGAGTTTTACTTCAGCTGCACCCATCCAGGCAAGTGGAGAGTATTCCATCACACTCCATATTGTGCCTTGTAGGTGGTGGAGAGGCTTTTGAGAGTCATAAGGTGAGCCACCTGCCCCGGAATACCCAGCCTCTGATCTGCTCTAGTAGTCATGACAGTTATGTGGCTGGTCCATTTCAGTTTTTGGTCAATGGTGACTCCCAGGATTTTGATGGTAGGGGATTCACCCATGGTAATGCCATTAAATGTTAAGAGGAGGTGGTTAGACTCTCTCTTGTGTGGCATGAATGCTACTTGCCACTTATCAGCCCAAGCCTAGATATTATCCAGGTCATGCTGCAAGCAAGCATGGGCTGATCATTATCTGAGAAACTGTGACTGGAACTGAACATTGTGCAATCATCAGCGAACTTCTGATCTGATGATGGAGGGTAGATCATTGATGAAGCAGCTAAAGTTGATTGGATGCTGCCCTGAGGAATTCCTGCAGCAATGTCTTGGGGCTGAGATGATTGGCTTTCAACAAACCACAACCATCTTCCTTTGTGCTAGGCATGACTCCAGCCAGTGAAGAGTTTTCCCCCTGATCCTTTTCATTTCAGTTTTACTGGGGCCCCTTGATGCCACACTCAGTCAAATGCTGCCTTGATGTCAAGGACAGTCACACTCACCACACCTCTGGAATTCAGCTCTTTTGTCCATGTTTGGACCAAGGCTGTAGAGATGTCTGGAGCAAGTGGTCCTAGCGGAACCCAAGTTGAACATCGGTGAGCAGGTTATTGGTAAGTAAGTGCCGCTTGCTAGCACTGTCGACGACACCTTCCATCACTTTGCTGATGATTGAGAGTAGGCTGATAGGACAGGAATTGGCCGGATTGGATTTGTCCCTCTTTTTGTGGACAGGACATGCCTGAGCAATTTTCCACATTGCCTGTGTTGTAGCTACACTGGAAATGCTTGGCTAGAGATGTGGCTAGTTCTGAAGCACAGGTCATTAGTCCTACAGCCTGGATGTTTTCGGAACCCATAGCCCTTACTATTTCCAGTGAGCTCAGTCATTTCTTGATATCACGTGGAGAGAGTCGAATTGGCTGAAGAATTGGAGACCTCAGGAGGAAGCCGATATGGATCATCCATTTGTTACTTCTGGCTGAAGATGGTTGCGAAGGACCGGGATATTCATAGAGACTCCTCCAGTTATGTGCTTAATTTTCCACCACCAATCACGATTGAATGTGGCAGGACTGCAGAGCTTTGATCTGATCCGTTGGTTGTGGGATTGTTTAGCTCTATCTATAGCATGCTGCTTCCACTGTTTAGCATGCATGTATCTTCACCAGGTTGGCACCTCATTTGTGGTGCTTGTCTTTGTATAAAAAGCCCTCACTGTTTTTTATCCAATTGTTTTGGTGCCTTTCCATGGCTGACTATTTCCAAAACTATGATCAATAGCCAATTATAATTCAGCAAAATTTATCTTAATATTGTGCTAAGAATAATATATTTTTTAATAGGAAAGGGCTCGATCATGACTGAGATCGTGATAGCTCAACCTGTTGTGTATATCTGGGATATAGCACTTCGCAAATGTCTGGTTCCAAACTGTTTCTCTTACTCGTAATATTGATGTACTTTAACCATTTGGTCAGCTTGTCAGTAACAGTGCTAGTCAGATTTCCATATATGAGCCTAGACAGTATTGGCAGCCAATTCAACTGTGGGGGTCATCACAGCTGTGTCGATTCCTGTCTTTATTCAACATCTCTACATGCACCATTTCCAAGAGTTGTTGGCTAGTGATGAGGAGCAAGAAGCCTAGCTCAATTTCTCCTGCAACCATCCCAGCACAGATCAGTTAACTCAACACAGACTGGAAATTAAACCTGGGACTGCCATAAATTTTAATGAGCATTTTTTATCCATTTATGTGACAATAGCGCACAGATACATATCACAGAGATTCCTCCACACTGCAAATTTGCAATCAGCTGAGGCAGTATCGAACCAGGCCAATGGAAAGAAACTCACCAAAGCACAATTCATTCAAGGTCACACTTGTCCATATCCTCTCAACATGTCGTAGTGGAGGCCTGGGACAGTTGCCTGCCCATTTTCTACAATAAGGAATGGTACATGCCCTAAGGAGAAAAAGTACATTGCAGAAATGAAGATAGATCCAGCTGATGGCATCATCACAGCAACATCTTCTGTACGACGCCATATGCAGTGCTTATAAGGATGTTTGTTGTCAAGCTTTATAATTTCCAAAATTCTTTGAAAATACTATTTTGCTTTTTAGTAGCAAAAAGATATAAGATTGCATCTCAGATCTGGTGTTCAAGAGTTTTCCCATAACTGAGGTTAGATTAACTGGTCCAAGTTTATCCTTCATGCCCTCCTTGAACATGGGTGTTACATTAACAACTCTCTAATCCCATAGCACAATTTGAAAAATTGTGGCCAGAACCTCTTCTATCTCCTCCCCCATTTATTTCAACAGCCTAGGGTGCAACCATCAGAGCCCAGTGACTTATCTACCTAGAGTTCTCAGAACCAATTACTTTTCCATAACTATCGCTAACTGTTGTTCCATATCCTTGCCAGGCACACCTTTATTCTCACTTCTGCCATCATTTGTGAAAAAAAAATGTAATATCTCCTTCATCCACTACAATTAGAGCCCCCTTCCTTCATTCGTGAATGGTCTTTTCCTTTCGTTTATTATTCTTTTACTTTTCATGTTTATAAAGGCATTTCCTTTTTATATTATCAGCTTTTTTTCATATTCCTTTTAGCCCTTACAATTTCAAAAATGACTCAACTTTGGGCCTATTCTAGCCCATCTGCCCATTCAGGTGACAATGAAGACCCAACGGCATTACTTGAATGAAAGCAGAAAAATTCCCGGAGTCTTGGCCAACATTCATTCCTCAAAGAACAACACCAAAAATATATTAACTGTTCATTCATCACATTAGCATTTGTGGAATCTTCCTGTGTTCAAAATTGCTGCCAAGTTTGCAAATATATCAGTAACTTTGTTTCAGAATAATTCATTAAGCACCTCGAGACTCTCCTGAGTAGCATGATACGGTGCTATATAAATACTACTTTTTCTCTCTCTTTTCTTCCCCTTTCTCTTGCTCTCTCCTTTCTCGCTTGCCCTATATAGAGACTGTAAAAGCCTCATTGAGGAGATACACCTATAATAAGGAGCATGTGTGACAACTGCTACTGTTTAGAATATACAATAGGAAACCTATTACACTTTCCCTTGCCTTCAAATCGATAATTTCCTGTTATGAAAGGAGTTCACCATGCAGTATTTACTCTGTTTAAAACATTTAAGAAGAGTATTGGAAAGCAGAATGCAGATTAACATGCTTAAAAAAATGAAGGGAAATTACTCCAGAATACTTTCATACACTATCCAACTGAACAACTGTAAAGTGTGTGTTGGAGGCCTCAACGCAGATTCATTGCTCTCTTCTTGGCCAAACATTGGTTTGTGACTCGGGAAGATTGAACTTGGAAAATAATCTGAAGCTTCCCTTGTAGGCTCAGATGATGGAACCAGTGTGAGACTGAGCTGCACAGACCGAAAAGTCCCAGTTTTCATTCCCAGTTATGCCATGTTGGTTCATCTCAGTTACGGCCTTACAATTAACCTCAGTGCCTAGGCTAATGGAGGAAAAATAAGCCAATTGTTTCTCACCCCCCACTCCTGATCACTAGCCAGTGAATGCCGCTGTATAATGCATGTGTATCAAGGTCAGTTGAGGAAAGAATTCGGTGACTGTGCTGCTCCCCATATTTGAATCGCCATCTTGATGCTCACTGTCTAGGCTTCTGGGCAAGGTATCTGAGAGATGCCGATAGCAGAATTGGGATAAAAACTGTTGAACATTTTTTTAAAGCACAACAAACAAAACATTTTGTGACAAATCAAATTCAAATTTTTTTTAAACCATCCCAATTTTTTTGAGTAAAAATTGTGCAAAGAATTTTCTGAACACATTTCTATATGAAGTTAACAGCAAATGTTTGAACAAAAATATTAAATATAGAAATGGACAACCATAAGAGTAGAAAGTGAGCTATGTTTTAAGTGCAGAAAAATGTCCAAAAATCTTAGCAACAGCTGCAGTGAGCTTGGAATAGATTTTAAAATATTATTTTCCAATATTCTCCCTTCCTCTCCTGAAGGTGCTGAGTCTTGCTGGGGTACGGTTCAACGGGCTTCAGCTGTCCTCTGACACTAGACAGTGCTGGCAGCCTAGTCTACCATGGGAGGCATCACAGCCAAGCCCGATCCTGTCCTCACCTCAAATGCTGTCTGGAATGTTGAGATTACTTTCTGTGAGTAGAGAACATGGCTATTTTTAATGTAGTAAATTTTGCTTTCCCTCAGAAATCCCAAGCATAATGAAGTGAAAAGGAAAGACTTGCATTTATATAGTGTCTCATCATCTGTCAGAAACTTCTCAAGTGCATGATATATACAATGAATTATTTCAAAGCACACTGACTGTTGATATGTAGGTGAACATTGCAGCAATATGCACACAGCAAGATCCCACAATTTGGGAATGAGATGAATGTTTTTTTAGCTCCATGTATGTCCTGTATTATTCAGTTTTTGAACAGAAGGATGAGCTTAAGAGAAGTTATATGACGGGATGCTACAGCAACTCATTTTCCTCCTTTAGGGAAGTACAATTCAGTGCCTCCCTTTGAGTGGAAGACCAAGCTTGGGAATTCACCGTACTTGCAAACTATTGGTGCAATCTTGTACCCAACCATTCCAAGATATTGGACATTGGAAATTGTCTCACTGCACACCAAATTTCCGTAGTAGATGGCTTTCGACCAATTTTGCTGCATGAGAAGACTAATTCTCGCACTTAAAGACTTGCATTTATACAGCGCCTTTCATGACCTCGGAACGTCCCAAAGCACTTTACAGCCAATGAAATAGTTTTAAAGTGTAGTCACTGTTTTCATATAGGAAATGCGGCAGCCGATTTGCACACAGCAAGCTCCCAGAACCAGCAATGTGGTGATAACCAGATAATCTGATGTCAGTTAAGGGATAAATATTGACAAGGGCACTGGGAGAACTCCACTCTTCTTCTTTGAAATAGGGCCGTGGAGTCTTTTATATCCACCTGAGAGGGCAGACGGAGCAGACTCTGTTTAATGCCTCATCTGAAAGCTGGCGCCTCCGACAGTACAGCACTCCCTCAGTACTGCACTGGAGTGTCAATCTAGATTTTTTTTTTGTATTCAAATCTCTGAAATGGGATTTGAACCCACGACCTTCCCACTCAGGCAAGAGTGCTAACAACTGAGCCTCAGCTAACCTCTAACCTTCACGAACCTCATTGACAGGAAGAACATTGTGAACAAGATACTGCGTAGCCAAGTAACATTATTAGTCACTGCTGAACTGAAATGAGAGTGAAGTGATATAAACTAATTATATTCACTTAATTACAATTCTGAATAATTTTGTGTGGTTATTTTTGCATCACAAAATTCCTTGCGATGTGATTAATGTGGGACCTAGGCTAGTGTCATATTGTAATTCTTCATGTACAGAGTGAAGTTCAAATTTATTTAAAACTGAGTTTACGTCACGGCCGCTAAATTTGTATTTGTTCCGCAGAGCGTTCAGAGATTCGATCTTTTTTGATCATTAGTCACATGCAGAAGGAAGAAGGAATTCATTTTTTTTTTAATAAGTTTCTAATTTAGGAACAAACTCACAAAATTGGTAAAAAAGAAAGGAAACTACAAAGGAGAAAAGGCATAATTGAAAATGGAAGCTAGTTTTAAAAAATGGAATTGCAAGAAAATGAGAAAACTCTGGGGGTAGAAAAACAAAAGGAATAACTATTGGGAAATGTAAAATCAATCTCAGGTGGGTGGATCTGCCTGATGTGCATCATTAGTTTTACACAGATATCATTGTGTAAAGTTACATTGCAGAAAAAGAATCAACCAATGTGTAGCTGAATCATACAGACCACGATCAGTTCCAAGGTCTGTACTGTCAGCTGGGAGGATGCGTTCTACAATTGACCTCAGTGCCCTTGGGTTAGAAAGGAGATAGAATAACCAGGGTTGTCACTCTGACCTTTGCTGGAAACTGCTCATGTGTGAACCTTGGGTGAGGACAGGATCAAGTTTGGCTGTGGTGCACCCCTGCCATGGTCAAATCATTTACCCATATTTATCATCTAGGTGCAAACTCCAAAAAGTGATCTCATGCACAAGGTGCTGGAGGATGACTAGTGCATATGGAGCCATTTCCAGCAAGAGTCATTGCCTTCAGGAGAGATGGGGAAAAAGAAGGTTCTTTGAATTTTTGCTATGTTTGCAGATCCACATATCCTAATGGTATTCCAGTTCCAAATCCTATCTGAGTAAACTCTTTTGATAAGACACCAAATTTAAAATACCAATTTGTGAATTTTCATGATCATGTAATAACTTCAAATATATAACATTATTTCCTGTATTCTACTGCAAGGATCTTGGCTCCAAAAATCAAGAAGTAGAATCAATTTGGGTGGAGCTAAGAAACAACAAGGGGGGAGAAAACATTGGTGGAAGTTGTTTATAGCCCCCCAAACAGGCCAACATCCTCAGCATCGAAGACCAGCTCCGTTGGGCGGGCCACGTCGTCCACATGCCCAACACAAGACTCCTAAAGCAAGCGCTCTACTCGGAACTCCTACATGGCAGAGGTAGGCAGAGGAAACGTTGCAAGGACACCCTCAAAGCCTCCTTGATAAATTGCAACATTCTCACCGGCACCTGGAAATCCCTGGCCAAAGACCGCCCTAAGTGGAGAAAGAGCATCCGGGAGGGCGCTGAGCACCTCGAGTCTTGTCACCGAGAGCATGCAGAAAACAAGCGCAGGCAGCGGAAGGAGCTTACCCTTCCCTCAACCACTGTCTGTCCCACCTGTGACAGAGACTGTAATTCCGTATTGGACTGTACAGTCACCTGAGAACTCATTTTTAGAGTGGAAGCAAGTCTTCCTCGATTTCGAGGGACTGCCTGTGATTATGATGAAATAGTAGTTGTAATGTGGGGCAGAGTATAAATTAGGAAATTAGAGGCGCATGTAACAAGGGTTATACAGTAACCATGGGGGACTTTAATCCACATATAGAATGGGCAAATCAAATTTGCAGTAATAGTGTGGAGGACGAATTCATGGAATGTTTACAAGACAGTTTTCTAGATCAGTATGTTGAGGAATCAATCAGGGAACAGGCTATTTTCAATCTAGTATTATGCAATGAGAAAGGGTTAATTAATAACCTTCGAGTAAAGGGGTCTTTAGGGACCATAATAAGAGAGAATTTTATATTGAGTTTGAAAGTGATTTCGTTAAATCCGAAACTAGGGTCTTAAATGTAAACAAAGCAAACTACGTAGGTATGAGGGGCGAGTTTGCTAAGGTAGATTGGGAAACTACATTAAGAGCTATGATGGTAGAAAAGCAATGGCTAGCATTTAAAGAATTAATACATAATTTACAACAAATATACATTCTTTTAAGGCACAAAAATTCCACGGGACAAGTGATCCAACCATGGCTAACAAGAGAAGTTTAAGGTGGTATATCAAAGGAAGAGGCTTATAATGTTGCCAAAAAGAGTAGTAAGCCTGAGGATCGGGAAGATTTTAGAATTCAGTAAAGGAGGACCAAAAAATTGATTAAGGGAAAATAGAATATGAGAGTAAACTCGCGAGAGACATAAAAACAGATTGTAAATGCTTCTATAGGTCTGTAAAAAGGGAAAGATTAGCGAAAATAAATGTGGGTCCCTTGCAGTTTGAGACAGGAGAAATTCTAATGGGGAATAAGGAAATGGCAGAGAAATTAAACACATACTCTGTGTCTGTCTTCACAGAAGAAGACGCAAAAGACCTACCGGAAATAGTGCAGAACCAAGGGAGGAGAATGAGGAACTGAAAGAAATCAGTATTAATAAAAAAATGGGACTGAAAGCCGATAAATCCCCTGGACCTGATGGCTTACATCCTAGGGTTTTGAAAGAGATGGCTGTAGAGATAGTGGATGCATTGGTTGTTAACTTCCAAAATTCCATAAATTCTAGAATGGTTCCCATGGATTGGAAGGTAGCAAATGTAACCCAACTATTTAAGAAATGAGGGAGAGAGAAACCCGGAAACTAGACCAGTTAGCCTGACATCAGTAGTAGGGAAAATGCAATAATCTAATATTAAGGACGTGGTAACACAACACTTAGAAAATAATAATAGGATTGGGTAGAGTCAACACAGATTTATGAACGGGAAATCATGTTTGACAAATGTTTTTTGTGGTTGTAACTAGCAGAATCGATAAGGAGGAACCAGTGGATGTGGTGTATTTGGATTTTCAGGTGGCGCACAAGAGGTTATTAAACAAAATTAGGGCTCATGGGATTGGGGTAATATACTAGCATGGATTGAGGATTGGTCAACGGACAGAAAACAGAGAGTAGGAATAAATGGGTCATTTTCGGGTTGGCAGACTGTAAATATTGGGGTACCGCAAGGATTTGTGCTTGGACCTCAGCTATTCACAATCTATATCAATGATTTGGATGAGGGGACTAAATGAAATGGCCCTGAAATCCCGGTTGTTTCTTCCTGCGGGCGTTCGACTAAAAATAGGAGAAAAGATGCGCACTTACCTTTTGGTCGAATGCTCGCCAGAGATCCTGGACTCTAGGTCTCCTCTTCTTGCGCAAGGGAGCGCATTCATGTTGGGACGTCTGCAGGAGTCATGTGGGCCTGGATACCCAATCATGGTAAAGTATTTTCTCATTCATAGTAATAGGAGTTTCATAAGTCCGAAACTCCTATTACTATGAATGAGAAACACCCCCAAACACTACATAAAACATTAAAAAATCATCTCACATAAATACATTATAGAAATTAAAGTTGATAGAAATGTTTTTGAAAAAAATATTTGCCAATTTTTTTTTTTAAGTTTTAATTATGGTTTAAAATAAAATTACCTGAGTGGACAGGGTTTTTAACAAATAATGTATTTTTAAATTTTATTTTAATATGTTTTTGATGTTTTTAAACTCTTACGCTGGTAAAATTGGCTATGCGCCTGCCTGTGCAATGAAGGTTCATCTTTTACCAGGCGCAAGAGTTTTAAGGACATTCGCAGGGCAAGAGATGGGCAACTAGCCCAATCTCTGCCGTGGGAATATCCTCACTTCTGAGATGTGGCCATCTGTCAAGCCAGAAACTTGACAGATCGGAAAAGTCGGTTTTTAGCGCATGCGCATAGCACGCTAAAAAATGGCTTTTCCGATGCCTTCCCGGTCTGAACACACTCCGTACGCACCCGGAGAGGCTGGAATTTCAGGGCCGTCAAGTTTGCTGATGATACAAAGCTAGGTGGGAATGTAAGTTGTGAGGAGGATGCAAAGAGATTTCAAGGGGATATAGACAGGCTAAGTGAGTGGGCAAGAACATGGCAAATTGAATATAATGTGGAGAAATATGGGCCCCAAGTTTCCTCATGATTTGCTCCTGATTTTTAGGAGCAACTGGTGTAGAACGGAGTATCTTAGAAATCGGAATTCTCCACATTTAGTTTTCTGCAGTTCTAGTCAGATAGAACAGTTTCACTTTGGAACTGAATTTTTCTTTCAAAAGGGGGTGTGTCCGGCCACTGACGCCTGATTTGAAAGTTTCCACAGTGAAAAGGTACTCCAAACTAACTTAGAATGGAGCAAGTGAAGATTTTTGTACGCTTGAAAAAACCTTGTCTACACTTTAAAAAATCAGGCACAGGTTACAAATTAAGCGTCGGGAACGAGGGGGGGGAAGGGAAGTCATTAAATTCTACAATCAATCCTTAGTTATACTTATACAAATAAATCCAACCTGAATAAAAATTTATAAGCAAAGAAAAGATTAAATAAACCATGTTCCTACCTGTGTGAAAGTGTTTCAGGCAGGCCTTTCAGGCAGCGGTGTGGCGTCGGTCTCGGGGGCAGGCAGCAAGCAGCCTTGGTGCTTGAGGCAGGCCTTCATTCCCCGCGAAGATGCAGCACCCGGACGGACGTGAGGCCATTCGGCCATGGGATTGCAGCGGCGTCAGTGGCTGGCCGGGAGCCGAAGAAAGAACAGCAGCAGCCTTCGAGCTGTGAGGGGGACTGACTGAGGCCATTTGGACAGGAAGAGGCAGCCACATCGACATCTTTATATTTAAATTTGCAGAATGGGTGCACCACATATTATGCAATGGTTTACTTCCTCATGCAAGAAATTCTTTGTTCTTGGTGGAAGTTGATCCATTGCAAAGTTGAATTGGCACTTTTATTTCTTCAAACACACAGTCCTTAATTTGCAGGCACCGGTTCTGCAAGTTTAGCAGTGAAAAGCTGAACTCACTGATTTCAGCAGGTGATTTATTCAGCAGTGCTGCTAAAAGCACTCCCTCACACACAGAAATATCAAGAAAATTAAAATACAAGCCTTTGCAGGGGTCCAAGAAACAAATCTTCACTTTTTCTGCAGCACTTTTAAAAATGGCCGAGTGCCAATGTTTACTTCAGACTGTGCGTGCGCGAACGCTCCAACGCGCACGCGCAGGGTTGCCGGCACCTAAAAGCCTCATTTAAATTGTACTCTCCCCCTCCTACTTATAAAATAGGCGCGAGTGGTAGGCTCCGCCCCCTGTGCGCCGCGCCAAGCAGACATCAAGCTCCATACCGCGTTTTTTCAGGCGCCGTTTTCGGCACGAAAAACAGGCGCCCAGCTCTGAGGGGCGCCTTTTTCGCCGCGTGTGGAAACTTGGGGCCATGAAGCTATCCACTTTGGTAGGGAAAATAGAAAAGCAGAGTATTTTTTAAATGGTGAGAGATTGGGAAATGTTGGTGTTCAGAGGGACCTGGGTGTCCTTGTACACGAATCACTGAAAGTTAACATGCAGGTACAGCAAGTAATTAAGAAAGCAAATGGTATGGTGGCTTTTATTACAAGAGGATTTGAGTATAAGAGTAAAGATGTCTTCCTGTGATTAGGGTTTTGGTGAGACCACACCTGGAGTATTGTGTAAAGTTTTGGTCTCCTTACCTAAGGAAGGATATACTTGCCATAGAAGGAATGCAATGAAGGTTCACCAGACTGATTCCTGGGACAGGAGAATTGACCTATGAGGAGAGATTGAGTAGATGCAGGAGGATGTTTCTCCTGGTTGGGGAATCTAGAACCAGAGGTCACAGTCTCAGAATAAGGGGATGGCATTTGGGACTGCGATGAGGAGACATTTCTTCATTCAGCGGATGGTGAATCTTTGAAACTCTCCACCCCAGAGGGCTGTGGAGGCTTAGCCATTGAGTATCTTCAAGATCAAGATTAATAGATGTTTTGATATTGAGCAAATCAAGGGATTTAGGGACAGTGCAGGAAAGTGGAGTTGAGGTCAAAGATGAGCCATGCTCTTATTGAATGGCGGAGCAGGCTTGAGGGGCTGAATGGTCTACTCCTGCTTGTATTTCTTATGTTCTTAAAAAGGAAACGAGCTGGTGTTAGTTACATCACTTACATGGTGCTCCATGCCTTCATCTTTATAGCCCTTTAAAATACAGCATTTTACTATTTTAAAACACTTTGTTTAATGAAATGACTATTCTAAAATACTGAGGAATGTTTAACAATAAAACAATAATTAAATCATAGAATAGTACAGCACAGAAGGAGGCCATTCGCTCCGTCGAGCCTACATTGGCTTTTTCGAAGAGCAGTCCTGTTAGTTCCACTTCCCCACTTCTTCCCCATATCCCTGCCATTTTTTTCTCCTTCAAATATTTATCCAATTCCCTTTTGAAAGGTACTACTGAATCGGTATTCACCACCCTATCAGACAGTGCATTCCAAATCCTAACCCCTCGATGCGTAAAAAACGTTTTTTTCACCTCATGTCACCTCTGGATCTTTTGCCAATCACCTTAAATTGTGTCTTCTGGTTATCGACCTTTCAGCCAGTGGAAACAGTTTCTCCTTATTTACTTTGTCTAAACTGTTCATGATTTTAAACACCTCTATCAAATCTCCTCTTGGCTTTCTCTGGTCCAGGTAGAACAACTCCAGCTTCCCCAGTCTGTCCACGTAACTCTTATCCTTAATCCCTGGAACCATTCTAGTAAATGTCTTCTGTACCCTTTCCAAAGCCTTCAATCCTTCCTAAAGTGTGGTGTCCAGAATTGAACACAGTACACAGAACATTGTTCATTGTTCATAGGTTTATATGTAACCTTCAGGGCTGCTGACCAAGGGCCGTGCGGCTCCTTATTGGCCGGCGCGGACACAATGGGCCGAAATGGCCGCCTGCGCTGTAAATTTCTATGTTTCTACTCCAGCTAGTGTTTTATATGGGTTTAGCATCATTTTCTGGCTTTTGTACTTTATGCCTATATTTATAAAGCCCAGGATTCCATATTGCTTTATTAACTGCTTTGTTAGGCTTGTTAACAAAAGGCTTCTGCCACCTTCAAAGATTTGTGGACAAGCACCACCAGGTCACTCAGTTTTGGCACCATTTAGCATGTATTGTCTCTCCTCATTCTTCCTACTAAAATGTATTACCTCACACATTTCTGCATTGATTATCATCTTCCATGTGTCCGCCCATTCCACTACCCTATCTATGCCCATTTGAAGCCTATTACACTCTTCCTCACTATTTACCAAGTTTCGTGTCATCTGCAAATTTCAAAATTGTGCCCAGTACCTCCAAGTCCAAGTCATTAATGTACATTGAAAACAGCAGTGGTCCTCATACTGAACCTTGGGGAACGCCACTGTATATCTCCCTCCAGTCCAAAAAACAGACATTCATCACAACTCTGTTTTCTGTCCCTTATCTGCTGCTGCTGCCCCTTTTATCCCATGGGCTTCAATTTTGTTAACAAGCCTAATATGTGATACTTTATCAAACACCTTTTTAAAATCCGTATGCATGACATCAGCTGCACTTCCCTCATTCACCCTCTCTGTTAAATCATCAAAAAACTCAATCAAGTAAATCTTGCATTACAATCATAAACCACTAATAGATTGCAGAAGGAAATCTCGGCCACGGGTTCTGTTGATATCAAGTGGCCCTTGCTGGAAGTGCATGTGTGGCTGTTGGGTATGATGACTTCTATGCTTGAATAGCCTGCCAGCACTCCATGTTGAGGCTCATAGCCACTTGTACCAGAGGATTGTCATTGTCCATGGAACCATACCTTATCCAAGAGTCGAATGTCTTCAGCAGGGGAGCGGAGAGCAATGGCAGGAACATTTTTTTTTAACGGAGCCATATTGACATCATTTCATTTGCCTTTCAAATACTGACTTTGTTAATACATAAGAAAAATCATGCAGGATAAAAGGCAATCAGCATATCAAAACTCGCCTCTAAAGTACACTAAATCTCCAACTGAATCTCTCCCCTCCAGTACCCAAACTCTCTCATCCAAACCCTATCCCTCCAATACCCAAACTCTCCCATCAAACCCCATCCCTCCAATACCCAAACGCTCCCATCAAATCTCATCCCTCCAATACCCAAACTCTCCCTCCAAACCCTATCCCTCCACTACCCAAACTCTCTCATCCAAACCCCATCCCTCCACTATCCAAACTCTCCCATCCAAATATTCTAGGTTCAATATTAGATCCCTTGCTTTTTGTGATATACATCAATAATCTAAACTTAAGTATAGGAGGTATGATTAAGAAGTTTGCAGATGATACTAATATCGGCTGCGTAGTTGATAATGAAGAAGTAAGCTGCGGACTGCAGGAAGATATCAATCAACTGATGGTATAGCAAGTGATCAGGAAGGCCAATGGAATCTTGGCCTTTATTGCAAAAGGGATGGAGTATAAAAGCAGGGAAGTCTTGCTACAGTTATACAGGGTATCGGTGAAGCCACATCTGGAATACTGCATACAGTTTTGGTTTCCATATTTAAGAAAGGATATACTTGCTTTGGAGGCACTTCAGAGAAGGGTCACTAGGTTGATTCCGGGGATGAGGAGGTTGAGTAATGAGAAAAGGCTGAGTAGGTTGGGCCACTATTCATTGGAATTCAGAAGAATGAGAGGTGATCTTACCGAAACGTATAAGATTATGAGGGGGCTTGACAAGGTGGATGCAGAGAGGATGTTTCCACTGATGGGGGAGACTAGAATTAGAGGGCATGATCTTAGAATAAGGGGCTGCTCATTTAAAACTGAGATGGGGAGAAATTTCTTCTGAGGGTTGTAAATCTGTGGAATTCGCTGCCTCAGAGAGCTGTGGAAGCTGGAACATTGAATAAATTTAAGACAGAAATAGACAGTTTCTTAAACGATAAGGGGTTATGAGGAGCGGGCGGGGAAGAGGAGCTGAGTCCATGATCAGATCAGCCATGATCTTATTGAATGGGAGAGCAGGCTCGAGTGGCCGTATGGCCTACTCCTGCTCCTATTTCTTATGTTCTTATGTAACTGATCAGGTGGGCAGAACAGTGCCAAATGGAATTTAATCCAGAGAAGTGTGAGGTAATGCATTTGGTGAGGGCTAACAAGGAAAGGGAATACACATTAAATGGTAGGATACTGAGAAGAGTAGAGGAACAAAGGGACCTTGGAGTGCATGTCCACAGATCCCTGAAAGTAGTAGATCAGGTGGTTAAGAAGGCATATGGAATGCTTGTCTTTATTAGCTGAGGCATAGAATACAAGAGCAGAGGGGGGTTATGCTTGAACTGTACAAAACACTAGTTAGGCCACAGCTGGAGTACTGCGTGCAGTTCTGATCATCGCATTACAGGAAGAACGTGATTACACTGAAGAGGGTACAGAGGAGATTTACGAGGATGTTGCTGGGAATGGAGAATCTAAGCTATGAGGACAGATTAGATAGACTGGATTTGTTTTCCTTGGAACAGAGGAGGCTAAGGGGAGACCTCATTGAGATATATAAAATTATCAGGGGCCTAGATATAGTGGATAGAAAGGGCCTATTTCCCTTAGCAGAGGGTTCAACAACCAGGGGGCATAAATTTAAAGTAATTGGTAGAAGGTTTAGAGGGGATTTGAGGGGAAATTTCTTCACGCAGTGTGTTATGGGGGTCTGGAACTCACTGCCTGAAAGGGTGGTAGAGGCAGAAACCCTCACCACATGTAAAAAGTACTTCGATAGGCACCTGAAGTGCCGTAACCTACAGGGTTACAGACCAAGAACTAGAAAGTGGGATTAGGTGGGATAGCCTCTTGTTGGCCAGCATGGAAGGAATGGATTCCTTCCGTGCTGTAAACTTCTATAATTCCATCAAACCCCATCAAACACAATTTTATCATAAATATATCCTCACTGCTTTCCTCCTTCAGCCACTGCACCGAGCGACTTCTCACCCTCGGTGATTTCAACCTCCATCTCCAACCTCCAACCTCCTCCTCTGAGTTCACTACCCTACTGTCCTTCTTTAATCTCTCCCTCCATATGAATTCCCCAACCCATATTCACGGCCACCCCCTTGACCTTGCAATCTCTCATGGCCTCGCTATTCCTATCGTGTCAATTACAGATAAGGCCATCTCTGACCATTTCCTTGTATCGCTCTCCACCCACATCCCCCTTCCCCCAGCAAACCCTGCTTCCTTCTGCATCCGCCCCTGGAGAAAAAAACTCTCCCAGCTCCTTTACAACTGCGCTTATCAACTCCAAACTGTCCAGCCTTTGGCCCTCCTTTCACCATGACATTTCTGCAACCACCGATCTGCTCAACCACACCCTCACCACCACCTTTGATGCCCCAGTGCCTATTAAAACCATTACTCTCTCTCACTTGGCTGATCCCCCGGCACAGCCCTCATCTTCGCTCCCTCAAGTCCAAGGGGCGCAGCCTTGAACGGATGTGGCGGACAGCTGGTTTAGCCATTCACCACCAGATCTGGCTGGACCACATGAAGCATTATTGGGTCCTCTTCTTGTCTGCAAAAAACTGCTCACTATTCCAGGATCATTCTGGTATGCAAAGATAACGCCTGGCTACTATTCTCTACTGCTAATCATCTTCTTAAACCCCTCTCCCTTGTCTCCATCACACTCACATCCAACAACCAGTGTGAGGAGCTCATGGACTTCTTTGTTTCAAAGATTGAGACCATCCGATCAGCTGCCTCTGCCAGTTCCCTTCCATCCCCTAGCGTCCTGGGCCAAACTTCCTCTGAGGCTCTCCCCTGCCCTAGCCCTAAACTCGCATCTTTCTCCAGTTTCTCTTTGATCTCCTCTCTTGGCCTCATCCTGTCCATGAGACCTACTTCCTGCTCCCTTAACCCTATTCCCACAAAACTGCTGCCCACCTAAGTTCTTTTTTTAGCTCCCATGTTAGCCGACATTGTTAACGGTTCTCTCTCCTCAGGTGCTATCTGTCATGTATCTCACATTACTGTATATAACTGTATCTCACCATGCTATACATGACTGTAACTGGATATGACCTGTAACAATAAGCATACCTTACCACCAGGGGTGCACTTGCAGGAGACACTCCATACCTGTCCCACTGAGGTATATGAAGGGAGGTCTCCGGCAAGTGCAGCACTGGAGAGCTGTGAATTAAAGGTGCCGGTCCTGAGTGACCTTGACTTCAGCATGTGTCTCGTGTAAGTCAGTACATTAGAGTCAGGACTTAACAGTGGCGACGAGTTACGTGATCACAGAATCCACAGAATGGCTACCAACAGCTCAGATGAGAAATACAATGCTGGAGACAATTGGGATGACTTTATAGAAAGGCTCCAGCAAAGCTTTGTGACCAAAGACTGGCTGGGCGATGATAAGCCAGACAAGAGAAGAGCCCATCTCTTGACCAGCTGTGGCTCGAAAACATACGCTTTAATGAAAGACCTGCTGGCACCCGAGAAACCAGCAAGCAAGTCGTTTGAGGAGTTGAGCACACTGGTGAGAGACCACCTGAAGCCAGCGAACAGCCTACACATGGCCAGACACAGGTTCTACAACTACAGACGCTGTGTGGGCCAAAGCATACCCGACTTCGTGGCAGAACTTCGGAGGCTGGCTAGTTCATGTGAGTTCCCTGATGAACTAAGGAGAGAAGTACTGAGAGACTTTTTTATTGAAGGAATAGGCCACACAGGCATATTCTGAAAGCTTATAGAGACTAAGAACTTGACTCTAGAGGCAGCATCACTGGTCACACAGATGTTCTTGGCAGGCGAAGAAGAAACAAGGCTGATCTATACTTCAGGTATGACAACCAACGAGGCATCAGAACAAGGGGTTCACGTTGTGAAACAAACTGCTACCCCTACACACAGACAAAGGCAGGAGAGCAGGCCTTCAACAGCAGACAGTGACGCCAGAAGCCATCAAAATCAAGGGCCACATGAACGGCCGATCACACCTCATCAACCCACAATACGAGCAATCAACAACAGATTGAGAGAAGCTCAAGGGAGATCAGCCAGACGCAGCTCATCCTTCGGAAACAATGGAAACGGTCTGTGTTGGAGATGTGGGGGAAGGCACTCAACCAGGGTGTGTCGATTTCAGCATGCCGTTTGCAGAAACTGCAACTACACAGGGCATCTGGCTCGCATGTGCAGAAAAACAGCAGCTCAGCTGGTATACGAATCGGAAGGGTCGGAAAGCGGACCAGAAGACGGTTGGAACAGTGCACGGGACGCCGAGGTACAGCGGGTTAACACGATCAATGTCCACTGTTCTTACACCAAGACGCCTCCAATATGATGAGGGTTCTACTCAACGGGATACCCGTCAACATGGAACTGGACACGAGGGCCAGTCAATCCCTCATGAGCGTTCAACAATTTGAACAGCTGTGGCCGCACAAAAGCAACAAGAGAGAGGCCTATAAAAGGCCCAACGCGGCGGCAGTCGGGAGCAGCGTCGGAGGTGCGTGGAGAGGCGTGGCTTGTGTAGCTACAGGGAGAAGGCAAAAAAGAAGTAGAAAGAAACAGAAAGGTGACGTCACAGCCAAGGGGGTAAGTGATTGGCTGGTGATTGGTGAGTAGTTTTTCTTTTTTCTCTTCTATAACAGTGAGCAAACTTTGGCATTGTTGTTGCCAATTTAAGTGTATCTAAGGGTTAAGTCATGGCAGGAGAGTTCGGTCACGTGATATGCTCCTCCTGTACATGTGCGGAAAGTGTATCCGCGGAATTGGAGCTGAGGGTGGATTTACTCTGGAGCATCCACGATGCTGAGAATGACGTGAGTAACATGTGTAGCGAGTTGGTCTTACCGCAGGTGAAGGGTCCACAGCCAGATAGGGAATGGAAGACCAGCAGGAAGAGCAGTGCAAGGAAGGTAGTGCAGGGGTCCCCTGTGGTCATCCCCCTGCAAAACAGTTACACCGCTTTGAGTACTGTTGAGGGGGATGACTCATCAGGGGAGGGCAGCAGCAGCCAAGTTCAAGGCACCGTGGCCGGCTCTGTTGCACAGGAGGGCAGGAAAAAGAGTGGGAGAGCAATAGTGATAGGAGATTCAATTGTAAGGGCAATAGATAGGCGTTTCTGTGGCCGCAACCGAGACTCCAGGATGGTATGTTGCCTCCCTGGTGCAAGGGTCAAGGATGTCTCGGAGAGGGTGCAGGACATTCTGAAAAGGGAGGGTGAACAGCCAGTTGTCGTGGTGCACATTGGTACCAACGACATAGGTAAAAAAAAGGGATGAGGTCCTACGAGACGCATTTAAGGAGCTAGGAGCTAAATTTAAAAAGTACGAACTCAAAATTAGTAATCTAGGGATTGCTACCAGTGCCACGTGCTAGTCAGAGTAGGAATCGCAGGATAGCTCGATGAAAACGTGGCTTGAGCAGTGGTGCAGCAGGGAGGGATTCAAATTCCTGGGACATTGGAATCGGTTCTGGGGGAGGTGGGACCAGTACAAACCGGACGGTCTGCACCTGGGCAGGACCGGAACCAATGTCCTAGGGCGGGTGTTTGCGAGTGCTGTTGGGGAGGAGTTAAACTAATATGGCAGGGGGATGGGAACCAATGCAGGGAGACAGAGGGAAACAAAATGGAGACAGACGCAAAAGACAGAAAGGAGATGAGTAAAAGTGGAGGGCAGAGAAACCCAAGGCAAAAAACAAAAAGGGCCACTGTACAGCAATATTCTAAAGGCTCAAAGTGTAATAAAAAGGCAAGCATGAAAGCTCGGTGCCTCAATGCAAGGAGTATTCGGAACCCAGGAGAGGGCTCTGAGCTAGTGAGAGTGGGTGAGAGCTCAGATGAACAGGACCCCAAGAAAGAATGCAAAAGGCAGGAGGCAACAGAGCAGAGTAGCACTGGGGTAAGTGTAAACCACAAGGTGATAGGAAGGGACAATATGTATGAACATAAAGGGGCTGAAGGAGGGGTCAAAACTAAAAATCATGGTTTAAAAACTAGTATTAAAACACTCCACCTAAACGCACGCAGCATTCAAAATAAAGTAAATGAGTTGACGGCACAAATCATTACAAATGGGTATGATTTGGTGGCCATTACAGAAACGTGGTTGCAGGGTGGCCAAGACTGGGAATTAAACATACAGGGGTATCTGACAATTTGGAAAGATAGACAAGAAGGGAAAGGAGTTGGGGTAACTCTGTTAATAAAGGATGATATCAGGGCAGTTGTGAGAGACGATATTGGTTCCAATGAACAAAATGTTGAATCATTGTGGGTGGAGATTAGAGATAGTAAGGGGAAAAAGTCACTGGTGGGCGTAGTTTATAGGCCCCCAAATAATAACTTCACGGTGGGGCGGGCAATAATCAAGGGAATAATGGAGGCATGTGAAAAAGGAATGGCAGTAATCATGGGGGATTTTAACCTACATATCGATTGGTCAAATCAAATCGCACGGGGTAGCCTTGAGGAGGAATTCATAGAATGCATACGGGATTGTTTCTTAAAACAGTATGTGACAGAACCTACAAGGGAGCAAGCTATCTTCGATCTGGTCCTGTATAATGAGACAGGAATAATAAACGATCTCCTCGTAAAAGATCCTCTCGGAATGAGTGATCACAGTATGGTTGAATTTGTAATACAGATTGAGGGTGAGGAAGTAGTGTCTCAAACGAGTGTACTATGCTTAAACAAAAGGGGTACAGTGGGATGAGGGCAGAGTTGGCTAAAATAGACTGGAAACACAGACTAAACGGTGGCACAATGGAGGACTTTTAAGGAGCTCTTTCATAGTGCTCAACAAAAATATATTCCAGTGAAAAAGAAGGGCGGTAAGAGAAGGGATAGCCAGCCGTGGATAAACAAGGAAATAAAGGAGAGTATCAAATTAAAAACCAATGCGTATAAGGTGGCCAAGGTTAGTGGGAAACTAGAAGATTGGGAAAATTTTAAACGACAGCAAAGAATGACTAAGAAAGCAATAAAGAAAGGAAAGATAGATTACGAAAGTAAACTTGCGCAAAACATAAAAACAGATAGTAAAAGCTCTTACTGATATATAAAATGGAAAAGAGTGACTAAAGTAAATGTTGGTCCCTTCAAAGATGAGAAGGGGTAATGTGGAAATGGCTGAGACCTTAAACAAATATTTTGCTTTGGTCTTCACAGTGGAAGACACAAAAACCATGCCAAATGTTGCTGGTCATGGGAATGTGGGAAGGGAGGACCTTGAGACAATTACTATCACTAGGGGAGTATGGTGGACAGGCTAATGGGACTCAAGGTAGATAAGTCCCCTGGTCCTGATGAAATGCATCCCAGGGTATTAAAAGAGATGGCGGAAGTTATAGCACATGCATTCGTTATAATCTACCAAAATTCTCTGGACTCTGGGGAGGTACCAGCGGATTGGAAAGCAACTAATGTAACGCCTCTGTTTAAAAAAGGGGGCAGACAAAAGGCCGGTAACTATAGACCGGCTAGTTTAACATCTGTTGTGGGGAAAATGCTTAAAGCTATCATTTAAGGAAGAAATAGCGGGACATCTAGATAGGAATAGAGCAATCAAGCAGACGCAACATGGATTCATGAAGGGGAAATCATGTTTAACTAATTTACTGGAATTCTTTGAGGATATAACAAGCATGGTGGATAGAGGTGTATCGATGGATGTGGTGGATTTAGATTTCCAAAAGGCATTCGATAAGGTGCCACACAAAAGGTTACTGCAGAAGATAAAGGTACGCGGAGTCAGAGGAAATGTTTTAGCATGGATAGAGAATTGGCTGGTGAACAGAAAGCAGAGAGTCGGAATAAATGGGTCCTTTTCGGGTTGGAAATCGGTGGTTAGTGGTGTGCCACAGGGATCGGTGCTGGGACCACAACTGTTTACAATATACATACATGACCTGGAAGAGGGGAATGAGTGTAGTGTTACAAAATTTGCAGATGACAAAGATTAGTGGGAAAGCGGGTTGTGTAGAGGACACAGAGAGGCTGCAAAGAGATTTGGATAGGTTAAGCGAATGGGCTAAGGTTTGGCAGATGGAATACAATGTTGGAAAGTGTGAGGTCATCCACCTTGGGGGAAAAAAAATAGTAAAAGGGAATATTATTTGAATGGGGAGAAATTACAACATGCTGAGGTGCAGAGGGACCTGGGGGTCCTTGTGTATGAAACTCTTTGAGTCTACCTGAATCCCAAAAAGTTAGTTTGCAGGTGCAGCAGGTAATCAGGAAGGCGAATGGAATGTTGGCCTTCATTGCGAGAGGGATGGAGCACAAAAGCAGGGAGGTCCTGCTGCATCTGTACAGGGTATTGGTGAGGCCGCACCTGGAGTACTGCATGCAGTTTTGGTCACCTTACTTAAGGAAGGACATACTGGCTTTGGAGGGGGTACAGAGACGATTCACTAGGCTGATTCCGGAGATGAGGGGGTTACCTTATGATAGATTGAGTAGACTGGGTCTTTACTCGTTGGAGTTCAGAAGGATGAGGGGTGATCTTATAAAAACATTTAAAATAATGCAAGGCAGAGAGGTTGTTTCCATTGGTCGGGGAGACTAGAACTAGGGGGCACAGCGTCAAAATACGGGGGAGCCAATTTAAAACCGAGTTGAGAAGGAATTTCTTTTCCCAGAGGGTTGTGAATCTGTGGAATTCTCTGCCCAAGGAAGCAGTTGAGGCTAGCTCATTGATTTTTAACCAATAAGGGAATTAAGGGTTACGGGGAGCGGGTGGGTAAGTGGAACTGAGTCCACGGCCAGATCAGCCATGATCTTGTTTAATGGCGGAGCAGTTTCGAGGGGCTCGATGGCCTACTCCTGTTCCTAATTCTTATGTTCATATGTTCTTATGACCAAAACTCACAAAGGTCGACACCAAACTAAGGACCCATACTAACGAAATTGTCCCAGTCCTTGGCAGCGCCATGCTCTCAGTCTCACATAAAGGGATGGTGAACCGACTTTCCCTGTGGATTTTCCCCAGGGATCTCCCAGCCCTGTTGAGGAGAAGCTGGCTAGCAGAACTTAATTGGAAATGGGATGATGTTCACGCCATGTCGTCAGAGGAACGGACCTCCTGCTCAACAGTTCTAAGCTGTTTTGAACATCTCTTTCAGCCAGGTGTGGACACCTTCAAAGGGGCTAAAGTTAGAATCTACATCACACACAATGCCAGACTGGTCCATCACAAGGCTCGAGCTGTGCCTTATGTGATAAGGGAAAAGATTGATAACGAACTGGACCTGCTTCTGCGGGAAGGCATAATTTCTCCCATGGAATTTAGCCCCATCGTCCCCGTCATGAAGCCTGATGGATCCATGCGAATCTGTGGGGATTACAAATCTACCATAAACAGAGTCTCCCTACAGGACCAATACCCGCTGCCGAGAGCGGAGGATCTATTTGCCACGTTGGCTGGAGGAAAACTTTTCTCGAAACTTGACCTCACATCTGCGTATATGACGCAAGAACTGACCGAAGAGTCTAAGCTACTCACCACCATCAACACACATCGAGGCCTTTTTGTGTACAATCGATGCCCATTCGGCATCAGGTCGGCAGCTGCTATATTCCAGCGCAACATGGAGAGTCTGCTCAAGTCCATCCTGGGGACGGTTGTGTTTCAAGATGACATAGTCATCACGTGCAGGGACACCGACTCTCATCTCCGCGATCTTGATGAAGTACTAAGTCGATTGGATCGGGTAGACCTAAGAGTTAAGAAATCCAAGTGTCTGTTTCTCGCGCCTGAGGTTGAATTTTTGGGCAGAAGGATTGCCGCTGATGGAATCCGCCCAACCGAATCCAAAACCGGAGCGATTCGCCTGGCACCCAGGCCTCGGAATGTCTCGGAACTGCGCGCCTTGCTCGGGCTACTCAATTACTTTGGGAACTTTATGCAGAACTTGAGCATGCTGCTGGAGCCTCTTCGGAAGAGGTGCGATTGGTTTTGGGGGGAAGCCCAAGAACGCGCCTTCAATAAGGCACGCAACCTTCTATGTTCTAAGAGTGTTTTAGCTTTTTTGACCCAGGTAAAAAGTTGGTCCTTACGTGTGATGCATCAGCGTACGGGGTCGGGTGCGCTTTAGAGCACGTCAATGATGCGGGTGAATTGCAGCCGTTTGCTTATGCCTCCGGGTCACTTTCGCGGGCGGAGCGCGAGTACGGTATGGTTGAGAAGGATACGCTCGCGTGCGTGTACAGTGTCAAAAAGATGCATCAATACCTTTTCGGAGCCAAGTTTGCGTTAGAAACCGACCACAAACCCCTCACGTCCCTACTATCCGAGTGCAAGGCAATCAACGCCTCGGCGCGCATTCAGCGGTGGGCACTCGTGCTGGCGGCTTACGACTACACGATAAGGCACAGACAACTGTGCCGACCCGCTTAGCAGGCTACCCCTGGCGACCACAGAAGGGTCCGATGAATAGGACTGAGAGATGGTCATGGCAATCAATGTCTTTGAATCCACAGGTTCGCCCATGACGGCTCGCCAAATCAGAGCCTGGACGACCAGCGACCCCACGTTATCTCTAGTTAAAAGATGCGTTTTAACCAGTGAATGGGCAGAGGCTCGCGATGCCTGCCCCGAGGAGGTCAAACCCTTCCATAGGTGCATGCATGAACTCTCACTGCAGGCAGACTGCCTGATGTGGGGCAGCCGAGTAGTTATGCCCTTGCGAGGCAGGGAGGCATTTGTCCGGAAGCTCCATCGCAAGCACCCGGGGATCGTCCTTTTGAAGGTCATAGGCAGATCTCATGTCTGGTGGCCTGGCATTGATGCGGACTTGGAGCTCTGCGTCTGTCGGTGCACCACTTGTGCCCAACTCAGTAATGCCCCCTAAGCCCCTGGCCCACCAAACCATGGTCACAGGTGCATGTAGACTATGCGGGCCAATTCATGGGCAAAATGTTCCTCGTAGTCGTTGATGCATTTTCAAAATGGATCGTGTGCACCATTTTAAATTCGAGCACCACCTCCATCACTGTGGAGAGCCTTAGAACCATGTTTGCAACGCACGGCATTCCTGACATATTGGTCAGTGATAATGGTCCGTGCTTCACCAGCGTAGAATTTCACAATTTTATAGTTGACCACGGTATAAATCACGTTAAGACGGCACCTTTCAAGTCGGCCTCCAATGGCCAGGTGGAGCAAGCAGTGCAGATCATTAAACAAGGCATGCTCAGAATCTAAGGTCCCATGCTGCAGAGCTGCCTGTCGCGACTGCTGCTGGCCTACAGATCTCGTCCGCATTCGTTGACTGGGGTTCCCCCCTCACAACTATTGATGAAACGAACCTTAAAGACCAGGCTCTCGTTAATCCTCCCAGACATGCATGAAATTGTTGAGGCTAAGCGTCAAAAGCTAATTGAGTACCATGACCGAAATTCGAGGGGAGGTGGAATGAGATAGGGGACAAAGTGTTTGTGCTAAACCTATGGCCGGGATCGACAATGGCCAAACCTGCCGGAGGCATGTAGACCAAGTAAAAAGTAGATTCACTGATAACACTGAAGAACCAGAGGCAGACTACAATGTGGAACTCACACCACACCTGGTGGACAGACAGGTGGAACAACCTGAGGAAAGGGTAGTCTCAACAGACAGCCCAGGCGAGATACCAGCAATCACACCGAACGAAACACAGGCACCAAGGCAAACAACTGACCACAACTAAGACGCTCCACGCGAGAGCGCAGACCACCTGAGAGACTGAATCTATAAAGGCAATAAGACCTTGGGGGAGGTTGATGTCATGTATCTCACATTACTGTATATAACTATCTTACCATGCTATACATGACTGTAACTGGATATGACCTGTAACAATAAGCATACCTTACCACCAGGGGTGCACTTGCAGGAGACACACCATACCTGTTCCACTGAGGTACATAAAGGGAGGTCTCAGGCAAGTGCAGCACTGGAGAGCTGTGAATTAAAGGTGCAGGCCCTGAGTGACCTTGACTTCAGCATGTGTCTCGTGTAAGTCAGTACATTAGAGTCAGGACTTAACACTGTCCCCCTTTCCTTCAAATCTGTGGTTATCACCCCTCTCCTTAAAAAAAAAAACCCAACCCTTGACCCCACTATGTTTGCTAGCTACTGCCCTGTCTCCAACCTCCCTATCCTCTCCAAAGTCCTTGAACGTGTTGTTGCCTCCCAAATCTGTTTAAATAATAATTTGCTTCTTTATTTGTCCTGCTAAAGTGGATAACCTCACACTTTCCCACGTTATATTCCATCTGCCAAATATTTGTCCACACACTGAGCCTGTCTTTATCCCTTTGCAGATTTTTTGTGTCCTCCTCACAACTTGCTTTCCCACTCATCTTTGTATCATCAGCAAACTTGGCTACATTACACTCGGTCCCTTCATCAAAGTCTTTAATATAGATTGTAAATTGTTGAGGCCCCAACACGGATCCCTGTGGCACCCCACTAGTTACCGTTTGCTAATCGGAAAATTATCCATTTATCCCGACTCTCTATTTTCTGTTGGTTAGCTAATCCTCTATCCATGCTAATATATTACCCCCAACCCTGTGAGCTCTTATCTTGTGCAGCAACCTTTTATATGGCACCTTATCGAATGCCTTCTGGAAATCCAAATACACCACATCCACTGGTTCTCCCTTATCCACCCTGCTCATTACATCCTCAAAGAATTCCAGCAAATTTGTCAAACATGATTTCCCTTTCATAAAACCATGCTGACTCTGCTTGACTGTATTATGGTTTTTCAAATGTCCTGCTACTGCTTCCTTAATAATGGACTCGAGCATTTTTCCAACGACACATGTTAGGCTAACTGGTCTATAGTTTCCTGCTTTCTGTCTCCCTCCTCCTTTAAATAGGGGCGTTACATTTGCGGTTTTCCAATCCGCTGGGACCTCTCCAGAATCCAGGAAATTTTGTTAGATTGCAACCAATGCATCCGCTATCTCTGCAGCCACTTTTTTTTAAAGACACTAGGAGGCAGGCCATCAGGTCCAGTGGACTTGTCCGCCTTTAGTCCCATTATTTTACCGAATACTTTTTCTTTAATGACCGTGATTGTTTTAAGTTCCACCCTCCCTATAGCTCCTTGATTAGCTATTATTATTGGGATCCTTTTAATGTCTTCTACCGTGAAGACCGATACAAAATATTTGTTCGAAGTCTCTGCCATTTCCCTGTTCCTCATTATTAATTCCCCAGTCTCATCCTTGAAGGGGCCAATGTTTACTTTAGCCAATCTCTTCCTTTTTATATACCTGCAGAAGCTCTTACTATCTGTTTTTATATTTCTTGCTAGTTTACTCTCATAATCCATCTTCTCTTTTTTTTTTTTTAGTCGTCCTTTGCCAAAAAATTTCCCAATCCTCTGGCCTCCCACTAATCTTGGCAACATTGTATGCCATTCTTTTCAATTTGATACCATCCCTTATTTCTTTATTCATGGATGGTTCTCCCTTCTTTTAAAGTCTTTCCTTCTCACTGGAATATATTTTGTTGTGTTATGAAATATCTCCTTAAATGTCTGCCACTGCTCATCAACCGTCTTACACTTTAATCTATTTTCCCAGTCCACTTTAGCCAATTGTGTCTTCATACCTTTGTAATCGCCTTTATTTAAGATCAGGACACTGGTTTGAGACCCAACTTTCTCACCCTCCATCTGAATTTGAAATTCAACCATGTTATGATCACTCTTTCTTAGAGGATCCTTTACTATAAGATTATTTATTAATCCTGTCTCATTACATAGTACCAGATCTAAGATAGCCTGCTCCCTGGTTGGTTCCACAATGTGCTGTTCAAGGAAACCATCCCGGATGCACTCTGAACTCTTCTTCAAGGCTACCGTGGCGAATTTGATTTGTCCAATCAATAAGATGATGAAAATCGCCCATGGTTATTGCTGTACCTTTCTTACAAGCCTCCATTATTTCTTAATTTATACTCTGTCCTACAGTGTGGCTACTGTTCGGGGGCCTGTAGACCACTCCCACCAGTGACTTCTTACCCTTATTATTTCTTATCTCAAATGTCATAAAATAAATATCTCAAGGGGATCACAATTCATACTTGTATAAGTTGGTGTAAAATTAAAGAATGCTGCAACTTCTGGGCTAAACAGACCAGAGATGCCCAAGTTGCAAACTGGTCTGTGCTGAATTGGTTTTCTCAGTTGGGACAGCATTTGGGATGCAGCAGTGCCCTTGGGCTAGGATGCAGGAAATAAGCCATGGTTACAGTTCCTGATCACTATATAATCAACCCTGCTTATTGTGGGAACCCGATTACTACAGAATCGGGCTGGATTGTGAAGTGCTTCTCGCTCAGATACCCTGACTGCACTCACTGTGCAGATTCTTCTATGAATAATGGCCAGTTGGCCAAGATACTGGAGGGCAACTACACCCATGGACCTATGCCCCAGTGTTAGTGTTGTCATTCAGGAGTAGAGAGGAGAATATTGGAGAAAAGGTTTTTTTTTAAAAAAGCATATATTGCTTTTGTTTATCTGAGTGATGTTTCATTCATAAAAAGAATGCAGTGTGCTATTTACACTGATTCCATCTAATGAATGAAGATTGCTCAGCTCGTCACACGTGTCATGAGTGTTGTGTTACTGCAAGAGTAATGCAGTACAGCTGACACCATCTGTTAGTGGTCTCGGAAGCTGGACTGAAGCAAGCATTGCCGCGTCTGCTTTCTGCTAAACTGTCCAAAGTATTTTTTCAGATCGCTTTTGATGCTGTTTGATCAGTGGCTGTGCAGTCTGTCAGTGACAGGTATACTCTTTATAAAAGGCAGAAGATCAAGATCAGAGCTGGCAGCAATTCATCTCACTGATACTTGGGTCGAGAGGTTAGTTGAACGGTTTTGAATTTCAGTGTTGAAAGCAAATCAAAAGGAAATGATTTAGTGCTCTGTGTCCTCGATGCACAGCTCAGGAAAGAAAGTGGCAAGCTGATCTTGTGAGTTGCAGGCATCAGCCCATCCTGGTGCCTCCAGAAAAGAGCTGGTTGTTACTGAGGTTTGTGCAGATGTATTTATAAAGCCGAGCTGAGGAGCTGCAGGACTTGAAGCTGTGAGGATCAGTCTCCAGCTCCTGACACACAAATTGGGATAAGGACTGTGTTCTGTAACGATGACCGGTGCAGTGGTTACATGCCAGCATTTCCAGCACTGCTGCTCTATTCAAGATGAAGAGCCAATTGCAACCAAAAAACACTCGTACACAGGTGCAAATCTGTGGGGCCAAGTGCGAAACAAGCTGCTAAAACAAAAGGTGCTGCCAATTATTTTCTACATTGGTTGTTGATGAGGATCTTTGTGCTGCCAGCTCCATTGTCCTGAGGACTCGGGTTCATTCCCTAACTGTGAGAAAACTTATTTTGAGATATGATTTTATATATACATCAAAGTAAAATTAGAGGAAGTTTTGGAAAGTAAACATTTTATTCATTGTATTCACTAAGTAAACTGAAGGGTTTAAACATCCCACCTTTTGGTACTTTTTTTGTTTTCTCTTCCTATTCTATTAGACTTCTGGTTCTACACTCCAGTTAAGAAGGTTAGGGATTCTGCACCAAAGTCCTGTGCCAGTGCTACCTTATAATGGGAGGCGTGAGAAACTGGCCTGAGGCAACTTGCCCATCATTTTTTTCATCCTTCGGTCTTCACAGAAGAAGACGCAAAAAACATCCCAGAAATAGTGGAGAATGAATGGTCTAGCGAGAATGAGGAACTGAAAGAAATTAGTATTAGTAAAAAAAATAGTACTGGAGAAATTAATGGGACTGAAAGCCGATAAATCCTCTGGACCTGATGGCCTACATTCTAAGGTTTTGAAAGAGATGGCTATAGAGATAGTGGATGCATTGGTTGTCATCTTCCAAAATTCCATCGATTCTAGAACTGTTCCCGCAGATTGGAAGGTAGATAATGTAACCCTGCTATTTAAAAAGGGAGGGAGAGAGAAAACAGGGAACTACAGATTAGTTAGCCTGACAATCAGTAGATGGGAAAATGCTGAAATCTATTATTAAGGATGTGGTAACAGGGCACTTAGAAAATACTAATAAGATTGGGCAGGGTCAATATGGATTTATGAAAGGGAAATCATGTTTGATAAATGTTTTTTGAGGTTGTAACTAGCAGAATAGATAAGGGGGAATCAGTGGATGTGGTGTATTTGAATTTTCAGAAGGTACTCGATAAGGTGCCACACAAGAGGTTATTGAACAATATATTTAGTGAGTTGGCCTCAACAACTTTCTGTGGTAGAGAATTCCACAGGTTCACCACTCTCTGGGTGAAGAAGTTTCTCCTCATCTCGGTCCTAAATGGCTTACCCCTTATCCTTAGATTGTGACCCCTGGTTCTGGACTTTCCCAACATTGGGAACATTCTTCCTGCATCTAACCTGTCTAAACCCGTCAGAATTTTAAATGTTTCTCTGTATTAAAGTTCCTGGCTAATTCTTCCTGCTATGGCAGGTTGAAACTGGGAACTTTACGTGGGAAATCACAGGCCATGAACCTGTTTGACCACTCCAGTTGAGGCCGAACCAGTGTTTTATATAGGTTCATCATAATTTCCTTGCTTTTGTACCTATACCTCTATTTATGAAGCCAAGGCTCCCATATGCTTTTTTAACCGCTTTCTCAACCTGTTCTGCCACCTTCAATGATTTGTGCACATATACCCCAGGTCTCTCTTTCCATGCACCCCCTTTAGGATTGTACCCTTTTGTTTATGTTGCCTCTCCTCGTTCTTCCAACCAAAATGTATCACTTTGCACATTTCTGCGTTAAATTTCATCTGCCACGTGTCCACCCATTTTACCAGTCTGTCTATCTCTTCTTGACGTCTTTCACTATCATAGAATCACAGAGATTTGCAGCACGTAAGGAGACCATTTCAGCCCATCCTGTCCGCGCCAGTCGACCAAGAGCTATCCAACCTAATCCCACTTTCGAGCTCTTGGTCTGTAGCCCTGTAGGTTACGACACTTCAGGTGCATATCCAAGTATTTTTTAAATGTAGTGAGGTTTCTGCCTCTACCACCCTTTCAGGCAGTGAGTTCCAGACCCTCACCAGCCTCTGCGTGAAGAAATTTCCCCTCATATCGCCTCTAAACCTCCCCCCAATTACTTTAAATCTATGTCCCCTGTTTGTTGACCCCTCTGCCAAAGGAAACAGGTCTTTACTATCCACTCTATACAGGCCCCTCATAATTCTATACACATCAATCAAGTCTCCCCTCAGCCCCCCCCCCCCTGTTTCAAAGAAAACAGACCCAGCATCTCCAATCTTTCCTCGTAGCCAAAATTCTCCAGTCCAGGCAACATTCTTGTAAACCTCCTCTGCACCCTTTCCAATACAATCACATATTTCCTGTAATGTGGTGACCAGAACTACACACCTGCGGCCTAACCAGTGATTTATACAGTTCAAGCATAACCTCATTGCTCATATTCCATGCCTCGACTAATAAAGGCAAGTATTCCATATGCCTTCTTAACCACCTTATCTATCTGGCCAGCTATCTTCAGGGATCTGTGGACCTGCACTCCAAGGTCCCTTTGTTCCTTTACACTTCTCAGTGTTGTACCATTTAATGTGTATTCCCTCGCCTGTTAGACCTCCTCATGTACATTACCTCACACTTATCCGGATTGAATTCCATTTGCCACTGTTCTGCCCACCTGACCAGTACATCGATATCTTCCTGCAGTCCGCAGCTTCTTCATTTTCAACCATACAGCCTATTTTAGTGTTATCTGCAAACTTCTTAATCATACCCCCGACATTCCAAGTCCAAGTCATTGATATATACCACAAAACCAAACATCCTTCTGACTGTTCACTGTACTTCCAAGTTTTGTGTCATCTGCAAATTTTGAAATTCTGCCCTGTACACCCACGTCCAAGTCATTAATATATATCAAGAAAAGCAGTGGTCCTAGTACTGACCCCTGGGGAACCCCACTGTATACCTTCCTCCGGTCCGAAAAACAACTGTTCACCACTACTCTTTCCTGTCACTTAGCCAATTTCGTATCCATGCTGCCACTGTCCCTCTTATTCCATGGGCTTCAACTTCGCCGGCAAGCCTATTATGTGGCACTTTAATCAACACCTTTTGGAAGCTCCTCAGCTTCACACCTGATAGATGGTGGCAAGGGCTGTTCTCTCATAATGGCGAGGTTGTGCAGCATACAACCACAAATCTTGAAATGCGCTGAGCTGAGTACTGCAGGGCTCCTCCGGAGCAGTCCAAACAGTGGAACTATTCCTTGAGGGCACTATTGGTGTGCAAGTCTAGAAGCAACTTGTTTCAGCACAAGCTTTTAAATCCATTTTTTTTTAAGTCTACAGCACCAGCCAGGCCACTCATTGTACACTATTAAAACTTCAGGCAAGTACTGAAAAGCTCCAAAAACTCGTACAATTGCACCAGCAGGCAGAAGAAATAATCCAGCAACTAACCTGCAAGTAGTTCATGATCATTTAAAGTAGCGGTGGTGGGGGTCCTTCATGCCATTGAACATCATGTTCCGCTGTGCGAGGTTAAGAAGTGGTATAGGATAGAGTGCTGTTTGAAAATGGCAGCGTTGGCATCAAATCAGTGTTGCACACTGATTGATGTCATAATCTGCCTGCTCTGCATGTTGCCAACAGTCGTTTGGTGTGCACGCATAAACCTCTTGTTGGAAGTGCGCATGTCGGACGCCGTTGTCAAGTATTAGCAGATTGCTTAGTGCTGAGAAAATGGGCACTACAGAGCCTAATTTCTGCCCCGATAACTACAAAGCTAGACCATTGCTGCAGCTCCATCCAGTGTATTGTCTGCTTCATGTTGATTATTGTTTATAGGTCATGGTATTTGCCCTTGCACCATTTTCACTACAGGAGGAAAGTCAACATACTAATAATGCGAGGGCAGAGGGGAATTGGGTTACTTGGGTAGGTGGGACAGACGAGCCTGTGAAGCAATTTGTTGCGGACTCCCCCACAAAGCTAACTTTGTACTGTACAGAATGTTTCACATCCTGTGCACAGATTTACCTCTTCCGGTTGTCTCTTTCTAGCATGTGATTGTTACTGTCCTGGACAGGTTAGATGCAGGAAGAATGTTCCCGATGTTGGGGAACTCCAGAACCAGGGGACACAGTCTAAGGATAAGGGGTAAGCCATTTAGGACTGAGATGAGGAGAAACTTCTTCACTCAGAGAGTTGTTAACCTGTGGAATTCCCTACTGCAGAGAGTTGTTGATGCCAGTTCATTGGATATATTCAAAAGGTAGTTGGATATGGCCCTTACGGCTAAAGGGATCAAGGGGTATGGAGAGAAAGCAGGAAAAGGTACTGAGGTTCAGCCATGATCATATTGAATGGTGGTGCAGGCTCGAAGGGCCGAATGGCCTACTCTTGCACCTATTTTCTATGTTTCTATGCCCTGCTGTACATTTTGGTATTGTCATGAATAATATGTCTTCAAGCAGCAAGTTGTAAGATTTCTAAATCTCTAGCATTAAATTGACAGCAAGACCAATTTGTTTAAAACAATTTGGAATAGTTTATTAAACACACACACATCTATCAGCAGTTGTCAGCTATCCTACGGATCTACTTAGTTACAACAGATACTGTGGTGTATGTAGCACACAAATCACTGACTCCACACGGTCTAGTGTAAATCATAACTGCTGTGACCTTCGTCCTTTATTGTTCAGCTCCAGAGTGCCTCTCGGGTGTGGTGGTCAGCCTTTTATAATGCCTGTTGCAGGCACTTCCAGGTTTCCCACCACAGCGCCCTCTGTGGTGTGGCATAGTGCTTACATTACATTTAAGGTACCAGGACGATACACACATCAATACATAACATCACACTTTCTCCCCCCGCCCCCAGGACGCAGGACGACAATACACACATCAATACATAACATCACACTTGTCCAACGGAAGGCAGGTAGACATAGACAGTGCGTTAGTATGGTACATGTTATCTGGTACATTAACTAGTTATTGACTGGTAACGGATCCCTGATTTCCTTGTTAGCCCTTATCATTAATTGTACTTCATATCCCTTATCTTACACAAATACAGTGGCCATTCAGCATAAAATTAATTCTTGTTATAAATTCGCCATCTCACATTAACATAGCTCATTTTAGACTCGCTCTGCCTTACAGAAGTCCTTTGTGGGGACCACCTCATAGTAAGGCCCTTTTAAGACTCCCGGGTGCATTTCCTTTTTAAGGTGCCATCTTTGATGCAGGAGGATTCCACGAGGCTTCTCCTTGGGCGCTGCCATCTTTGATGCTCTGCTGCTCTGGACATGATGCCGCCGCCATCTTGCTCTCCACCACTCCGGATGCCCTCCGCCTTCGCAGCCTCCACTCCCCTCTGCTGCCACCTGACTTGCCGCCTCTCCTGCGGCCGTCGCCGTCGCTTCTCCGGTGGCCACCATAGCCGCGTCCCCTGCGGCCGTCGTGGCCTCTCCAGCGGCAGCACTTGCCGCCTTCCCCGCGGCCTCCCCTGCAGCCGCCGTGGTCCCCAACCTCCACCTGCTGCCGCCTCCCAACTCGTGGCCGCCGACCTCCAGCTACTGCCGCCGCCCGACTCTCTCTGCGTGGGCCCCTCCGATCCGCCGGCCATCCTGGATCCCTCTCACACCCCCCCCCCCCCACGGCCCCTCTCTGCAGGGCTGCTTGCCTCTGGGGGCTGAGGCTGAAGGATCTCTGTGGCTTGAGGTCCGGGCCTGGGGCTTGCCTGTGGGGGCCGAGGCTGCAGGATCTCTGTGTGAGGTCCGGGCCTGGGGCTTGCCTGTGGGTGGATTGAGGCTCCAGCTCGGTCGGCGCTGCTCTCTGGGGACCCGGGGCACGGCAGCACCCCGGGGAGCAGCAGCCTGTGGAGTGATGAAGTCTTCCCAGCTCCCACGGACCGTCCCCATCCACCTCCGGCCGAGGAGTGTCGGCCCATCGCAACGACCCACAAAGGTTAAACCGTGCGTCTCGTCCCCGTGGGATACCTGCACCATCGCTCTGCCAAGAACAGGTATTAGTTCCCTGGTGTAGGTACGCAGCTTCACCGTGACCGGGAATAGCTTGGGCCGTGCAGCTGGGTTAATCCACAGTTTATCAAAAGTTCTCCGACTCATCAACGACGGACCCGAGCCCGTGTCCACTTCCATACTCACTGGGACTCCGTTGATTTTTACTTCCCTTATCACTGGGGGCGAATCGTCGGTGCACGTGTACAGTCCCAACACCTCATCATCTTCTGCCTGCCCCTCGCTGGATGATGGATCATCCCCCATCTCCTCAGCCACATGGTGAGTCCGATTTCTTTTACACATACGCTGAAGGTGGCCTTTAACATGGCAGGTATTGCACGTGTACTCCGCAAACCTGCACCGGTGAGCCCCATGGCTTCCTCCATAATGCTAGCATGGTGCTGCTTGATTGGCCCCCCTCCGCGGACTCTGAGTTCCAGGACCCCGAGGTCCGTGCTCTCTGCCTCTGGCAGAGCCACGTTCTGCAGTTTTGTCCGTGGTGGGCGCTATCCTGTGGACAGTGCCTGCCGGGTTCGAGACTGTGTGGATCATTTGCTTGGTGCTGCAAGTCAAGGTCATATGTGCCCGGCTGATGGCGATGGCCTTTGTCAGAGTGACTGTGGGTTCCGTGGCTAACAGCTTGTGAAGGAGTCCCTCGTGGCCAATCCCCATAACGAAAACGTCCCGCAACGCCTCGTCAAGGTGTGCGCCAAAATCACACGGCGCCGCGAGTCTCCTGAGGTCCGCAGCATATTTGGTGATATTCTGGCCCTCAGGTCTGCAGTGATGGTAAAATTTGTATCTGGCCGTGAGGATGTTCTCCTTCGGTTTCAGTTGGTCACGAATGAGTTCAGTCAGCTCCTCGTATGACTTGTCCCTGGCGCTCCCAGGTGCCAGCAAATCCCTGACGAGACAGTAAACCTCATCTCCACAACTGGAGAGCAATATCGCCTTACGCTTATCTCTCATTGCATCCGTGTCCTCCGTCAGGTCGTTTGCTGTGAAGTAGTGCTCGAGCCTTTCCGTAAAGGCCTCCTAATCGGTAAAATCCTTTAGTGAGACCAGAGTAGCCATGGTTGCGTGGAGTTCGTCTGCTTCCTAGTTGCCAATGTGGTGTATGTAGCACACAAATCACTGACTCCACACGGTCTGGTGTAAGTCTAACTGCTGTGACCTTCGTCCTTTATTGTTCAGCTCCAGAGTGTCTCCCAGGTGTGGTGGTCAGCCTTATATAATGCCTGTTGCTGGCACTTCCAGGTTTCCCACCACAGCGCCCTCTGTGGTGTGGCATAGTGCTTACATTACATTTAAGGTACCAAGACGATACACAAATCAATACATAACAGATACAATGATGTTACAATAATGATTTATAAAAAGGTATACTTTACTTCCCTCTGGCAAAGCACAAGCACATGGTGTTCGTCCTTGCTTCTGCTGTGGAGGGAGGTTCCTGCTTTGCTATGTGCTAATGAGAAGAGAGAGACCCAGCAATCTTTGCTCGGGTTATTATACCCCTTAAGTCCATTGTTTCTCAGAAAGCCTCAGGATTGGGTCTTGGTTCGAGGGCCATTCCTGATTGGCTTCTCCTCCTGTCTGGAGGGCCAGTGACATTTCTTGATTAGGTCAATGGCTTTTCAATTAACACCTTTTCTAGTTTGGTGAGTTTCAAAGCCATGCTTCCTTTGTTCCTTGTGCTCTGCCCAGCCAGAGGAGACATGGGCTTGGGGAAGTTATCTCTTTTGTTTCTTTCAAAACTTGTCTTTTTGTATAATCTACACTGTTAACATTTATATTTATATATGTGTGTGTGTATATATATATATATATATATATACAGAATCAATTTTATTCTTACAGAGGATGTTATTACATTGGCACCCTCATTCACTAAGATACGCACACAGGGGTCGAAACATAAAAAATAGGTGCAGGAGTAGGCCATTCGACCCTTCAATCCTGCACCACCATTCAATATCATGGCTGATCATGCAACTTCAGTACCCCATTCCTGCTTTCTCTCCATACCCCTTGATCCTTTTAGCTGTAAGGGCCACATCTAACTCCCTTTTGAATATATCTAACGAACTGGCCTCGATACCTTTCTGTGGTAGAGAATTCCACAGGTTCACAATTCTGTGAGTGAAAAAGTTTCTCCTCATCTCGGTCCTAAATGGCTTACCCCTTACCCTTAGACTGTGACTCTTAGTTCTGGACTTCCCTAACATCGGGAACATTCTTCCTGCATCTAACCTGTCCAATACCGTCAGAATTTTATATGTTTCTATGAGATCCCCTTTCATTCTTCTACATTCCAGTGAGTATAAGCCTAGTCGGTCCAGTCGGCTTCATATGTCAGTCCTGCCATCCCGGGAATCAGTCTGGTGAACCTTCGCTGTACTCCCTCAATAGCAAGAATGTCCTTCCTCAGATTAGTAGACCAAAACTGTACACAATATTCAAGGTGTGGCCTCACCAAGGCCCTGTACAACTTCAGTAAGACCTCCCTGCTCCTATACTCAAATCCTCTCGCTATGAAGGCCAACATACCATTTGCCTTCTTCACCGCCTGCTGTACCTGCATGCTAACTTTCAATAACTGATGTACCATGACACCCAAGTCTCGTTGCACCTCCCCTTTTCCTAATGTCACCATTCAGATAATATTCTGCCTTCCTGTTTTTGCCCCCAAAGTGGATAACCTCACATTTATCTACATTATACTGCATCTGCCATGTATTTGTCCACTCACCTAACCTGTCCAAGTCACCCTGAACCTCTTAGCATCCTCCTCACAGCTCACCCTGCCACCCAGCTTAGTGTCATCTGCAAACTTGGAGATATTACATTCAATTCCTTCGTCTAAATCATTAATGTATGTTGTAAATAGCTGGGATCCCAGCACTGAACCTTGCGGTACCCCACTAGTCACTACCTGCCATTCTGAAAAGAACCCATTTATTCCTATTCTTTGCTTCCTGTCTGTCAACCAGTTCTCTATCCACGTCATACATATTCACAAATCATTAAAAGTAGCAACGCAGGTTAACAAAGCCATAAAATGTACAAACAAAGCACTGGGGTTCATAGCTAGAGGAATAGGATTCAAAAGTAGAGAAGTTATGTTAAACAACAACTAGTGGGTTGTTTTATGTCCATTTGAACATGTAGATGAGTTTAACATCTTGTTGAAAGATTCATGGACGCTTTTATTTGTACTGTAAAAATGGCTGCCCTTTGTCTCTGATTGGTCCCCTTGGAGGATAAGTCACACCCTGAAGTTTCTCTGGAATGTGTAACTGGAACCGCCCAGCCCAAGTTCTCACTGACTTCGCAAATTGTAACTCGATCCACTTTGACTTCCACACAGGATAGATCTCCCCAGAAGCCACCAATGCCAGCCAAAGTCCCTTACCCCAGCGCAAGTGCGCCCCTCCCCCCAACCAAAGTCCCTTACCCCCCCCAGCACAAGTGCTGCCTCCACCAGCTGAGGTCCGTTACTCCCCAGCGCAAGTGCATGACCCCCCCCCCCTTACCCCGCCATAGATGGGGCAATTTGTGCGGATTGTTAGCCGGTTTATTGGGTATGAAGTGAATAGTGACCGTGTAGTGACTTCTGGATTGGAAGAACCTCACCCCCCTCCAATCCCCCACCCCATCTCTCACTACCTCCCCCCAAGGCGCTCTCCCCTCCAGACTCCCTGCTGCAGCTTGCAGCTCAGCTGTCTCTCTCCCTGGCCGCTAGCTTCCCTCCCCACCCTGCAGCTTTTGTCCCCAGCCAGCTGCTTCTCCCCCTGCCAGGATCTCTCTCTCTCCCCACATGGAACATGGTCAGACTGATTGCAGGATCCTACTTCCGGTTCTGGCACTTCCGGTTCGGGCAAGAAGATCGGGGGCGGGGACTCCACAGCAAAAGCACAATACAAATAGTCACTTCGAAGATTCATTTGGAGTGATTTGGGTACATAATTTCTCTCTTTGCAAACAGCAATCCTTGAGTACTGCACTATTCGTTCATCTCTTGTTTGTGGAACCTTGCTGTGCACAACTTGGCTGCCACGTTTGCATACATAATAACAACAACTTGTATTTATACAGCACTCTTAACATAGTAGTAAAACATTCACGAGCAATTATCCAACAAAATTTGACTCTGAGCCGCATAATGGAGATGACCAAAAGCTTGGTCAAAAAGGTAGGTTTTAAGGACTGTCTTACATAGAAAATAGGAGCAGGCCATTCGAGCCTGCACCACCATTCAATATGATCATGGTTGATCATGCAACTTCAGTACCTCACTCCTGCCTTCTCTCCATACCCCCGTGATCCCTTTAGCCATAAGGGCCACATCTAACTCCCTTTTGACTATATCCAATGAACTGGCCTCAACAACTTTCTGTGGTAGAGAATTCCATAGGTTCACAATTCTCTGAGTGAAGAAGTTTCTCATCATCTCGGTCCTATATGGCTTACCCCTTATCCTTAGACTGTGACCCCTGGTTCTGGACTTCCCCAACATCGGGAACATTCTTCCTGCCTCTAACCTGCCCAATCCCGTCAGAATTTGATATGCTTCTATGAGATCCCTTCTCATTCTTCTAAATTCCAATGAATATAAGCCTAGTCTCCAGTCTTTCTTCATATGTCAGTCCTGTCATCCCGGGAATCAGTCTGGTGAACCTTCACTGCACTCCCTCAATAGCAAGAATGTCTTTCCTCAGATTAGGAGACCAAAACTGCACACAATACTCAAGGTGTGGTCTCACCAAGGCCCTGTACAACTGCAGCAAGACCTCCCTGCTCCTATACTCAAATCCTCTCACTATGAAGGCCAATATGCCATTTGCTTTCTTAACTGCCTGCTGAGCCTGCATGGCTACTTTCAATGACTGATGTACCAAGACACCCAGGTCTCGTTGCATGTCCCCTTTTACTAATCTGTCACCATTCAGATAATCTGCCATCCTGTTTTTGCCACCAAAGTGAATAACCTCATACTTATCAACGTTGTACTGCATCTGCCATGCATTTGCCCACACACCTAACCTGTCCAAGACACCCTGCAGCCTCTTAGCATCCTCCTCACGGCTCATACTGTGTCAGCTTAGTGTCATCTGCAAACTTGGAGATATTACATTCAATTCCTTCGTCTAAATCATTAATATATATTATAAATCGATGGGGTCCCAGCACTGAACCTTGCGGTACCCCACTAATCACTGCCTGCCATTCTGAAAAGGACCCGTTTATTCCCACTCTCAAAGGAGGAGAGAAAGGTGGAGAGATTTAGACAAAAATTCAAGAGATTAGGGCCTAGGTAGCTTAAGGCACGGCCGCCAATGGTGGATTGAAGAAAATGCGGGGTTGCACGAGTGCATTTTTTAAAATTGAGAAACGCAGATGAAGGGCCAAGACCAACAGTACAGTTGATCACCAAGGTTGAAAACAGGAGAGAAGACCAGGAAAATTAAGTAGTACTTGGGTAACTCCAAGCTTGGGCTTTAAAGCTACAGATTATAGGAAGAAGAAAAGACTGAGCAAGGTAGAGTGATGGATCCAGAGAGAATTTCCAGAAATTAAAAATCACTTTTTAACCAGCCCACTTTGGAAAAGATTTCAGATTTGTGGCACTTGTGGTGTTTAATGTGGGAAGGTCATCCAAGAAAGATAGATCATAGTATTTTCTAAATGGTGAGAAGCTAGGAACTGTGGAGGAGCAGAGAGATTTATAGTTCCAAGTACAGAAATCATTAAAGTTAGTGGACAGCTAAAAACATTTTTTTAAAGGCTAATGGAACCTCAAGGGGGCTGGACTACAAATGGTGTTATTTTACAGTTATATAAAGCTCTGGTTAGACTCCATCTAGAGTTTTGGCACCGCACCTCAGGAAGGATATATTGGCCTTGGAGGGGTCAGTACAGTTTCATCAGGCTGTTACCGGGGCTAAAAGGGTAAGATGATGAGGACAGGTTGCAGAGCTTCGGCTTGTATTCTCTTGAGTATAGAAGATTAAAGGGGATCTAATTAAGGAGTTTAAAATGATTAAAGGATTTGATAGGGTAGATAGAGAGACATATATCCTCTGGTGGGGAGTCCAGAACAAAGGGGCATAACCTTAAAATTAGAGCTAGGCCATTAAAGAGTGATATCAGGAAGCACTTCTTCACAGTGGGAATCTGAAACACTCTTCCCCCAAATAACTGTTGATGCTGGGGTCAATTGAACATTTTAAAACTGAGATGGATAGATTTTTGTTAGGCAAGGGTATTAAGGATTACAGAATCAAGGCGGGTAGATGAGGTTGAGATGCAGATCAGCCCATGATCTAATTGAATGGAACAGGCTCGAGAATTTCCCACCTGACTAGGGTTAGGTGATATCAGCTATGGTTGTAGTAGGAGTGCTACAATTGATCTCCAGACCCCTGGGCTAAAGAGGATAAAAAAACAATTTGGGCTGCTGTTCCTGCAACTCGTGTCTGAAAGTAAACCTGTGTATGTGGACAAGATTCGGCTCAGCTGTGATGTCTCCCATGATAATGCTGGAGTCCATTACTAAGGAAGCAATAGCAGAACATTTGGAAAAGCATAATTCAATCAAGCAGAGTCGGCATTGTTTTATGAAAGGGAAATCATGTTTGGCAAATTTGCTGGCATTCTTGGAGGGTGTAACTGTTACATTTAGAATAACTCCACAAGACTGTACATCTTAAGCTCAAACTGTTGTGACCTTGGTCTCTTGTAACTCCAGAGTGACGAGGCAGCATGGTGGACTGCCTTTTATACCCGCTTATCCAGGGTGTGCAGGTGACCCTTGGGTTTCCCACAGATGCACCCCCTTGTGGCAAGTCTTACACATTGGTAATGTTTACATACATAACATCATTCCCCTCCCCCAACGTCTTATGTACAAGTTATTTACAAGTTGAGGCGATCTGGGGTTCTGCCTTCCCGGGTTGATAGCCTGAGTTGAAGTCCTGGCATGGGTGAGTTGGTCGGATCATTGCTGTGCTGCGGTGTGGCTGGTCTGATCGGACTGTCGAGCATGGTGGGTTCATCCTCGCAGTTAACCGCAAGGTTGATTGTTGGTTGGGCGTGTGTGGGTGGATCAGTGATGGTAATGTCCTCTTCAAACTGTTCTTGGTTGTCAGTGAACCGCAGTTTGGTCTGATCCAAGTGCTTTCTGCACGTTTGTCCATTCAAAAGTTTGACAACAAACACTCTATTCCCCTCCTTGGCTAACACGGTGCCAGCAACCCATTTGGGACCATGAACATAAGTAAGAACAAACACAATGTCACGCGATACAGCCGCGCGATCGTGGTGCATGTTATGCCAGTGATGCCGGGTTTCTACATGATCATTGAGATTCGGGTGGACTAAGGAGAGCCTGGTTTTGAATACTCTCTTCTTTAATAATTCTGCAGGGGGAGCACCAATAAGCGAGTGGGGTCGCATGCGGTAGCTGAGCAGAACCCGAGATAACCAGGTCTGCAGGGAACCGTCCGTCACGCGTTTCAAGCTCTGCTTGATGGTTTGGACTGCCCATTCCGCTTGACCATTGGATGCGGGCTTAAACGGCGCAGACCTGACATGCTTGATGCTGTTGCGGGTCATGAACTCGTTGAATTCCGAGCTGATGAAGCATGGTCCATTGTCACTAACAAAGATGTCGGGCAAACCATGGGTGGCAAACATGGCCCGGAGGCTTCCAATGGTGGCAGTGGACGTACATGATGATATTATTATACATTCAATCCATTTAGAGTAAGCGTCCACTGCTATTAGGAACGTCTTTCCTCGAAAGGGGCCGGCGAAATCTACGTGGACCCTTCACCACGGTTTGGAGGGCCATGACCACAGACTCGGTGGGGCCTCCCTTGGTGCATTGCTCAACTGTGAGCAAGTTTTGCATTGGTGTACGCATGACTCCAATTCCGAGTCAATACCGGGCCACCAAAAGTGCGACTTGGCGATAGCCATCATCATGACTATGCCTGGGTGGGTACTGTGAAGGTCATGTATAAACGTTTCCCTGCCTTTTTTTGGCAAAATTAACGGACATTTCGTCCTTACGTCGGTGGAACGGCTTAATTTCATCTTGCATTTCCCCGGGAACAGCCAACCAGCTCCCATTGAGGTCACAGCTTTTTACTAGTGATAGCACAGGGTCCTGGCTAGTCCAGATCCTGATCTGGCGAGCCGTGACAGGTGACCCCTCGCTCTCAAAAGCATCCATTACAAGGAACAAGTCTGCGGGTTGCGCCATTTCCACCCCGGTGGTGGGCAATGGTAGCCAACTGAGGGCATCCGCACAGTTCTCAGTGCCTGGTCTGTGGCAGATTACAGAATCATACACAGATAACGTTAGTGCCCATCTTTGGGTGCGGGACGAAGCATTGGTGTTAATACCTTTGCTTTCTGAGAACAACGAAATGAGCAGCTTGTGGTCGGTTTCGAGCTCGCACCAGAGCCCAAATAGGTATTGGTACATTTTCTTAACCCCGCACATGCATGCTAATGCTTCTTTCTCAACCATACTGTAGGCTCTTTCAGCCTTAGATAAGCTTCTGGACGCATATGCAACCGGTTGCAGTTTGCCTGACCCATTGGCTTGCTGTAACACACAACCGACGCCGTACGAAGATCCATCACAAGCTAGTACTAAACGTTTACACGGGTCATACAATACAAGTAATTTGTTTGAACATAGCAGGTTTCTGGCCTTATTAAAGGCTGTGTCTCGAGATTTACCCCAAACGCAGTCATCACCCTTGCGTAGCAATAAATGCAAAGGTTCCAGCAAAGTGCTCAACCCCGGTAGAAAGTTACCAAAATAGTTGAGGAGTCCCAGGAACGAACGCAGCTCCGTCACATTCTGTGCTCTGGGTGCATTCTTGATGGCCTCCGTCTTAGAGTCCGTGGGTCTGATGCCGTCCGCCGCAATCTTTCTCCCCAGAAATTTGACCTCTGGCGCCAGGAAAACACACTTGGAGCGTTTCAGCCTGAGTCCCACTCTGTCCAGTTGCTGGAGAATCTCTTCCAGGTTGTGCAAGTGTTCGGTGGTGGTGCGGCCAGTGATCAGGATGTCGTCTTGGAACACCACGGTGTGCGGAACCGATTTCAGCAGACTCTCCATGTTCCTCTGGAAGATAGCCACCGCCGAGCGAATCCCAAAGGTGCATCTGTGGTATAGGAACAGACCTGCACGTCAATTTTTTCGAAGGTTCAGCCAGCTCCTGTGTCATGTAAGCAGAGGTTATATCTAGCTTGGTGAGCAACTTAGTGTTGCAAACAGGTCATCTGCTTTAGGTAGTGGGTACTGGTCCTGTAACGAGACTCAGTTGATCGTTATCTTGTAGTCCGCACAGATTCTGACCGTCCCGTCGCTCTTCAACACCGGCACGATTGGACAGGCCCACTCATTGAACTCGATTGGCAATATGATCCCCTCTCGTTGAAGTCTGTCCAGCTCGATCTCGACTTTCTCTCACATCATGTATGGAACCGCTCGGGACTTGTGATGAACGGGTCGTGCATCAGGAACTAGATGGATCTGCACTTTGGCGCCTGTGAAGTTGCCGATGCCTGGCTCGAATCGCGATGGGAATTTGTTTAGCACTTGGGCGCACGAGGCGTCATCCTCCGAAGGCAGTGCTTTGACGTCATCCCAGTTCCATCGGATCTTTCCCAGCCAACTTCTGCCGAACAGGGCATTGGGCCATCGCCTGGTACACTCCATAGTGCTAAACCATGCACAGCTCCATCGTACGATACCTTCATTGCCACACTGCCAATGACTGGTATGAGCTCTTTGGTGTAAGTGCGCAGCTTGGTGTGGATCGGGCATAGTTTTGGCCTTTGTGCCTTGTTGCCCCAGTTTCTCAAAAGCCTTCTGGCTCATAATTGACTGACTCGCACCCGTGTCCAATTCCATGGAAACTGGAATGCTGTTTAATTTGACTTTCAATATTATCGGAGGGCTTTTGGTGGTGACGGTCCCGCAAGGCGTCTTAGGTCGGTGACATAGCTCGTCCTGGCCCTCGGAGCATGGTGCGTATAAAAGCAATACCTGGCTATTAAGATGCTCTCCTTCGGCTTGAGTTGTTCCCGAATCATCGTGCACAGCTCTTCATATGTCTTCTCCATTGGTTTCATCGGTGCTAGCAGATTTTTGATGAGACCATATATTGTGGACCCACAAACGGTGAGGAGAATCGCCCTGCGCTTGATCGCGGTTTCTTCCTTTTCCAGCTCGTTGAACACGAAGTACTGGTCGAGATGCTCAACGAAGGCTTCCCAATCATCACCCTCAACAAAGCTCTCAAGAATACTAATGACAGCCATAACTGCGTGAAAGTTCGTCGCCCATTGTTATGTTTAGAATAACTCGACAAGACTGTACATCTTAAGCTCAAACTGTTGTGACCTTGGTCACTTTATTGTAACTCCAGAGTGATGAGGCAGCATGGTGGACTACCTTTTATACCTGCTTGCCCAGGGTGTGCAGGTGACCCTTGGGTCTTCCACAGGTGCGCCCCCTGTTGGCAAGTCTTACACATTGGTAATGTTTACATACTTAACAGTAACAAACAGGGTGGGTAAGGGGGAACCAGTGGATGTGGTGTATTTGGACTTCCAGAAGGCATTCGATAAGGTGCCACATAAAAGGTTACTGCACAAGATAAAAGTTCACGGGGTTGGGGGTAATATATTAGCATGGATAGAGGATTGGCTAACTAACAAAAAACAGAGAGTCGGGATAAATGGTTAATTCTCGGGTTGGCAATCAGCAACTAGTGGGGTTCCACAGGGATCAGTGGCTATTTACAATCTATGTTAACGACTTGGAAGAAGGGACTGAGTGTAACATAACCAAGTTTGCTGACAATACAAAGATGGGAGGAAAAGCAATGTGTGAGGAGGACACAAAAAATATGCAAAAGGACATAGACAGGCTAAGTGAGTGGGCAAAAATTTGGCAGATGGAGTATAATGTTGGAAAGTGTGAGGTCATGCACTTAGACAGAAAAAAAATCAAAGAGCAAGTTATTATTTAAATGGAGAAAAATTGCAAAGTGCTGCAGTACAGCGGGACCTGGGGGTACTTGTGCATGAAACACAAAAGGTTTGTATGCAGGTACAGCAAGTGATCAGGAAGGCCAATGGAATCTTGGCCTTTATTGCAAAGGGGATGGAGTATAAAAGCAGGGAAGTTTTGCTACAGCTATATAAGGTATTGGTGAGGCCACACCTGGAATACTGCGTGCAGTTTTGGTTTCCATATTTACAAAGGATATACTTGCTTTAGAGGCAGTTCAGAGAAGGTTCACTAGGTTGATTCCGGACATGAGGGGGTTGATTTATGAGAAAAGGTTGAGGAGGTTGGGCCTCTACTCATTGGAATTCAGACGAATGAGAGGTGATCTTATCGAAACGTATAAGATTATGAGGGGGCTTGACAAGGTGGATGCAGAGAGGATGTTTCCACTGATAGGGGAGATTAGAACTAGGGGGCATAATATTAGAATAAGGGGCCACCCATTTAAAACTGAGATGAGGAAGAATTTCTTCTCTGAGGTTTGTAAATCTGTGGAATTCACTGCCTCAGAGAGTTGTGGAAGCCGGGACATTGAATAAATTTAAGACAGAAATAGACAGCTTCTTAACCGATATGGGATTAAGGGGTTATGGAGAGCGGGCAGGGAAGTTGAGCCGAGTCCATGATCGGATCAGCCATGATCATATTAAATAGCGGAGCAGGCTCGAGGGGCTGTGTGGCCTTTTCCTGCTCCTATTTCTTATGTTCTTATGTAGAAAGATCCCACAAACAGCAGTAACTAGTCTACTTCATTTAAAAGCAAAAATTAGAACTATTATAAGGAATTGTAATTTACATTAAAATGCTTTTGTTTTTTTTTTCTGTTTGTTTAAACGGCGAGTGTTGGTGATACTACCAGTAAGAACCACTGGCTGCTGAATCAGCACTGAATATGTGACTTTGGGCCCAAGTTTCGGCCTCAGTTGCTCCTGATTTTTTCGAGCAACTGGTGTAGAACGGAGTATCTTAGAAATTCAAATTCTCGGCATTTAGTTTGCTCCAGTTCTAGTCAGTTAGAACAGTTTCACTTTGGAACCGAATTTTTTTTTCAAAACGGGGCGTGTCCGGCCACTTACGCCTGTTTTCAAAGTTACGGCAGTGAAAACTTACTCCAAACTAACTTAGAATGTAGCAAGTGAAGATTTTTGTACGCTCGAAAAAACCTTGTCTGCACTTTAGAAAATCAGGCGTAGGGAATGGGGGGGGGGTTAAAGGGAAGTTTACAAACATTAAACACTTCAATTTTACAAAAAGAGTCATCATCAATAATAAATGATAAATACATCAATAAATCAACCAATAAAGCAATCAAAAAAAATTAATAAAATTTTTTAAATCAATAAATAAAACATTTTCTACTTACTGACTGCAGCACCAGGAGTCCTCCAACAGCGTGCTGGGACGCCCACCCCCCCGTGTGTCTCTGTTCGTGTCTCTATCTCTCTGTCTGCCTGTGTGTGTCTCTCTCACACTGTCTGTCAGTGTCTGTGTTTCTGACAGCGAGAGGGGGAGGATGGGGAGGGGAGGGGGAGGAGGGGTGGTGTAGTGGGGGGGAGGAGGCGTGGGGGGGGAGGGGGTGACAAGGGAGGGGTGGTGAGAAGGGAGGGAGGAGAGAGGGGATGAGAAGGGAGGGAGGGGAGGGGGGGTGAGGAGGGAGGGGAGGGGGGTGAGAAGGGAGGGAGGGGAGGGGGGAGGAGAGGTAGGAGGAGGGAGGGTGAGAAGGGAGAGGAGAGGTAGGAGGGAGGGAGGGGTGCAGAGAGAAGGGAGAGAGAGAGAGAGAGAGAGAGAGAGAGGCGCAGAGGCTGAACGGGCCCGGCCAGGCCAGGCCCAAGACTTCGAGCTTAGACTTATCGGATTGACAGGTAGGTGGCGTCGGGTCCAGGGGGGGTAGGGAGCGCGGGTCGGGGCGGAATGGAGGGGGGGGCGGAGATCGGTCAGGAGCGGAGGTCAGTCAGGGAGGGGGGGAAGCGGAGGTCAGGTCGGGGTCGGGGGGGGGCGGCGGGGGAAGCAGGAGTCGGGTCGGGAGGAAGCAGGAGCTGGGCGTGGGAGGCAGCCTTATGCACGCAGCCCCAGTGAGGCCATTCGGCCAGGGCTAGGGGCTGTGTGCTTCAGGCCCCTCCCACACAGTTTTGGGCGCCTGGAGCTACTGCACATGCGCGCCCACTGTAGCACACATGTGCAGAGATCCCGGCACTGTTTCCAGCGAAGGGACCTGGTCCGCCCCCCCACAGCTCGTGCTGCGCCGCGCCGAGTTGCAAACGACCTGCAGGGAGCCGGAGAATCTGGAAGTTTTTTTTAGGCGCACTTTGTGGCGCGAAAAACGGGCGTCCAGGTCGCGACTGCGCCGAAACTTGGGCCCAATGTCTGTACTATGGTTCAGTTCCCTTGCACATATACTTTTTCAGTTGGAACTTTATAAAAATATCCAATTTCCCAAATTATCCCCAATTATCCCCGTTAAGCAGAACCTTATCAGTAGTGATGTGAAGACATCAGAAAGGATGGTGCCTGAGAAAATGCCCCACAAAGGAATTACCTCATTAGCCACTCTTCCAGTTACTAGTTAGAAACCATTCAACCATGAAACTCATTGCCCAAATGCAAGCTTTCAAACAGAAAAGGATAGGAGTCACTGCAAGTGAACGCTGGAAAGCATAATCATGGGAATCATATTCTTTCCTGTCTAGCACGCAAGAGCCAGGTCTCAACCACTTTAAGTCATTTACATATTTTCTGCACTCACCTTAATTTCCAAGCTGCACCTATTGTGTCTCGTTGGTTAAACAGCCATAAGTATAACTGGGCAGATTGGCCCTGGTTGGACAGATCATATGGACCATACTGAGATGCGATGTCACCCTGAAAATTTATCTACGTGCATACAACCCGGATTCTTTTTTTAAAACAGAGCTTGTTGAAGCACAGACAGTTGGCCAGAAACCGGACAGGTAGCAACTCTATGAGCAGGCCTTTAATGGCACATGCACTGCTGGTCAGAGAGTGACTCCACAAAATCAGTACTAAACTCTACACTTAATAGTTCAGAACAGGAAGCCCAACTTAAGCAGGCTGAATGCATAGATTGTAACTTATATTTTAAATTGTGTGATAAATAAAACTCTTGTTTTGTTTTCAGCTGGAGCCACAAGCATTGCAGGACAAGGACTGGCAAAGAACTGTCATAGCAATGAATGGGGTAAGTTGCTGTGTTATGCTGTAAGTAATGGCACAGATATAATGTATACTACAATATTATGTCTTTTTTTCTATCAAATAATATCCAAACTTGTTTCTATGGAAGGAGTTAACTCTATTTTGAGAAACATCAGGCTAATGAGTTTAAAAGTAAAAGATTTTTTAAAAATGAGCTCACTTGGTTAATAGAGATGTGATATATTTAGCTTATTAGCTCATTTTGGGCTAATTGTGAATGGAGGGTCTTATTTATCAGTTTTTAACACTGGTCTCCCCATCTAACATAAATTGGCAGTTTTCATTCTCCTGTTGTATTCAGTCATGTTCAGGGAAGAGTGAACTAGGCAAATGTAAAAGCAATCTTGCCAACATACTTTGGTATACAAGAGAAAACATGAGTTAACTGTCACAAGCTGTAACGTGGGGCAGGAGAAGCTGATTGCCCTGATTGAAACAGTTTAGAAAAGAGGCATAAATAAAGAAAGAAAGAAAGACTTTGATTTATCTAGTGTCTTTCATGACCATCGGATGTCTCAAAGCTCTTTATAGCCAATGAAGTACTTTTGGAGTGTCGTCACTGTTGTAATGTAGGAAACGCGGTAGCCAATTTGCATACAAGCAAGCCCCCACAAACAGCAATGTAATAATGACCACATAATTTGTTCTTTAGTTACCTTGATTTGAGGGATAAATATTGACCAGGACACCGGGGATAACTCCCCTGCTCTTCTTCGAAATAGTGCCATGGGATTTTTTAGTTCCACCTGAGAGAGCAGACGGGGCCTCGGTTTAATGTCTCATCTGAAAGACGGCACCTCCAACACCGCAGCGTCAGCCTAGATTTTTTTTGTGCTTAATCCCTGGAGTGGGACTTGAACCTGCAACCTTCTGACTCACAGGCGAGAGTGCTACCCACTGAGCCACGGCTGACACTTACAGGAGATAATACACTAAAAATAATGAGTAATATAAAAAGTACAGAAAAATGCAGAGAGAATTGGGAGGCTGAGGAAATATAGAAAAAGACGGGCAGTCAACATAAAAGTAAATAGGAAAGGCTTTTTTGAACAGTAAAAGGAGAATCAAATAAATGATGACTACATTGAGACAAAGGGACTATCTTGTAATTGAACGAGAAGGAATATCAGACATCGAATCCTGAACTAACAGCACAGAAGGAGGCCATTTGGCCTGTCATGCCTGTGCTGGCTCTATGAAAGAACAATCGTGCTTAGTCCCACTCCTCCGCTTTCTGTATGTAACCCTGCAAATTTCTCATCTCTAGTACCTGTCCAACTCCTTTTTAATATTATTTATGGAATCAGCTTCCACCACCATTTCAGGAGAGCGTTCCAGATCCTGACAGCTCTCAGTAAAAAAAAAAATCTCCTCAGATCTAACTTTTCCAATCACTCCTCATAACTGAAGTCCCTGATTCCTAGTAACAGAGAAACATAGAAAATAGATGCAGGAGTAGGCCATTCGGCCCTTCGAGCCTGCACCACCATTCAAAAAGATCATAGCTGATCATTCCTTCAGTACCCCTTTCCTGCTTTCTCTCCATACCCCTTGAACCCTTAGCCGTAAGGCTAACTCCCTCTTGAATATATCCAATGAACTGGCATCAACAACTCTCTGCGGCAGGGAATTCCACAGGTTAACAACTCTCTGAGTGAAGAAGTTTCTACTCATCTCAGTCCTAAATAGCCTGCCCCTTATCCTAAGACTGTGTCCCCTGGTTCCGGACTTCCCCAAGATCGGGAACATTCTTCCCGCATCTAACCTGTCCAGTCCCGTCAGAATCTTATATGTTTCTATAAGATCCCCTCTCATCCTTCTAAACTCCAGTGTATAAAGGCCCAGTTGATCCAGTCTCTCCTCATATGTCAGTCCAGCTATCCCTGGAATCAGTCTGGTGAACCTTCGCTGCACTCCCTCAATAGCAAGAACGTCCGTCCTCAGATTAGGAGACCAAAACTGAACACAATATTCCAGGTGAGGCCTCACTAAGGCCCTGTACAACTGCAGTAAGACTTCCCTATACTCAAATCCCCTAGCTATGAAGGCCAACATACCATTTACCGCCTTCACCGCTTGCTGTACCTGCATGCCAACTTTCAATGACTGATGAACCATGACACCCAGGTCTCGTTGCACCTCCCCTTTTCCTAATCTGCCGCCATTCAGATAATATTCTGCCTGTGTTTTTGCCCCCAAAGTGGATAACCTCACATTTATCCACATTATACTGCATCTGCCATGTATTTCCCCACTCGCCTAACCTGTCCAAGTCACCCTGCAGCCTCTTAGTGTCCTCCTCGCAGCTCACACCGCCACCCAGTTTAGCGTCATCTGCAAACTTGGAGATATTACACTCAATTCCATCATCTAAATCATCAATGTATATTGTAAAAAGCTGGGGTCCCAGCACTGAGCCCTGCGGCACTCCACTAGTCACTGCCTGCCATTCTGAAAAGGACCTGTTTTTCCCAACTCTCTGCTTCCTGTCTGCCGACCAGTTCTCTATCCACATCAGTACATTACCCCCAATACCATGTGCTTTGGTTTTGCACACCAATCTCTTGTGTGGGATCTTGTCAAAAGCCTTTTAAAAGTCCAAATACACCACATCCTCTGGTTTTCCCTTGTCCTAGTTACATCCTGAAAAAATTCCAGAAGATTTGTCAAGCATGATTTCCCTTTCATAAATCCATGCTGCATTGGACCAATCCTATCACTGCTTTCCAAATGCGCTGCTATTTCATCCTTAATGATTGATTCCAACATTTTCCCCACTACTGATGTCAGGCTAACCGGTCTATAATTACCTGTTTTCTCTCTCCCTCCTTTTTTAAAAAGTGGTGTTACATTAGCAACCCTCCAATCCATAGGAACTGATCCAGAGTCGATAGACTGTTGGAAAATGATCACAAATGCATCCACTATTTCTAGGGCCACTTCCTTAAGTACTCTGGGATGTAGACTATCAGCCCCTGGGGACTTATTGGTCTTCAATCCCGTCAATTTCCCTAACACAATTTCCCGCCTAATAAGGATATCCTTCAGTTCCTCCCATCAATTTCCCATCCTGGTGAACCCCCTCTGTGACCTTTCTCTGATCTTTACATCGGTCCTGAAGCGTGGTGCCCAGAATTGTCCACAATACTCCAGCTGAAGCCTAACCAGTAAGTTATAAAGTTCCAGCATGATCTCTTTGCTTTTATATTCTATTCCTCTATTTACAAAGCCAACTAACCCATATGATTGTAACCACCTTATCAACTTGCCCTGCCACCTTTAATGATTTGTGTATATGAACACAATCGGGTCTCTGCTCATCTACACTTTTCAAAATCCATATTAGTCCTCCCAAGTGCCTCAATTTATATTTCTCATTGAACACTATCTGCCACGCTCTGCCCATTCCATTATCCTGTCTATGTCATCCTGAAGCCTAGAACTATCCTCATCACTGTCTACTACTTTACCAAGTTTTGTATCATCTGCAAACTTTATAATGCTGCTCCCTACACCCTATAAAAATTGAGAAGCGTGATGGACCCTAAACTGACCCTCAGGGAACACCACTGCAAACCAGCTCCCAGTCTGAAAAACATCCGCTACCACCCTCTACTCCCAGTAACTGAGCCAATTTTGTATCCATACAACCATTTTTCCCTTAATTCCATGGGCTTCCATCTTCTTAAGAAGCCTCCTGTGTGGCACTTGTCAAATGCCTTCCAAAAATCCATACATACAACACCTTGATCAATCTTCTCTGTTATCTCATCAAAGAATTCAATAAAGTTAGTCAGTTACGATTTGCCTTTAACAAATCCATGCTGGCTCTCCTTGATTAACCCATGCCTTTCCAAATGAAAGTTTATTTTGTCCCTGATAATGGTTTCCAATAACTTCTCCACTACTAATGTTAGGCTGATTGGCCTATCCCTTTCCCCTTTCTTGAATAATGGTGTAACATTAGCAACACTCCAGTCCTCCGGAACTACTCCTGTATCCTATGCGGATTGAAAAAACTTGGAAAGCGATAGGTGCAATTCGTTTCGGGTGGTGGGAAATTAATAACTAGTGGGGTACCACAGGGATCAGTGCTGGGACCCCAACTATTTACAATCTATATTAACGACTTGGATGAAGGGACTGAGTGTAACGTAGCCACGTTTGCTGATGATACAAAGATAGGAGGAAAAGCAATGTGTGAGGAGGACACAAAAAACCTGCAAAAGGACATAGATGGGTTAAGTGAGTGGGCTAAAATTAGGCAGATGGAGTCTAATGTTGGAAAGTGCGAGGTTATGCACTTTTGCAGAAAAAAATCGAAGAGCAAGTTATTATTTAAATGGAGAAAAATTGCAATGTGCAGTACAGCGGGACCTGGGGGTCATTGTGCATGAAACACAAAGGGTTCGTATGCAGGTATAGCAAGTGATGAGGAAAGCCAATGGAATCTTGGCCTTTATTGCAAAGGGGATCGAGTATAAAAGCAGGGAAGTCTTGTTACAGTTATATACAGGGTATTGGTGAGGCCACACCTGGAATACCGCGTGCAGTTTTGGTTTTCATATTTAAGGAAGGATATGCTTGTTTTTCAGAGAAGGTTCACGAGGTTGATTCCAGAGGTGAGGGGGTTGACTTATGAGAAAAAGTTGAGTAGGTTGGGCCTCTACTCATTGGAATTCAGAAGAATCAGAGGTGATCTTATCGAAACGTACAAGATTATGAGGGGCTTGACAAGGTGGATGCAGAGAGGATGTTTCCACTGATGGGGGAAACTAGAACTAGGGGGCCGTCTTAGAATAAGGGGCCGTCCATTTAAAACTGAGATGAGGAGGAATTTCTTCTCTCAGAGGGTTGTAAATCTGTGGAATTCGCTGCCTCAGAGAGCTGTGGAAGCTCAGTCATTGAATAACTTTACGACAGAGATAGACAGGTTCTTCATCATAGGCAGTCCCTTGGAATCGAGGAAGACTTGCTTCCACTCTTAGAATGAGTCCTTAGGTGGCTGAACAATCCAATACGAGAGCCACAGTCCCGGCCACAGGTGGGACAGACAGTCGTTGAGGGTAAGGGAGAGTGGGACCGGTTTGACGCACGTTCTTTCCGCTGCCTGTGCTTGTTTTCTGCATGCACTCGGCGATGAGACTCAAGGTGCTCAGCACTTCCTCCACTTAGGGCGGTCTTTGGCCAGGGACTCCCAGATGTCGGTGGGAATGTTGCACTTTATCTGGGAGGCTTTGAGGGTGTCCTTGTAACGCTTCCTCTGTCCAGCTTTGGATTGTTCAGCCACCTAAGGACTCATTCTAAGAGTGGAAGCAAGTCTTCCTCGATTCCAAGGGACTGCCTATGATGAATGGTGCAGGAGTAGGCCATTCGGCCCTTCGAGCCTGCACCGCCATTCAATGAGTCCATGGCTGAACATGCAACTTCAGTACCCCATTCCTGCTTTCTCGCCATACCCCTTGATCCCCCTAGTAACTCCCTTTTGAATATATTTAGTGAATTGGCCTCAACAGCTTTCTGTGGTAGAGAATTCCACAGCTTCACCACACTCTGGGTGAAGAAGTTTCTCCTCATCTCGGTCCTAAATGGCTTACCCCTTATCCTTAGACTGTGACCCCCAGTTCTGGACTTCCCCAACATTAATAAGAACATAAGAACACAAGAATTAGGAACAGGAGTAGGCCATCTAGCCCCTCGAGCCTGCTCCGCCATTCAACAAGATCATGGCTGATCTGGCCGTGGACTCAGCTCCACTTACCCGCCCGCTCCCCGTAACCCTTAATTCCCTTATTCGTTAAAAATCTGTCTGTGATTTGAATATATTCAATGAGCTAGCCTCAACTGCTTCCTTGGGCAGAGAATTCCACAGATTCACAACCCTCTGGGAAAAGAAATTCCTTCTCAACTCGGTTTTAAATTGGCTCCCCCGTATTTTGAGGTTGTGCCCCCTAGTTCTAGTCTCCCCGACCAGTGGAAACAACCTCTCTGCCTCTATCCTGTCTATCCCTTTCATTATTTTAAATGTTTCTATAAGATCACCCCTCATCCTTCTGAACTCCAACGAGTAAAGATCCAGTCTACTCAATCTATCATCATAAGGTAACCCCCTCATCTCCGGAATCAGCCTAGTGAATCGTACCCCCTCCAAAGCTAGTATATCCTTCCTTAAGTAAGGTGACCAAAACTGCACGCAGTACTCCAGGTGCGGCCTCACCAATACCCTGTACAGTTGCAGCAGGACCTCCCTGTTTTTGTACTCCATCCCTCTCGCAATGAAGGCCAACATTCCATTCGCCTTCCTGATTACCTGCTGCACCTGCAAACTAACTTTTTGGGATTCATGCACAAGGACCCCCAGGTCCCTCTGCACCTCAGCATGTTGTAATTTCTCCCCATTCAAATAATATTCCCTTTTCCTGTTTTTTTTTTTCCAAGGTGGATGACCTCACATTTTCCGACATTGTATTCCATCTGCCAAACCTTTGCCCATTTGCTTAACCTATCTAAATCTCTTTGCAGCCTCTCTGTGTCCTCTACACAACCCGTTATCCCACTAATCTTTGTGTCATCTGCAAATTTTGTTACACTACACTCTGTCCCCTCTTTCAGGTCATCTATGTATATTGTAAACAGTTGTGGTCCCAGCACCGATCCCTGTGGCACACCACTAACCACCGATTTCCAACCCGAAAAGGACCCATTTATCCCGACTCTGCTTTCTGTTAGCCAGCCAATTCTCGATCCATGCTAATACATTTCCTCTGACTCCGCGTCTCTTCTGCAGCAACCTTTTGTGTGGCACCTTATCGAATGCCTTTTGGAAATCTAAATATACCACATCCATCGATACACCTCGATCCACCATGCTCGTTATATCCTCAAAGAATTTCAGTAAATTAGTTAAACATGATTTCCCCTTCATGAATCCATGTTGCGTCTGCTTGATTGCACTATTGCTATCTAGATGTCCCGCTATTTCTTCCTTAATCATAGTTTCAAGCATTTTACCCACTACAGATGTTAAACTAACCGGCCCATAGTTACTTGCCTTTTGTCTGCCCCCATCTTTAAACAGAGGCGTTACATTAGCTGCTTTCCAATCCGATGGTACCTCCCCAGAGTCCAGAGAATTTTGGTAGATTATAACGAATGCATCTGCTATAACTTCCGCCATCTCTTTTAATACCCTGGGATGCATTTCATCAGGACCAGGGGACTTGTCTACCTTGAGTCCCATTAGCCTGTCCAGCACTACCCCCCTAGTGAAAGTGATTGTCTCAAGGTCCTCCCTTCCCACATTCCCGTGACCAGCAATTTTTGTCATGGTTTTTGTGTCTTCCACTGTGAAGACCGAAGCAAAATAATTGTTTAAGGTCTCTGCCATTTCCACATTTCCCATTATTAAATCCCCCTTCTCATCTTCTAAGGGACCAACATTTACTTTAGTCACTCTTTTCCGTTTTATATCTGTAAAAGCTTTTACGATCTGTTTTTATGTTTTGCGCAAGTTTACTTTCGTAATCTAGCTTTCCTTTTTTTATTGCTTTCTTAGTCATTCTTTGCTGTCGTTTAAAATTTTCCCAATCTTCTAGTTTCCCACTAACCTTGGCCACCTTATACGCATTGGTTTTTAATTTGATACTCTCCTTTATTTCCTTGGTTATCCACAGCTGGTTATCTCTTCTCTTACAGCCCTTCTTTTTCACTCGAATATATTTTTGTTGAGCACTATGAAAGAGCTCCTTAAAAGTCCTCCACTGTTCCTCAATTGTGCCACCGTTTAGTCTGTGTTCCCAGTCTACTTTAGCCAACTCTGCCCTCATCCCACTGTAGTCCCCTTTGTTTAAGCATAGTACGCTTCTTTGAGACACTACTTCCTCACCCTCAATCTGTATTACAAATTCAACCATTCTGTGATTACTCATTCCGAGAGGATCTTTTACAAGGAGATCGTTTATTATTCCTGTCTCATTATACAGGACCAGATCTAAGATAGCTTGCTCCCTTGTAGGTTCTGTCACATACTGTTCTAAGAAACAATCCCGTATGCATTCTATGAATTCCTCCTCAAGGCTACCCTGTGCGATTTGATTTGACCAATCGATATGGAGGTTAAAATCCCCCATGATTACTGCCGTTCCTTTTTCACATGCCTCCATTGTTCCCCTGATTATTGCCCGCCCCACCGTGAAGTTATTATTTGGGGGTCTATAAACTACGCCCACCAGTGACTTTTTCCCCTTATTATCTCTAATCTCCACCCACAATGATTCAACATTTTGTTCATTCGAGCCAATATCGTCTCTCACAACTGCCCTGATATCATCCTTTATTAACAGAGCTACCCCACCTCCCTTCCCCTCTTGTCTAGCTTTCCGAATTGTCAGATACCCCTGTATGTTTAATTCCCAGTCTTGGCCACCTTGCAACCACGTTTCAGTAATGGCCACCAAATCATACCCATTTGCAATGATTTGTGCCGTCAACTCATTTACTTTGTTTCGAATGCTTCGTGCGTTTAGGTAAAGTGTTTTAATACTAGTTTTTAAACCATGATTTTTAGTTTTGACCCCTCCTGTAGCCCCTTTATATTCATACATATTGTCCCTTCATATCATCTTGTGGTTTACATTTACCCCAGTGCTACTCTGCTCTGTTGCCTCCTGCCTTTTGCATTCTTTCTTGGGGTTTTGTTCATCTAAGCTCTCACCCACCCGAACTAGCTCAGAGCCCTCTCCTGGGTTCCCATCCCCCTGCCAAGCTAGTTTAAAGCCCTCCCAACCGTACTATCAAAACCACCCGCGAGAACATTGGTCCCGTCTCTGTTGAGGTGTAACCTGTCCAACTTGTACAGGTCCCACCTACCCCAGAAGCGGTCCCAATTGTTCAGGAAATAAAGCCCTCCCTCCTACACCAACGGGAGAGTGGAGAGCACCAGTTCCAACTGTCACAGGACGGGAGAGTGGAGAGCACCAGTTCCCACTGTCACAGGAGAGAGAGTGGAGAGCACCAGTTCCCACTGTCACAGGAGAGAGAGTGGAGAGCACCAGTTCAAACTGTCACAGGATGGGAGAGTGGAGAGCACCAGTTCCCACTGTCACAGGACAGAGACTGGAGAGCACCAGTTCAAACTGTCACAGGACGAGAGAGTGGAGAGCACCAGTTCCAACTGTCACAGGACGGGAGAGTGGAGAGCACCAGTTCCAACTGTCACAGGACGAGAGAGTGGAGAGCACCAGTTCCCACTGTCACAGGACAGAGAGTGGAGAGCACCAGTTCCCACTGTCACAGGACAGAGAGTGGAGAGCACCAGTTCCAACTGTCACAGGACGAGAGAGTGGAGAGCACCAGTTCCCACTGTCACAGGACGGGAGAGTGGAGAGCACCAGTTCCCACTGTCACAGGACGGGAGAGTGGAGAGCACCAGTTCAAACTGTCACAGGACGGGAGAGTGGAGAGCACCAGTTCCAACTGTCACAGGACAGAGAGTGGAGAGCACCAGTTCAAACTGTCACAGGACGGGAGAGTGGAGAGCACCAGTTCCCACTGTCACAGGACGGGAGAGTGGAGAGCACCAGTTCCCACTGTCACAGGACGGGAGAGTGGAGAGCACCAGTTCCCACTGTCACAGGACAGAGAGTGGAGAGCACCAGTTCCAACTGTCACAGGACAGAGAGTGGAGAGCACCAGTTCCAACTGTCACAGGATGGGAGAGTGGAGAGCACCAGTTCCAACTGTCACAGGACAGAGAGTGGAGAGCACCAGTTCCCACTGTCACAGGACGGGAGAGTGGAGAGCACCAGTTCCCACTGTCACAGGACAGAGAGTGGAGAGCACCAGTTCCCACTGTCACAGGACGGGAGAGTGGAGAGCACCAGTTTCAACTGTCACAGGACGGGAGAGTGGAGAGCACCAGTTTCAACTGTCACAGGACAGAGAGTGGAGAGCACCAGTTCCAACTGTCACAGGACAGAGAGTGGAGAGCACCAGTTCCCATTGTCACAGGACGGGAGAGTGGAGAGCACCAGTTCCAACTGTCACAGGAGAGAGAGTGGAGAGCACCAGTTCCCACTGTCACAGGACGGGAGAGTGGAGAGCACCAGTTTCCACTGTCACAGGACGGGAGAGTGGAGAGCACCAGTTTCCACTGTCACAGGACGGGAGAGTGGAGAGCACCAGTTCCCACTGTCACAGGACGGAGAGTGGAGAGCACCAGTTCCAACTGTCACAGGACAGAGAGTGGAGAGCACCAGTTCCCACTGTCACAGGACGGAGAGTGGAGAGCACCAGTTCCCACTGTCACATGACAGGAGAGTGGAGAGCACCAGTTCCCACTGTCACAGGACGGGAGAGTGGAGAGCACCAGTTCCCACTGTCACAGGAGAGAGAGTGGAGAGCACCAGTTCCCACTGTCACAGGACGGGAGAGTGGAGAGCACCAGTTCCCACTGTCACAGGACGGGAGAGTGGAGAGCACCAGTTCCCACTGTCACAGGACGGAGAGTGGAGAGCACCAGTTCCAACTGTCACAGGAGAGAGAGTGGAGAGCACCAGTTCCCACTGTCACAGGACGGGAGAGTGGAGAGCACCAGTTCCCACTGTCACAGGACGGGAGAGTGGAGAGCATCAGTTCCCACTGTCACAGGACGGAGAGTGGAGAGCACCAGTTCCCACTGTCACAGGACGGGAGAGTGGAGAGCACCAGTTCCCACTGTCACTGGACGGGAGAGTGGAGAACACCAGTTCCAACTGTCACAGGACAGGAGAGTGGAGAGCACCAGTTCCAACTGTCACAGGACAGGAGTGGAGAGCACCAGTTCCCACTGTCACAGGAGAGAGAGTGGAGAGCACCAGTTCCCACTGTCACAGGACGGGCGATTGGAGAGCACCAGTTCCAACTGTCACAGGACGGGAGAGGAGAGCACCAGTTCCAACTGTCACAGGAGAGAGAGTGGAGAACACCAGTTCACACTGTCGCAGGAGAGAGTGGAGAGCACCAGTTCACACTGTCACAGGACGGGAGAGTGGAGAGCACCAGTTCCCACTGTCACAGGACGGGCGATTGGAGAGCACCAGTTCCAACTGTCACAGGACGGGAGAGTGGAGAGCACCAGTTCCCACTGTCACAGGACGGGAGAGTGGAGAGCACCAGTTCCAACTGTCACAGCAGAGAGAGTGGAGAGCACCAGTTCCCACTGTCACAGCAGAGAGAGTGGAGAGCACCAGTTCCCACTGTCACAGGAGAGAGAGTGGAGAGCACCAGTTCCCACTGTCCCAGGATAGAGAGTGGAGAGCACCAGTTCCCACTGTCACAGGACAGGAGAGTGGAGAGCACCAGTTCCCACTGTCACAGGACAGGAGAGTGGAGAGCACCAGTTCCCACTGTCACAGGACAGGAGAGTGGAGAGCACCAGTTCCCACTGTCACAGGAGAGAGAGTGGAGAGCACCAGTTCCCACTGTCACAGGACGGGAGAGTGGAGAGCACCAGTTCCAACTGTCACAGGAGAGAGAGTGGAGAGCACCAGTTCCCACTGTCGCAGGACGGGAGAGTGGAGAGCACCAGTTCCCACTGTCACAAGAGAGAGAGTGGAGAGCACCAGTTCCAACTGTCACAGGACGGGAGAGTGGAGAGCACCAGTTCCCACTGTCACAGGAGAGAGAGTGGAGAGCACCAGTTCAAACTGTCGCAGGACGGAAGAGTGGAGAGCACCAGTTCCCACTGTCACAGGACAGAGAATGGAGAGCACCAGTTCCCACTGTCACAGGACGGGAGAGTGGAGAGCACCAGTTCCCACTGTCACAGGACGGGAGAGTGGAAAGCACCAGTTCCCACTGTCACAGGACGGGAGAGTGGAAAGCACCAGTTCCCACTGTCACAGGACGGAGAGTGGAGAGCACCAGTTTCCACTGTCACAGGACGGGAGAGTGGAGAGCACCAGTTCCCACTGTCACAGGACGGAGAGTGGAGAGCACCAGTTCCCACTGTCACAGGACAGAGAGTGGAGAGCACCAGTTCCCACTGTCACAGGACAGAGAGTGGAGAGCACCAGTTCCCACTGTCACAGGACGGGAGAGTGGAAAGCACCAGTTCCCACTGTCACAGGACGGAGAGTGGAGAGCACCAGTTCCCACTGTCACAGGACGGGAGAGTGGAAAGCACCAGTTCCCACTGTCACAGGACGGAGAGTGGAGAGCACCAGTTCCAACTGTCACAGGACAGAGTGGAGAGCACCAGTTCCCACTGTCACAGGACGGAGAGTGGAGAGCACCAGTTCCCACTGTCACAGGACAGAGAGTGGAGAGCACGAGTTCCAACTGTCACAGGACAGAGAGTGGAGAGCACCAGTTCCCACTGTCACAGGACGGGAGAGTGGAGAGCACCAGTTCCAACTGTCACAGGACGGGAGAGTGGAGAGCACCAGTTCCCACTGTCACAGGACGGGAGATTGGAGAGCACCAGTTCCCACTGTCACAGGACAGAGAGTGGAGGGCACCAGTTCCAACTGTCACAGGACGGGAGAGTGGAGAGCACCAGTTTCAACTGTCACAGGACAGAGCGTGGAGAGCACCAGTTCCAACTGTCACAGGAGAGTGGAGAACACCAGTTCCCACTGTCACAGGACGGGAGAGTGGAGAGCACCAGTTCCAACTGTCACAGGATGGGAGAGTGGAGAGCACCAGTTCCCACTGTCACAGGACAGAGAGTGGAGAGCACCAGTTCCCACTGTCACAGGAGAGAGAGTGGAGAGCACCAGTTCCCACTGTCACAGGACGGGAGAGTGGAGAGCACCAGTTCCCATTGTCACAGGACGGGAGAGTGGAGAGCACCAGTTCCAACTGTCACAGGAGAGAGAGTGGAGAGCACCAGTTCCCACTGTCACAGGACGGGAGAGTGGAGAGCACCAGTTCCAACTGTCACAGGACGGGAGAGTGGAGAGCACCAGTTCCCACTGTCACAGGACGGGAGAGTGGAGAGCACCAGTTCCAACTGTCACAGGAGAGAGAGCGGAGAGCACCAGTTCCAACTGTCACAGGAGAGAGAGTGGAGAGCACCAGTTCACACTGTCACAGGAGAGAGAGTGGAGAGCACCAGTTCCAACTGTCACAGGAGAGAGAGTGGAGAGCACCAGTTCCCACTGTCACAGGACGGGAGAGTGGAGAGCACCAGTTCCCACTGTCACAGGACGGAGAGTGGAGAGCACCAGTTCCCACTGTCACAGGACGGGAGAGTGGAGAGCACCAGTTCCAACTGTCACAGGGCGGGAGAGTGGAGAGCACCAGTTCCCACTGTCACAGGACGGGCGATTGGAGAGCACCAGTTCCAACTGTCACAGGACGGGAGAGGAGAGCACCAGTTCCAACTGTCACAGGACGGGAGAGTGGAGAGCACCAGTTCCCACTGTCACAGGACGGGAGAGTGGAAAGCACCAGTTCCCACTGTCACAGGACGGAGAGTGGAGAGCACCAGTTCCCACTGTCACAGGACGGGAGAGTGGAAAGCACCAGTTCCCACTGTCACAGGACGGAGAGTGGAGAGCACCAGTTCCAACTGTCACAGGACAGAGTGGAGAGCACCAGTTCCCACTGTCACAGGACGGAGAGTGGAGAGCACCAGTTCCCACTGTCACAGGACAGAGAGTGGAGAGCACGAGTTCCAACTGTCACAGGACAGAGAGTGGAGAGCACCAGTTCCCACTGTCACAGGACGGGAGAGTGGAGAGCACCAGTTCCAACTGTCACAGGACGGGAGAGTGGAGAGCACCAGTTCCCACTGTCACAGGACAGAGAGTGGAGAGCACCAGTTCCCACTGTCACAGGACGGGAGAGTGGAGAGCACCAGATCCCACTGTCACAGGACAGAGAGTGGAGAGCACCAGTTCCCACTGTCACAGGACAGAGAGTGGAGAGCACCAGTTCCCACTGTCACAGGAGAGAGAGTGGAGAGCACCAGTTCCCACTGTCACAGGACGGGAGAGTGGAGAGCACCAGTTCCCATTGTCACAGGACGGGAGAGTGGAGAGCACCAGTTCCAACTGTCACAGGAGAGAGAGTGGAGAGCACCAGTTCCCACTGTCACAGGACGGGAGAGTGGAGAGCACCAGTTCCAACTGTCACAGGACGGGAGAGTGGAGAGCACCAGTTCCCACTGTCACAGGACGGGAGAGTGGAGAGCACCAGTTCCAACTGTCACAGGACGGGAGAGTGGAGAGCACCAGTTCCAACTGTCACAGGAGAGAGAGCGGAGAGCACCAGTTCCAACTGTCACAGGAGAGAGAGTGGAGAGCACCAGTTCCAACTGTCACAGGAGAGAGAGTGGAGAGCACCAGTTCCCACTGTCACAGGACGGGAGAGTGGAGAGCACCAGTTCCCACTGTCACAGGACGGAGAGTGGAGAGCACCAGTTCCCACTGTCACAGGACGGGAGAGTGGAGAGCACCAGTTCCAACTGTCACAGGACAGAGAGTGGAGAACACCAGTTCACACTGTCACAGGAGAGAGAGCGGAGAGCACCAGTTCCCACTGTCACAGCAGAGAGAGTGGAGAGCACCAGTTCCCACTGTCACAGGAGAGAGAGTGGAGAGCACCAGTTCCCACTGTCACAGGACAGGAGAGTGGAGAGCACCAGTTCCCACTGTCACAGGAGAGAGAGTGGAGAGCACCAGTTCCCACTGTCACAGGAGAGAGAGTGGAGAGCACCAGTTCCCACTGTCACAGGAGAGAGAGTGGAGAGCACCAGTTCCCACTGTCACAGGACAGAGAGTGGAGAGCACCAGTTCCAACTGTCACAGGACAGAGAGTGGAGAGCACCAGTCTCCACTGTCACAGGACAGAGAGTGAAGAGCACCAGTTCCAACTGTCACAGGACGGGAGAGTGGAGAGCACCAGTTCCAACTGTCACAGGAGAGAGAGTGGAGAGCACCAGTTCCCACTGTCGCAGGACGGGAGAGTGGAGAGCACCAGTTCCCACTGTCACAGGACGGGAGAGTGGAGAGCACCAGTTCCAACTGTCACAGGACGGGAGAGTGGAGAGCACCAGTTCCAACTGTCACAGGAGAGAGAGTGGAGAGCACCAGTTCCAACTGTCACAGGACGGGAGAGTGGAGAGCACCAGTTCCCACTGTCACAGGAGAGTGAGTGGAGAGCACCAGTTCAAACTGTCGCAGGACGGAAGAGTGGAGAGCACCAGTTCCCACTGTCACAGGACAGAGAATGGAGAGCACCAGTTCCCACTGTCACAGGACAGAGAGTGGAGAGCACCAGTTCCCACTGTCACAGGACGGGAGAGTGGAAAGCACCAGTTCCCACTGTCACAGGACGGAGAGTGGAGAGCACCAGTTTCCACTGTCACAGGACGGGAGAGTGGAGAGCACCAGTTCCAACTGTCACAGGACGGGAGAGTGGAGAGCACCAGTTCCCACTGTCACAGGACGGAGAGTGGAGAGCACCAGTTCCCACTGTCACAGGACGGAGAGTGGAGAGCACCAGTTCCCACTGTCACAGGACAGAGAGTGGAGAGCACCAGTTCCCACTGTCACAGGACAGAGAGTGGAGAGCACCAGTTCCCACTGTCACAGGACAGAGAGTGGAGAGCACCAGTTCCCACTGTCACAGGACAGAGAGTGGAGAGCACCAGTTCCCACTGTCACAGGACGGGAGAGTGGAAAGCACCAGTTCCCACTGTCACAGGACGGAGAGTGGAGAGCACCAGTTCCCACTGTCACAGGATGGAGAGTGGAGAGCACCAGTTCCCACTGTCACAGGACGGGAGAGTGGAAAGCACCAGTTCCCACTGTCACAGGACGGAGAGTGGAGAGCACCAGTTCCAACTGTCACAGGACAGAGTGGAGAGCACCAGTTCCCACTGTCACAGGACGGAGAATGGAGAGCACCAGTTCCCACTGTCACAGGACAGAGAGTGGAGAGCACGAGTTCCAACTGTCACAGGACAGAGAGTGGAGAGCACCAGTTCCCACTGTCACAGGACGGGAGAGTGGAGAGCACCAGTTCCAACTGTCGCAGGACGGGAGAGTGGAGAGCACCAGTTCCCACTGTCACAGGACGGGAGATTGGAGAGCACCAGTTCCCACTGTCACAGGACGGAGAGTGGAGAGCACCAGTTCCCACTGTCACAAGAGAGAGTGGAGAGCACCAGTTCAAACTGTCGCAGGACGGAAGAGTGGAGAGCACCAGTTCCCACTGTCACAGGACAGAGAGTGGAGAGCACCAGTTCCCACTGTCACAGGACGGGAGAGTGGAAAGCACCAGTTCCCACTCTCACAGGACAGAGAGTGGAGAGCACCAATTCCCACTGTCACAGGACGGGAGAGTGGAAAGCACCAGTTCCCACTGTCACAGGACGGGTGAGTGGAGAGCACCAGTTCCAACTGTCGCAGGAGAGAGAGTGGAGAGCACCAGTTCAAACTGTACCAGAGTACTTAAGGAGGTGGCCTTGGAAATAGCGGATGCATTGACAGTCATTTTCCAACATTCCATTGACTCTGGATCAGTTCCTGTCGAGTGGAGGGTAGCCAATGTAACCCCACTTTTTAAAAAAAGAGGGAGAGAGAAAACAGAGAATTTTCAACCGGTCAGCCTGACATCAGTAGTGGGTAAAATGATGGAATCAATTATTAAGGATGTCATAGCAGCGCATTTGGAAAGAGGTGACATGATAGATCCAAGTCAGCATGGATTTGTGAAAGGGAAATCATGCTTGACAAATCTTCTGGAATTTTTTAAGGATGTTTCCAGTAGAGTGGACAAGGGAGAACCAGTTGATGTGGTTAATTTGGACTTCCAGAAAGCTTTCGACAAGGTCCCACACAAGAGATTAATGTGTAAAAGTTAAAGCACATGGGATTGGGGGTAGTGTGCTGATGTGGATTGAGAACTGGTTGTCAGACAGGAAGCAAAGAGTAGGAGTAAATGGGTACTTTTCAGAATGGCAGGCAGTGACTAGTGGGATACCGCAATGTTCTGTGCTGGGCCCCAGCTGTTTACATTGTACATTAATGATTTGGACGAGGGGATTAAATGTAGTATCTCCAAATTTGCAGATGACACTAAGTTGGGTGGCAGTGTGAGCAGCAAGGAGGATGCTATGAGGCAGCAGAGTGACTTGGTTAGGTGAGTGGGCAAATGCATGGCAGATGAAGTATAATGTGGATAAATGTGAGGTTATCCACTTTGGTGCTAAAAACAGAGAGACAGAGTATTATCTGAATGGTGACAGATTAGGAAAAGGGGAGGTGCAAAGAGACCTGGGTGTCATGGTACATCAGTCATTGAAGGTTGGCATGCAGGTACAGCAGGCGGTTAAGAAAGCAAATGGCATGTTGGCCTTCATAGCAAGGGGATTTGAGTACAGGGGCAGGGAGGTGTTGCTACAGTTGTACAGGGCCTTGGTGAAGCCACACCTGGAGTATTGTGTACAGTTTTGGTCTCCTAACTTGAGGAAGGACATTCTTGCTATTGAGGGAGTGCAGCGAAGGTTCACCAGACTGATTCCCGGGATGGCGAGACTGACATATCAAGAAAGACTGGATCAACTGGGCTTGTATTCACTGGAGTTCAGAAGAATGAGAGGGGATCTCATAGAAACGTTTAAAATTCTGACGGATTTAGACAGGTTAGATGCAGGAAGAATGTTCCCAATGTTGGGAAAGTCCAGAACTAGCGATCACAATCTAAGGATAAGGGGTAAGCCATTTAGGACCGAGATGAGGAGAAACTTCTTCACCCAGAGAGTGGTGAACCTGTGGAATTCGCTACCACAGAAAGTTGTTGAGGCCAATTCACTAAATATATTCAAAAAGGAGTTACATGGAGTCCTTACTACTAGGGGGATCAAGGGGTACGGTGAGAAAGCAGGAATGGGGTACTGAGGTTGTATGTTCAGCCATGAACTCATTGAATGGCGATGCAGGCTCGAAGGGCCGAATGGCCTACTCCTGCACCTATTTTCTATGTTTCTAGGACAGAGAGTGGAGAGCACCAGTTCCAACTGTCGCAGGAGAGAGAGTGGAGAGCACCAGTTCAAACTGTCACAGGACAGAGAGTGGAGAGCACCAGTTCCAGCTGTCACAGGACGGAGAGTGGAGAGCACCAGTTCCCACTGTCACAGGAGAGAGTGGAGAGCACCAGTTCCAACTATCACAGGACAGAGAGTGGAGAGCACCAGTTCAAACTGTCACAGGAGAGAGAATGGAGAGCACCAGTTCAAACTGTCGCAGGACGAGAGAGTGGAGAGCACCAGTTCAAACTGTCACAGGATGGAGAGTGGAGAGCACCAGTTCCCACTGTCACAGGACGGAGAGTGGAGAGCACCAGTTCAAACTGTCGCAGGACGAGAGAGTGGAGAGCACCAGTTCAAACTGTCTCAGGATGGAGAGTGGAGAGCACCAGTTCCCACTGTCACAGGACGGAGAGTGGAGAGCACCAGTTCAAACTGTCGCAGGACAGAGAGTGGAGAGCACCAGTTCCCACTGTCACAGGACGGGAGAGTGGAGAGCACCAGTTCCAACTGTCACAGGACGAGAGAGTGGAGAGCACCAATTCCAACTGTCGCAGGACAGAGAGTGGAGAGCACCAGTTCCCACTGTCACAGGACAGAGAGTGGAGAGCACCAGTTCCAACTGTCACAGGACGGGAGAGTGGAGAGCACCAGTTCAAACTGTCGCAGGATGGGAGAGTGGAGAGCACCAGTTCCCACTGTCGCAGGATGGGAGAGTGGAGAGCACCAGTTCCCACTGTCGCAGGATGGGCGAGTGGAGAGCACCAGTTCCCACTGTCGCAGGACAGAGAGTGGAGAGCACCAGTTCCAATTGTCACAGGACAGGAGAGTGGAGAGCACCAGTTCCAACTGTCGCAGGATGGGAGAGTGGAGAGCACCAACTGTCACAGGACAATGTGGCCTGCCCAGCGGAGCTGGTCAAGTGTGGTCAATGCTTCAATGCTGGGGGTGTTGGCCTGGACGAGGGCACTAATGTTGGTGCGTCTGTCCTCCCAGGGAATTTGTAGGATCTTTCGCAGGCATCGTTGGTGGTATTTCTCCAGCGACTTGAGATGTCTACTATACATGATCCATGTCTCTGAGCCATACAGGAGGGCGGGTATTACTACAGCCCTGTAGACTATGAGCTTGGTGATAAGTTTGAGTTCCTGGTCTTCGAACACTCTTTTCCTCAGCCAGTCGAAGGCTGCGCTGATGTACTGGAGGTGGTGTTGAATCTCCTCATCAATGTGTGCTTTTGTTGATAAAAGGTTCCTGAGGTATGGGAAATGGTCCACGTTGTCCAGGGTCGCGCCATGGATCTTGATGACTGGGGGGCAGTGCTGTGCGGCGAGGACAGGCTGGTGGAGGACCTTTGTCTTACTGATGTTTAGTGTAAGGCCCATGCTTTCGTACGCCTCAGTAAATACGTCGACTATGTCCTGGAGTTCAGTCTCTTAATGTGCGAAGACGCAGGCGTCGTCCGCGTACTGTAGCTCGACGACAGAGGTTGGGTGGTCTTGGACCTGGCCTGGAGACGGCGAAAGTTGAACAGCTTCCCACTGGTTCTGTAGTTTAGTTCCACTCCAGCAGGGATCTTGTTGACTGTGAGGTGGAGCACGGCAGCGAGGAAGATTGAGGAGAGGGTTGGTGATGCAAGCCTGTTTCACCCCAGTCTGGACGTGGATTGGGTCTGTAATGGATCCATTGATAAGGATCACGGCCTGCATGTCGTCGTGGAGCAGGCGGAGGATGGTTACGAACTTTTGGGAGCATCTGAAACTGAGGCGGACGCTCCACAGACCCTCGCGGTTGACAGTGTCAAAGGCCTTTGTAAGGTCGAAGAAGGCCATGTATAAGGGCTGGTGCTACTCCCTGCATTTTTCCTGCAGCTTTCGCGCTGCAAAGATAATGTTCACTGTGCCCCATAGGGGATGAAATCCGCACTGTGACTCCGGGAGGAGCTCCTCGGCCACAGGGAGAAGACGGTTGAGGAGGACTCTAGCGATGACTTTCCCAGTGGCTGATAGGGAGATTCCTCTGTAGTTGCCGCTGTCGGACTTGTCCCCTTTTTTAAAGATGGTCACGATCACTGCACTCCACATTATACTCCATCTGCCAAATGTTTGCCCACTCACTTAGCCTGTCTATATCCCTTTGCAGAGTATTTGTGTCCTCCTCACAACTTGTTTTCCCACCCATCTTTGTATCATCAGCTAACTTGGCTACATTACACTCAGTCCTTTCATCCAAATCATTAATATAGATTGTAAATCGTTGAAACCCCTGCACCGATCCCTGCGGCACCCCACTAGTCATTGTTTGCCAACCGGAAAATGACCCATTTATCCCGACTCTCTGTTTTCTGTTAGTTAGCTAATCCTCTATCCATGCTAATATATTAGCCCCAACCCCGTGAGCTTTCATCCTGCATGAAAGGTCAAGTGCTAATAGCATTTAATTCTCTGGTATAAACTCATTTGCATAATTATTCACTGCTTTAGGTACAGACTCAAGTGTATTGAGGGAGCACACTACTGGTGCGAAAAGAGTGTATGTCAGTGAAACTTAACAGGATGGGCCAGTTAAAGGAGAGTGTAAAAAATGAGAAAGTGTCAAAAAGGTATCTCTATCCATAGCATCTGTGGTGTATGTAGCACACAAATCACTGACTCCACACGGTCTGGTGTAAATCTAACTGCTGTGACCTTCGTCCTTTATTGTTCAGCTCCAGAGTGCCTCTCGGGTGTGGTGGTCAGCCTTTTATAATGCCTGTTGCAGGTACTTCCAGGTTGCCCACCACAGCGCCCTCTGTGGTGTAGCATTGTGCTTACATTACATTTAAGGTACCAGGACGATACACACATCAATACATAACAGCACCCTTAACCAAGGCTAAAATGGCTGGGAAAATGGAGAAAAAGAGAACCTTCGGTGCAGCATGAGTCTAGATAAATGACAGCAGCCCAGCTCCTGATCCCTGTTGGACGCTAAAGTTGAGGTGATGCTGCACGATGTGCTTGCGAACAGGGTCACCTCCTTCACTACCATCCCTATTGGTCTGTGCTTCAGTATGCATGTAAACAGGTGCAGTCGAGTTTCAGACCACAGCTTGAATGTATCTGTCCCTTCATTTGGCAGCCTTATGCTGTTCAATAGCTGCGGGTTTCCTCGTAGCAAATAGCACAGCTCTGCAGCTGCTTCTCTGCTGACACAGAACCTGGTCATTTCCCGGTGGGGTGTGCCGAGATCTACATGTATGGGTGACATCTTGGCGGATGCAGGCAATCGGACAGCGCTGGAGCTTGATCTCATATCTCACCTAAAGTATGGCTTTCTGTGATTGGGGACTTGTGGAGAACCATCCAGCATAACAGTTAGCCAGGCATTAGCCTATCTTAATGATGCCACCAGGGCTCTGCTGCTCAGCTTCCTTTTGGAAACGGTGTCACCATCAATACTACACCTGCCAAACAAGGTCATTTCGCCATTTACTGTGTGCACGGAGCACCTCTCAGGCAGGCTGACGTATCTGATATCCCTCAGTGCACCATTATCACCTTAGAGGACTCCAATTGGGAAACCCATTGGTGCCAGTAACTGTGCTTGGGGCCCAAAAACAATAAGTTAAGAACAGCAAACACACAGGGTCATGAGAGCTAAAGTGCCAGGGAAAAAGTAAAAGTGAACAAAAATTGGCTAAAAATGCTTCCTTTCCATTCATTGGACCACCTGACCTGTCAATCCCTAGGAATTCTGGGTAAGGGATTTCCTCACCATAGGCAGCAGTTGGCGTCCTGTAAGTCCGCATGTTGGGAAATGGTGTCGACTGCATCACTGCTCCTTTTTGTCTACTCTAATGGGCCAAAATTGCGGCCTCTCCGGGTGCGTACGCTGTGCGCGCACATCCGAAGAGGCCCTGCAAGTTCTGGGTTTAGGCGCGTGAAGCGCATACACCTAAAAACCGCCAAGTGATGTGATCACACGCATCCCCAGGAGAATGGCCTTCGCGGGTGGAGATTTGGCTATTTGCCTAATTCCTGCCCAGCGAATGTATTTAAAACTCTTAAGCCTGATAAAAGCAAGCGTATAACCTGCTTTTACCAGCATAAGAGTTTTAAAAGATACACCAAAATTAAATTTTATCACTAATTTTTATATTAAAGACCCTGTCCATTAAGGTAAGTTTATTTTTAACCCTACGAAAACATATTTTTAAAAATTTCAAAAAAATAACAAAATATCTAAAACATTTAATTTAATTCAATTTCAATTAATTTTTAAAATGTCCGTTTTTAAAAATTTATGTATTGTGTTTGTGTTTTGGGGGTATTCACATTGATAGTAATGGGAGCTCCGTACAAACAGAACTCACCATTACTATCAATGAAAATACTCCATGTTCATTGGTGGTCCAGGCCCCTGTGATCCCAGAATGCCCGTACACCTCTGGGATGCATGGACCTCTGTGCTGAGCTGCGCATTTAGGCTCAACTTTGCACCACAGAGCCACCTTGTCAATTTTTTCCTCACCACAGAATGAGAGCTGATCTTATTGAAATGTATAAAATTCCTATGGGGCTTGACAGGGTAGATGCAGGGAGGATGTTTCCCCTGGCTGGGGAATCTAGAACCAGGGGTCACAGTCTCAGAATAAGGGTACAACCATTTAGGACTGAGATGAGGAAAAATTTCTTCACTCAGAGGGTTGTGAATCTTAGGAATTCTCTACCCCACAGTATATTCAAGACAGAGAGAGATAGATTTTTGGATACTAAGGGAATCAAGAGATATGGGGACAGTGCGGGAAAATGAAGTTGAGGTGGTAGATCAGCCATGATATTGAATGGAGGAGCAGGCCCAAAGGGCCGAATGGCCTACTCCTGCTCCTATTTATTGAGAGTAACCGATGACTGGAGCTTCCAATGCTTTCCCCCACTGGTTTTTCCTCATTATGTCTGGATCTGTTGAAGACTAATTGATAGAGAGTGATTGCTACGATCAGTCAACAACTCCATTATCATTGTATCATGCAATTACCAGGCGAACTAGATGGACCTTGGGTATTTTTTGTCCAATAATTCCGATGTTCCTATCCTGTTGAAACCTTTCCATCATGTTAAAGGATGACCACTCTCAATCACATTCGTAGTCTCAGGACTTATCCATAGAATAAAGAAAGAATTTACATTGATGCAGCACCTTTCACAACCTCAGGATATTCCAAAGAGCTTTACAGTCACTGAAGTTATTTTTGAAGTGTAATCACTGTTGTAATGTAAGAAAGTGGACAGCCAATTTGGACACAGCATATCCTACAAACAGCAATGTGAAAGTGACCAGATAATATGTTTTAACGATGTTGGTTGAGAGACAAATATTGGCCAGGACACAGAGAGCACTCTCCTGCTCTTCTTCAAAATAGGGCCATGGGATCTTTTACATCTACCTGAGAGAGTAGGCTTAGTTTAACATTTCAGCAAAAAAACGGCACCCTGTCAGCACCGCACTGGGAGTGTCAGCTTTGACTGCTGAAGTCTTTGGAGTGAATCCAAAACCTTCTGAATCAGAAGTGAGACTGTTACCTCATTTAGGCCGAGACCTAAATAGGTGCCGGGTGGGGAGAAGAGCCATTTGCAGCCCTGCCTGCCACACCAGAGTAATTCCCAGCCTTTTATGATCCTCCCCCACCCCCCGCCTTACTGAAGTAGTCTGTGGTCCATTCCAACTCACCTAAAGGTTTCCAGTCCTCACTCCCATCATTCCTGTCAGTCCTTCTTGCCCAAGTCCTCCTTCACTGGGATTTTCTGATCAGCTGTGCAGTGTTTGTTATCTGGAGAATTGATCTGTACTCAGAGTTGTTAGAGCATGGAATGCTTAGACACTAATTAAAGCAAAAACCATTGCACAATTTAAGAGAAAATTGGATAAATATTTGAAACCATAGAACAGGGCTATGGGGAAAGAACGGGCCAGTGGGAATAGTTTTGGATCTGGCATAGATGGGCAAATGGCCTCTTCCCATGGTTCAGTTCTGTACTTGCCAATTGTTCAGCTGATAAGAAACCGCAGGTTGGGGAGGGCTTCAGCACGAAGGACTCGGGCCTTGGTGATGACTGCAGGACATAAATTGTGAGGTAATTGAGACAAGCTGGACCAGAAATAACTCCGCACAAGTTGGGAAGGTCTGCTGGCACATCAGGTCCAGGCCACTGTAGGAAACACAGAGAGTGGTTTAGGTTGTTGCTACTTTGGAATTTGCAATGAGTGTTGCTAAAATAAAGAGAAGAAGGCATTGCTGTGATTGACAGCAGCCAATGAAAAAAAAACACAGGCATTTGCAGAAATAAATGGTCAACAAAGCCCAGGCCAGTAACAAAGTCCAGCTTGTTCCTCATTGATGCTTACCGACTACCACTTCAAGCACGAGCTGGCGGTTAGGCTTTGCTGTTTTGTCTGGGCTGCCCCTTAATAAAAGTGCTTCTCGATTCCGAGCAGAAAGGCTGGATAAACTGATGGAGGGAGAATTGATTAATTTAATTTAATAGCATATCTATCAAATTTGTTTACTGTAGTGTACTAATGGTTTTAGCTGACAGATGGGGATGTAACGATTCTTGAAAGGGTTGCATTTAACTAGATTATCATTTCCTGCTATCATCGTTTCCTGCCTGCTTTTCTGAGCTGATAGATAATCGCCAAAGAATTATAAGCTACTCTAAAGCCTCTTTTGAAACTCGATGCCAGACAGCTCCTGCAGTTTCTTCTTTTTGAAGTATAATTGGATAGAAGCCTATAACAAACCATTCCTTCCCCCACCTCTGCTAAATATCCAGTAACTTTCTTTGACTGTGCTCAATTGAAGGGTTAGTTCCCACATTACAACAGTGACTACACTCTTTTTAAAAAAAATACTTCATTGGCTGTAAAGCACTTTGAGATGTCCGGTGGTTGTAAAAAGTGCTATACGAGGAATGGCCTCACACTAAACATCCTCAAGACAAAGGTCCTCTACTAACCTGCCCCCGCCACACAGCACTGCCCCCTGGTTATCAAAATCCACGACGAGGCCTTGGACAAAGTGAACCATTTTCCACATCGAAGACGAAGACATCCAACGCCGCCTCCAGTGTGCCAGTGCAGCCTTCGGTCGCCTGAAGAAGAGAGTGTTTGAAGACCAGGATCTCAAAGCCAGCGCCAAGCTCATGGTCTACAGAGTAGTGATTGTCGCCCTCCTATATGGATCAGAGATATGGACTATGTACAGCAGGCACCGCAAAAGACTGGAGATGTACCACCAACACTGCCTCCGCAAGGCCCTGCAAATCTATTGGCAGGATAGACGCATCGACGTAAGTGTTCTCACTCAGGCCAACATCTCCAGCATCGAAACATTGACCACGCTAGATCAGCTCCACCGAATGGGCCACATCGTCCGCATGCCTGACACGAGACTCCCAAAACAAGCGCTCTACTCGGAGCTCCGATACGGCAAGCGAGTCCCAGGTGGGCAGAGGAAACGCTTAAAGGACACCCTCAAAGCCTCCTTGAAAAAGTGCAACATCCCCACCGACACCTGGGAATCCCTGGTCCAAGACTACCCAAAGTAGAGGAAAAGCACCTGAGAACTCATTTTTATTGTGGAAGCAAGTCATCCTTGACTCCGAGGGACTGCCTATGATATATAAATTCAATTCTTTTTCTTTCTAAAATGGGCACCACAATGTATCCAGTGCATGACAGGACCATCATAGTAGCAGAATACAGGTCCAGACACACAATGGCTCAGACAGTAAACTCCCATCTTGGCTGTGCCATCAGGAATGAAAGGACATTGATTGAAGGAGATGAGACTGGAGAGAATTGCTTCAGCTCACTTTTATCATCTGCTGATTGGCCATTGCAGAGTGACATTAGAAGATGTCCAAGAGGTCAGCCCTGTCAAATTCCAACCTGGGAACATAGCATGGCAGGGGATGGGAGCAAGGGCAACTTAAAAATGTGAGAATATCAGTGAAAGTTGAGGAATAAAAGAATCATTCAATTGTCTTTGCCAGGAAAGCAAAAGAGATTTGACGTACTGTCAGTTTCTACTAATTGCCCTGTTTTGTATTGGGTCTACTTCATAATATTTACCATTCTTGGTCTCTTCATTGGTGTTCCTTATCTAAAAATATTGTCACTTTACTAATTGTATGTTGGTTTTACGTGTTTACAACATGAGATGTCAGTCACTTGTTCACTTTGCCCAGAGTGGTAAACATTAGACAATCCTCAGTGTGAGATTTTCAGTCATGAAAATACTATACCGAATGCATTACCTTGTGTCAAAACATAAAACATGGTTAAAATGGCAAGCTGCATTCATCGCAAAGCCATGTGGCCTTAATATATTCCTCTCCCCACTCTGTCTTTCTCTGTGCAACTATTCTTTTTCTTTGTTTCTCTTCTTCTGTCTCTCTCTCTCTCTCTCTCTCTCTCTCTCTCATTTATTTTTCCTATGTTTAACTTTTTCTCATCATAGCCTGGGTGGTTGTGAATTTGCTAGAGCATAGTGATCTAGATCTGGACTGTTCTGGCAGCAATGGTGATATTGAAGATCCTCTATTTATTTTTCTCAACAATTTTCTCTGCTCTTCGCCTGAAGGTGTTGGCTCCAATGTTCGCTGTAGGCTGCACTATGTTCTGCGTGGCCTGTTTCTTTCAAAGTGCGGTCCCTTTCAATTTCTACACCTGCATGGTATTTCCAATATAAAAGCTTGAGTGTCATGCGCGGGACCTTGCAGATTACTGCGCGCCCACACACGCGCGCAGCTTGGAGGGAACATCAGTTGGTTTCTTTCTGTAATTAACATATGACGATATTTACCACTTTCAAGGCCATCAGATTGACGGTTGCAGCTCTCCATTTCTGAGATTGGCTGGGGGATAGCTAATGTAACACCACTTTTTAAAAAAGGAGGGAGAGAGAAAACACGGATTTATAGACCAGTTAGCCTAACATCAGTTGTGGGGAAAATGTTGGAATCAATTATTAAAGATGAAAAAGCAGCGCATTTGGAAATCAGTGACAGGATCGGTCCAAGTCAGCATGGATTTATGAAAGGGAAATCATGCTTGACAAATCTTCGAGAATTTTTTCAGGATGTAACTAGTAGAGTGGACAGGGGAGAACCATTGGATGTGGTGTATTTGGACTTTCAAAAGGCTTTTAACAAGGTCCCACACAAAAGATTGGTGTGCAAAGTTAAAGCACATGGTATTGGGGGTAATGTATTGACGTGGATAGAGAACTGGTTGGCAGACAGGAAGCAGAGAGTCGGGATAAACGTGTTCTTTTCAGAATGGCAGGCAGTGACTAGTGGGGTGCCGCAGGGCTCAGTGCTGGGACCCCAGCTATTTACAATATACATCAATGATTTAGATGAAGGAATTGAGTGTAATATCTCCAAGTTTGCAGATGACACTAAGCTGGGTGGCGGTGTGAGCTGTGAGGAGGATGCTAAGAGACTGCAGGGTGACTTGGACAGGTTGGGTGAGTGGGCAAAATGCATGGCAGATGCAGTATAATGTGGATAAATGTGAAGTTATCCACTTTGGTAGCAAAAACACGAGGGCAGAATATTATCTGAATGGCGGCAGATTAGGAAAAGGGGAGGTGCAACGAGACCTCGGTGTCATGGTACATCAATCATTGAAAGTTGGCATGCAGGTACAGCAGGCGGTGAAGAAGGCAAATGGCATGTTGGCCTTCATAGCTAGGGATTTGGAGTATAGGAGCAGGGAGGTCTTACTGCAGTTGTACAGGGCCTTGGTGAGGTCTCACCTGGAATATTGTGTTCAGTTTTGGTCGTCTAATCTGAGGAAGGACGTTCTTGCTATTAAGGGAGTGCAGCTAAGGTTCACCAGACTGATTCCCGGGATGGCAGGACTGACATATGAGGAGAGACTGGATCGACTGGGCCTGTATTCATTGGAGTTCAGAAGAATGAGAGGGGATCTCATAGAAACATAATAAATACTGACTGGATTGGACAGGAAGAATGTTCCCGATGTTGGGGAAGTCCAGAACCAGGGGACACAGTCTAAGGATAAGGATAGAGAATGAAACAGTTAATTCAGAGACCATGGTCCAGAACTTAAAGAAGGGTAACTTTCAAGGTATGAGGCGTGAATTGGCTAGGATAGATTGGCGAATGATACTTAAGGGGTTGACTGTGGATGGGCAATGGCAGACATTTAGAGACTGCATGGATGAACTACAACAATTGTACATCCCTGTCTGCCGTAAAAATAAAAAAGGGAAGGTGGCTCAACCGTGGCTATCAAGGGAAACCAGGGATAGTATTAAAGCCAAGGAAGTGGCATACAAATTGGCCAGAAATAGCAGCGAACCCGGGGACTGGGAGAAATTTAGAACTCAGCAGAGGAGGACAAAGGGTTTGATTAGGGCAGGGAAAATGGAGTACGAGAGGAAGCTTGCAGGGAACATTAAGACGGACTGCAAAAGCTTCTATAGATATGTAAAGAGAAAACGGTTAGTAAAGACAAACGTAGGTCCCCTGCAGTCAGAATCAGGGGAAGTCATAACGGGGAACAAAGAAATGGCAGACCAATTGAACAAGTACTTTGGCTCGGTATTCACTAAGGAGGACACAAACAACCTTCCGGATATAAAAGGGGTCAGAGGGTCTAGTAAGGAGGAGGAACTGAGGGAAATCCTTATTAGTCGGGAAATTGTGTTGGGGAAATTGATAGGATTGAAGGCCGATAAATCCCCAGGGCCTGATGGACTGCATCCCAGAGTACTTAAGGAGGTGGCCTTGGAAATAGCGGATGCATTGGTGATCATTTTCCAACATTCCATTGACTCTGGATCAGTTCCTATGGAGTGGAGGGTAGCCAATGTAACCCCACTTTTTAAAAAAGGAGGGAGAGAGAAAACAGGGAATTATAGACCGGTCAGCCTGACATCGGTAGTGGGTAAAATGATGGAATCAATTATTAAGGATGTCATAGCAGCGCATTTGGAAAGAGGTGACATGATAGGTCCAAGTCAGCATGGATTTGTGAAAGGGAAATCATGCTTGACAAACCTTCTAGAATTTTTTGAGGATGTTTCCAGTAGAGTGGACAAGGGAGAACCAGTTGATGTGGTGTATTTGGACTTTCAGAAGGCTTTCGACAAAGTCCCACACAAGAGATTAATGTGCAAAGTTAAAGCACATGGGATTGGGGATAGGGTGCTGACGTAGATTGAGAACTGGTTGTCAGACAGGAAGCAAAGAGTAGGAGTAAATGGGTACTTTTCAGAATGGCAGGCAGTGACTAGTGGGGTACCGCAAGGTTCTGTGCTGGGGCCCCAGCTGTTTACACTGTACATTAATGATTTGGACGAGGGGATTAAATGTAGTATCTCCAAATTTGCGGATGACACTAAGTTGGGTGGCAGTGTGAGCTGCGAGGAGCATGCTATGAGGCTGCAGAGTGACTTGGTTAGGTTAGGTGAGAGGGCAAATGCATGGCAGATGAAGTATAATGTGGATAAATGTGAGGTTATCCACTTTGGTGCTAAAAACAGAGAGACAGACTATTATCTGAATGGTGACAGATTAGGAAAAGGGGAGGTGCAACGAGACCTGGATGTCATGGAACTCATTGAATGGCGGTGCAGGCTCGAAGGGCCGAATGGCCTACTCCTGCACCTATTTTCTATGTTTCTATGATAAGGGTTAAGCCATTTAGGACCGAGATGAGGAGAAACCTCTTCACTCAGAGAGTTGTTAACCTGTGGAATTCTCTACCGCAGAGAGTTGTTGAGGCCAGATCATTGGATATATTCAAGAGGGAGTTAGATATGGCCCTTACGGCTAAAGGGATCAAGGGGTATGGAGGGAAAGCAGGAAAGGGGTACTGAGGTGATGATCAGCCATGATCTTATTGAATGGTGGTGCAGGCTCGAAGGACCGAATGGCCTGCTCCTGCACCTATTTTCTATGTTTCCAAGTACCCACCCTGGAAGAAGCGAAAATGTTGCTCCAAATGGTGAGCAAAATGCACCAGAACCAACTTCAACTAGTCCTTTGGATGAAGTGTAACAACAGGCATCTCCTGACTAGTTGGGCAGACTGTGTCTGTCAGTAGGTAGATCAATTTAACTGACTTGCTGAATCCACAGATTTGCCAGACTGTGTCCACACTAATAGATTGATGTTATACAACAAGAACTTTTATTTATATAGCACTTTTAACGTAGTAAAACGTCCTAAGGCGCTTCACAGCAGTGTTATAAGACAAAACGAATACATTTGACACCGAGCCACGTAAGACGAAATTACAGCAGATGAGAGGTAGATTTTTAGGAGCATCTTAAAGGAGGAAAGAGAGGTAGAGGGAGTTCCAGACTTATGGCCCAGGCAGCTGAAGGCACGGCCACCGATGGTTAAGCAGTTATAATCAGGGATACTCAAGAGATCAGAATTTGATGGCTGAAAGTGGGCAGTGTCACTTGATATGAGCAAACTCAATGATCAGCAAATGGTGAATCAATTCCATTATCTATTCAGTGCAGCCTGGCAGGAGGGCAAATTCTATTTAATTGGCAATGAGCAATAATGACCTGCCCTTGGATCTTTAATTGTTCCATGTCTGGTGGGATCTCATCACTGTCATTTCCCAGCTAAGCCTTCACATCAGTCCTGCACAGTGGACACATACAACATCTCTCAGAGCTGACAACAGAGTTGTTTAACTCAATTGTGAATGCAACTTTAATTTTCTGGCTATGGACTTTTTTCAAAGTCTAGGAAGGTCCATACAGACCAGGGTGAGGTTGGGCAGAATGGCTGCCTGCATAATAAGATATATATAAATGCAAATCCCCCAAAATAACTCAGAATGAGGTGCTTTAAAACATTTCTGCATAATAAATAATTTCCAGGAATGCAAAAGAAAACACATTGCTGGCCTGTACTGGACAGGTTGTGAAAACACATTTCATGCAACGAGAAAAAATGGCAGCCGATGGCATCCAATGGCCACAGTGGTGACCATCTGTTCTTCCTGAGGCAGTTCACCTACAGGCAATAGAAATGCAACATCAAAGTAGCCTTTGTGAGCCACTCTACCAATCAGTCATTTCTTCTGCAATTGAGAATTCTGGGAACCAGTGCATCTGAAGTCAGAGTGTTTGATGTCAGTAAATCACCATTTCAAGCACTCACATTTTCACCTAGGTCTGAACATTTTTGCTGCACTACCGTTTTTAGGCTTAACTTTTAGTCTTTACATCTGGGTAAAGTCGGCATTGCACGACGATTCATGGTGCAACTTTAGTCCGATCCGATAGCGCTGCGAGAGAGGCCTTGGGAGGAGGGGAAGGGGAAATTGCAAAAAAACATTCACAAAACCCTTAGCTACTAAATCGCTGAAAAATAATTTAAAAATAAAAACTTTAACATACCTTTTTTGCAGGTCTTCATATTTACCACTGCACAGACAGGTTTGACCCTGTCGGTATTCTGGGCGCAGCGGAGAGTGCCGAAAGTACAACGGTAATGCAATTCGCGGCGTTGCATGTTGGCACTCATCTCCCCGGCGATACTTGAAAGCGCCGCCGTAAAAAGGTGCCTGAGGATCCTGCCGACCGGGTTTTCTCCGCGGAGCGTCAAATCGTGGCAAAAACCTGGTCGCAAACCTGCTGAAAATGCAGCCCAGATCCAAATGCAACTATTTATCCTGTAAATGAACACTGAATCTTGTTTCTAGATTGTGACGAGATGTTTTATTCATCTGATGCATACCAACATCTGAGGCATTCTGGATTCTTAATTAGAAATTATTATTTGCTTTTATATATTACCTTAACACAACACATCTCTCAGCAACTTTGTACACAATGAATTACAAAGTGTAATGTGGTCTATCAGTTTTGAACTTTGCAAATTAACTTCGCCTTGTCATATTCTATAATGGAGGGTCTGACATTAACAAAGGTAATTGAAGTTATTTGGTTTACCTAGCAGGTGGACAGGTAAATTCAGTGGTATTTTCAATCAGTTTTGCATTTCCTCCCCTTTCCTTTGTATACAGCTCCTTGTTTGCAGTTGACTTCTTGTATTCCCGCATATTTAGAACTTCCCCGGGGTAGGGTTGCCAACTCTGGTTGGATGCATTCCTGGAAGTTTCAGCACAGAAGCTCCCACCTCCAACTGCCCCGGCCCATCATTGGTCACCCAACACGTCCACACTTACAGCGCACCGCCATTGGTCATCCATCCTTACAACGCACCACCATTGGTCGTCCATCCTTACAGCGCACCACCATTGGTCATCCATCCTTACAACGCACCACCATTGGTCGTCCATCCTTACAGCGCACCACCATTGGTCGTCCATCCTTACAGCACACCACCATTGGTCGTCCATCCTTACAGCACACCACCATTGGTCGTCCATCCTTACAGCGCACCACCATTGGTCGTCCATCCTTACAACGCACCACCATTGGTCGTCCATCCTTACAGCGCACAACCATTGGTCATCCATCCTTACAACGCACCACCATTGGTCATCCATCCTTACAGCGCACCACCATTGGTCGTCCATCCTTACAGCACACCACCATTGGTCGTCCATCCTTACAGCGCACCACCATTGGTCGTCCATCCTTACAAAGCACCACCATTGGTCGTCCATCCTTACAGCGCACCACCATTGGTCGTCCATCCTTACAACGCACCACCATTGGTCATCCATCCTTACAACGCACCACCATTGGTCATCCATCCTTACAGCGCACCACCATTGGTCGTCCATCCTTACAATGCACCGCCTTCCGACACCAATTGGAAAGTGAATAGACTCTTCATACATAAGAACATAAGAATTAGGAACAGGAGTAGGCCATCTAGCCCCTCGAGCCTGCTCCGCCATTCAACAAGATCATGGCTGATCTGGCCGTGGACTCAGCTCCACTTACCCGTCCGCTCCTCGTAACCCTTAATTCCCTGATTGGTTAAAAATCTATCTATCTGTGACTTGAATATATTCAATGAGCTAGCCTCAACTGCTTCCTTGGGCAGAGAATTCCACAGATTCACAACCCTCTGGGAGAAGAAATTCCTTCTCAACTGGGTTTTAAATTGGCTCCCCCGTATTTTGAGGCTGTGCCCCCTAGTTCTAGTCTCCCCAACCAGTGGAAACAACCTCTCTGCCTCTATCTTGTCTATCCCTTTCATTATTTTAAATGTTTCTATAAGATCACCCCTCATCCTTCTGAACTCCAACGAGTAAAGACCCAGTCTACTCAATCTATCATCATAAAGTAACCCCCTCATCTCCAGAATCAGCCTAGTGAATCGTCTCTGTACCCCCTCCAAAGCTAGTATATCCTTCCTTAAGTAAGGTGACCAAAACTGCACGCAGTACTCCAGGTGCGGCCTCACCAATACCCTATACAGTTGCAGCAGGACCTCACTGCTTTTGTACTCCATCCCTCTCGCAATGAAGGCCAACATTCCATTCGCCTTCCTGATTACCTGCTGCACCTGCAAACTAACTTTTTGGGATTCATGCACAAGGACCCCCAGGTCCCTCTGCACCTCAGCATGTTGTAATTTCTCCCCATTCAAATAATATTCCCTTTTACTGTTTTTTTTTTCCCAAGGTGGATGACCTCACACTTTCCGACATTGTATTCCATCTGCCAAACCTTAGCCCATTCGCTTAACCTATCTAAATCTCTTTGCAGCCTCTCCGTGTCCTATAAACAACCCGCTTTCCCACTAATCTTTGTGTCATTTGCAAATTTTGTTACACTACACTCTGTCCCCTCTTCCAGGTCATCTATGTATATTGTAAACAGTTGTGGTCCCAGCACCAATCCCTGTGGCAAACCACTAACCACCGATTTCCAACCCGAAAAGGACCCATTTATCCCGACTCTCTGCTTTCTGTTCCCCAGCCATTTCTCTATCCATGCTAATACATTTCCTCTGACTCCGCGTACCTCTATCTTCTGCAGTAACCTTTTGTGTGGCACCTTATCGAATGCCTTTTGGAAATCTAAATTCACCACATCCATCGGTACACCTCGATCCACCATGCTCGTTATATCCTCAAAGAATTCCAGTAAATTAGTTAAACATGATTTCCCCTTCATGAATCCATGCTGCATCTGCTTGATTGCACTATTCCTATCTAGATGTCCGCTATTTCTTCCTTAATGATCGTTTCAAGCATTTTCCCCACTACAGATGTTAAACTAACCGGCCTATAGTTACCTGCCTTTTGTCTGCCCCCTTTTTTAAACAGAGGCGTTACATTAGCTGCTTTCCAATCCGCTGGTACCTCCCCAGAATCCAGAGAATTTTGGTAGATTATAACGAATGCATCTGCTATAACTTCCGCCATCTCTTTAATACCCTGGGATGCATTTCATCAGGACCAGGGGACTTGTCTACCTTGAGTCCCATTAGCCTGTCCAGCTCTATCCCCCTAGTGATAGTGATTGTCTCAAGGTCCTCCCTTCCCACATTCCTGTGACCAGCAATTTTTGGCATGGTTTTTGTGTCTTCCACTGTGAAGACCGAAGCAAAATAATTGTTTAAGGTCTCAGCCATTTCCACATTTCCCATTATTAAATCCCCCTTCTCATCTTCTAAGGGACCAACATTTACTTTAGTCACTCTTTTCCGTTTTATATATCTGTAAAAGCTTTTACTATCTGTTTTTATGTTTTGCGCAAGTTTACCTTCGTAATCTATCTTTCCTTTCTTTATTGCTTTTTTAGTCATTCTTTGCTGTTGTTTAAAATTTTCCCAATCTTTTAGTTTCCCACTAACCCAATTGGATGATTCTTGATCAGTCAAACAACCTTTATCCCCACCTCTAATATTTTTACAACTAATAAACAAAAGAGTTCACTTTGTTAATGACCCTATGATTTTTCTCCTGGGTTGCTTGCAGTAGTATCCTGGAGATTAATCTTTAATTCCTGGAAACTCCAGGACAATCCTGGAGGGCGGACAACCCTACTGGGTCAGTACACCACTTGGTTTGTTGCTGAGCCATACAGACTGCCAAATTGCCAGGTTTGAATAGAGAGCCAAATCTCTGGCCACTGCAATTATTGTTAATTTCAGCATTCAGGGACTGTATTGACTTGATAGTTGCAGAGTAATGCTCCTTCTATATACACACAGACAAATACTGTGTCTATGTCAATGTATCATTTCTATTTCCAACACCAGATATTAGCTTCTTTGTGATGGCCGGTTTCTGCCAAATTATAGGTACTTTGTAATAGAAACCTTCACCTATGGGGAACAGAATTTAAATATCTCAAACTGATTTCACTTCGGCCCCTGCAGCCAGCCAGCACTGTGAGAAACTTGCTTCCCCTTTCGTCCCCTCTGCTTGTCTGAATTTAAACCCAAGTTAGGAATAAGAAAGGACAGTGTCTAATCCCGTTGTGCTAACCAGCCACCAGATTGTTGACTCTGTTAAATCCAGAAGTCAGTCAGTTGTAGTAAACAGCTTAGATTGTTCAATGGACTTGCACATTCTTACATTTATTCTGCAATGTCATAAGAACATAAGAAATAGGAGCAGAATAAGCCATTTGACCGTTCGAGCCCACACCGCCATTTACTAATATCATGGCTGATCTGATCTTGGGCTCAGCTTCACTTCCCTGCCCGCTCCCCATAACCCTTCACTCCCTTACTGTTCAAAAATCTGTCTATCTCCACCTTAAATATATTCAATGTCCCAGCCTCCACAGCTCTCTGGGGCAGAGAATTCCACAGATTTACGACCCTCAGAGAAGTTGTTCGTCCTCATCTCAGTTCTAAATGGACGACCGCTTATTCCTAAACTATGCCCCCTAGTTCTAGATTTCCCCACGAGGGGAAACATCCTCTCTGCATCTACCTTGTCGAGTCCACTCAGTATTTTTTTCAATAAGATCACCTCTCATTCTTCTAAACTTCAATGAGTATAGGCCCAACCTGCTCAACCTTTCTAAATAAGTCAACCACCCCCCATCTCAGGAATCAACCGAATGAACCTTCTCTGAACTGCCTCCAATGCAAGTATATCCTTCCTTAAATAAGGAGACCAAAACTGTACACAATACTCCAGGTGTGGTCTTACCAATACCCTGTACAGTTGTCACTTTATCAGATATGTATGATAGTGATTATATTTAATTTGTACAAAGTCAGTGATTTTTTTTTTCTTTCCCAGCTTGAGGTGAAGTTGTCGATGAAATTCACCAGTCGTGAATTCAGCTTGAAACGAATGCCATCCCGAAAACAGACGGGGGTCTTTGGTGTAAAGATTGCAATAGTCACCAAGTGAGTAATCTTTCTCTCGTCCTCTGTCAATATTACTCCACTGTGCAAAATTAGAAAACTGGAGATCCCTGATGGATTAATGAATAAATGCACTCTAAGCCATACAGACTACAAGGTTGCATGTTCAATCCCCGCTCTGTGCTGTTAGCTGATTTCAGTAGGGGTACTACAATTGACCTCAGTGCCCCAGGTGAGTGAGAAGAAAATTCAACCAGGGTTCCCACTCCTGATCACCACGCTGGTAAGTGTTTATGTTTGGGCATCAGGTGAGAACTGGACAGAGAATGGCGGTGATGCCCTCTGTGGTTGAATAGCTTACTGTTTGGGCTCGCCTATGAATATGACCGTTTGGAAGAGGTTAGGAGAGAAAGGGAGGAATGTGGAGAGAGGAACAAGAGTTTCATCCAGCAGCAGCTGAAAAGCAGAGAACCTTAAGCTATCACCTCAGGTTTATGTGGTCAGAGGTTTCCGTCCATGCAAAGAGCAGGACTTACTCTAGGCCATGTAGGTCCAACATTTTAATGGAGCTGTAGTAACAGATTTCCTCCGTGATTACCGTTGCCACAAAGGGTTGTTAGTCTGGCAACAATAACTCCGCTCATGATTCACACACGAGTGGATTTATAACCAGCTTCATTACATTGACTAATAACAGTATTCTATTTTATATAACTGTTCTGCAGCGTTATATTGAATAATGAGATGTCATGCAAATAATACAACCTGGTTCCCAGACCTGGAGTGATCACTTTCGGCTCTCGGCTGTGGGCCTCCGACTGACCCTGAGAGCCCCATGAGAACAACGCACCCGTGTTTCCAAGGAGCGGAATGACTAGCTCCAGCCTTTCAACCTAAATATATCTCAGGAATGCTGGACAATCCTGTCCCTGTACAGCTCTCAGCATTGTTAGCTTTACATGGATATCCCATTTCAAGCACATTTCTGAAAATTGAGATGTCTGTAACCTATTTGGCTGCGGAAGGTGTTGATGAGCTCCAAAAATTGTTTTACTTCACTATAATTTCACTTAACCCAATCTACTCTTTCAGATACAGGTAACATGTTTAGCATAAAACAACGGAGTGACTTTTTGTCCTAACTTGCGCTTCTGCATGTGCGTCTGCTGACACATGCACAGAAGCAAGTTAGGACAAATAGTCTCCGACTCCACGCCCCCCGCCCCCAGCACAGTTTACACTAACCCTTTTCTGTGCATGCGTCGGAACCAGCCCCGAACACCACATTGCCTGCTCCCCGCTGGGCCCCGAGCTCCCTGCTGGGCCCCGAGCCCTGATAATTACAATGTAGTTAAAGGGTTTCGGTGATCCTTCAAACGTCAAAATGAAGTTTGTGGCTTATAGCCATTTATGTGAATCCTGAAATCAAATTATTGTTTTAAAATAGTTCTTTAGTATAGCATGATACAGCACAGAAGGAGGCCTTTCGGCCCATCATGCCTGTGACGGCTCTTTGGTAGAGCTATCCAATTAGTTCCACTCCCCATAGTCCTGTATTTTTTTCTCTTCAAATATTTATCTAATTCCCTTTTGAAAGTTATTATTGAATCTGCTTCCACCATCCTTTTAGGCAGTGCATTCTCGATCATAGAAACTCGCTGTGTAAAAAAAAAAATGCTTCCTCATTTTGCCTTTGGCCCTTTTGCCAGTCACCTTAAATCAGTGTCCTCTGGTTACCGACGCTTCTGCCCCGAGAAATAGTTTCTCCTTATTTGCTCTATCAAAACCATTCATGATTTTGAACATTTCTGTCAAATCTTCTCTTAACCTTCTCTGCTCTAAAGAGAACAACCCCAGCTTCTCCAGTCTCTCCACATAACTGAAGTCCCTCATCCCTGGTGCCATTCTAGTAAATCTCTCTGGACCCTCACATTGTCCTTGACATTTGTCCTAAAATGTGGTGCTCAGAATTGAACACAATACTCCAACTGAGGCCTAACCAGTGTTTTATAAAGGTTTATGATAACTTCCTTGCTTTGCTGTACACCCTGGCTGCCACATGATGCACCAGCTTGGCACCACCCCACACCAGCTCCATAAAGCATCCCTGCAATGCCCAGGCCATTCCTTTCCATTGCAGGAGGTACAGTTATGTCTCATCATTCACTACAACTCACCTAAGCCACTTCCAAAGGTGTTCAAAGATCTGTCCAAGAAGGCAAAGTGTTGAAAATAAAGATTTTGATGTTTGACAACACATTAGCAGAAACTTTACATCAGTATTGATGATAACACCCAAGTGCCCTTGTGTGTTAGTTGGTATGATTGGAAAAGGATGAGGGTGAGTTTGAGGGATGGCTAGTGAGATGGGGATGTGATAATGTAGCTAGAGAGAGAGGGACAGGTGAAGGTGCAAGGTAAGTTGGTGTGAGTAAGTATGTGCAGGAGTAGGGTAGGGAATGCAGAGTGATGGGGATGTGAGGAGTGGCACAGCAGGATGAGGTTGAGTGTGGTTTTGCAGTAACATTTCATGATCTACTGAGATAGTGGAAAGGTTTGCACCACTGCAGCCAGTTCCTCCTGACAGCATCCCTGCTTGTGCCCTCCAATGTGCAACCAGGCTGTGTTGGTGCCCTGGGGAGGTCTCTTCCACCCATGGGAAGGGAAGAGAACCTCCCTGTGTGCTGTGACTCCCTCCATAAACATCTGGAGGGATTGATGGGAGAGCCTGGGTGCAGCCGTTCACTAGATTGATTCCTGTGATGAGGGGATTGACTTATGAAGATAGGTTGAGTAGTTTGGGCCTATACTCATTGGAGTTCAGTAGAATGAGCGGTGACCTTATCAAAACATACGATAATGAGGGAGCTCGACGAGGTGGATGCAGAGAGAATATTTCCACTCATACGGGAATCTGAAACTAAGGGACATAGTCTCAGAATTAGGGGCCGCCCATTTAAAACTGAGATGAGGAGGAATTTCATCTATCAGAGGGTTGTAAATCTGTGGAGTTCTCTGCCCCAGAGTGCTGTGGAGGCGGGGTCATTGAATATATTTAAGGCGGAGATACAGATTTTTGAGCGATAAAGAGTTATGGGGAGCGGGCAGGGAAGTGGAGCTGAGTCCATGATCAGATCAGCCATGATCTTATTGAATGGCGGAGCAGGCTCGAGGGGCCAGGTGGCCTAATCCTGCTCCTTTTTCTATTTTTTTTGTTCTTGCCAGTGTCTGCAGCACCTCAATGCTTCAGAACACTGACAGCACAACTGTCAAAATGTATGTGGGCACGGTCCCTTTAAGGAAATTGGCTGATGACATCAGCAGACCTGTTTTCATTTAATTGGCCGGGAACCTCAAAGGGCAGGTGGAGGATTGGAGGACTGCTAATGTAGTACCCTTGTTTAAGAAGGGAGAAAGGGATAGGCTGAGTAATTACAGGGCTGTCAGCCTAACCTCCGTGGTGGAAAAAATATTGGAAAAAATCCTGAAAGACAGGATAAATCTACATTTGAAAAGGTAAGGATTAATTAGGGACAGTCAGCACGGATTTGTTAAGGGAAGATTGTGTTTGACTAACCTGATTGAATCGAGGAAGACTTGCTTCCACTCTTAACATGAGTTCTTAGGTGGCTGTACAGTCCAATTATGAGAACCACAGTCTCTGTCACAAGTGGGACAAATAGTCGTTGAGGGAAGGGTGGGTGGGACTGGTTTGCCACACGCCCTTTCCACTGCTTGCGCTTGATTTCTGCATGCTCTCAGTGTCGAGACTCAAGGAACTCAGCGCCCTCCCGGATGCACTTCCTCCATTTAGGGCGATCTTAGGGACTCCCAGGTGTCAATGGTAACCAGGAGGATCAACGAGGGTAGTGCGTACGATGTAGTATATATGGACTTTAGCAAGGCTTTTGATAAGGTCCCACATGGTAGACTGGTCATGAAGGTTAAAGCCCATGGGATCCAGGGCAAAGTGGCAAGTTGGATCCAAAATTGGCTTGGAGGTAGGAAGCAAAGGGTAATGATTGATGGATGTTTTTGTGACTGGAAGGATGTTTCCAGTGGGGTTCCGCAGGGCTCAGTACTGGGTCCCTTGCTTTTTGTAGTATATAATCAACGATTTAGATTTGAATATAGGGAGTATGATTAAGAAGTTTGCAGACGACACTAAAATTGGCTGTGTGGTTGATAATGAAGAGGAAAGTCATGGGCTGCAGGAGGATTATCAATCTACTGGTCAGGTGGGCAGAGCAGTGGCAAATGGAATTTAATTCAGAGACATGTGAGGTGATGCACTTTGGGAAGGCTAATAAGGAAAGGGTATACACATTAAGCGGTAGGTCACTTAGCAGTGTAGATGAACAAAGGGACCTTGGAGTGCTTGTCCACAGATCCCTGAAAGTAGCAGGCCAGATGGATAAGGTGGTTAAGAAGGCATACGGAATGCTTGCCTTTATTGGCCGAGGCATAGTATATAAGAGCAAAGTGGTTATGCTTAAATTATAATACTTTGCTTAGGCCACAACTGGAGTACTGCGTGCAGTTCTGGTCGCCGTATTATAGGAAGGACGTGATTGCACCAGAGAGGGTGCAGAGGAGATTTACTAGGATGCTGCCTGGAATGGAGAATCTTAGTTATGAGGACAGATTGGATAGGCTGGCTTTGTTCTCATTGGAACAGAGAAGGTTGAGAGGAGACCTCATTGAGGTGTACAAAATATTGAGGAGCCTGGACATAGTGGATATTAAGGGCCTATTTCCTTTGGTGGTAGGGGGGCATAGTTTTAAGGTGGCTGGTGGAAGGCTTAGAGGGGATTTAAGGAGGGGCTTCTTTACGCAGAGGGTTGTGGAGATCTGGAACTCGCTGCCTGGAATATTGGTGGATGCAGAAACCCTCCCCACTTTTAAGAGATGGTTGGATGGGCACTTAAAGTGCAGTAACCTGCAGGGTTATGGACCTCGAGCTGGTAATTGGGATTAGACTGGATGACCTTTTGTTGGATGGTGCAGATATAATGGTAAGTACTGCAGGGAATAGAATACGACCAGAGTGGTGATTTGGACTAGTTTCGATCGCCCTGATGGGTCGGAGAGGAATTTTCCCAGATTTTTTTCTCCCTAAATTGGCCGGGGTTTTTATCTGGTTTGTGCCTCTCCCAGGAGATCACATGGCTGCAGTTTGGGTGGAGTGTAGAATGTTTCAGTTTAACGGGTGTCGCAGTTGTGTGAGGCGGACTGGTTGGGCTGGGTGCTCTTTGCCTTTCTGTCATTGTTCATAGGTTTATATGTAACCTTCAGGGCTGCTGACCGAGGGCCGTGCGGCTCTGTCAGTCGGTGCGGACATGATGGGCCGAAATGGCCTCCTCCTGCGCTGTAAATTTCTGTGTTTCTAACAAGCCCAATCTAGGGAAAGTCATGCGGGAAGCTGACATGGGTCACAACCCACCTCTCTCCCTCCTCGGTAAGAAAAATCAAGCCCTTTTAATGGAAGTGGGTGAGTGGAGCCCACATACACTGCTCCACGAAAATTGCGTCTAATCATGCATGAGTACTAAACCTGGTTTAACACCTCCAGGCAAGCACAAATTATGTTAATCAACAATTAGGACCAAAATTGCATTCCAAAACCAGACTTTTTTTTTAAAAAAAGGTGTGTCTTCTTAGTACAGCACCCATTTAGTGCCCGTTTTCACCCTGTCACCAAAATATCCCCCAGGTATTTAAAAGCAAGTGACGGCCCGGATTCTTAAATGTAGGATCAGGAGGAACATTCATGCTCCTCTCGGCACCACATTCAGTTTACTATAGGTTTAAAACTTACCTTGTAGGCGTTGACCTCCTCAAACCCAAAGCAGTGAGGACCTCGAACAGCATTAGGCCCCTTATTTACACATGTAATGTGTGTAATGACTGTTTCATGTGTGGAGGCTGCATGATATTTTTGTCCTTTCCTAATATGGCGGGTGGCGCACAACTTGCTGAACATATGCTTGCGGTTCCTGTCCTCCATATTGCGTCCTTAGTAGGGCCTTTAGCGCCCAAAATATGGTTGCTGCATGGCCGCATTTCTAAGCCGATATGTTGTACATTCATTTCCTTTGATCAAACAGTTTGGTTGTATTGAGTTGAGTTTTGTTCCCTGACAATTACTCTGCAGTTCAGCCCTTGAGCTTACCCACAGTAGGTCCACAGAGCTCGACACTCAAAATATAGCTCACAGCAATTTCAATTTTTCAGTTTGGACCAACGCTACAATTCTAGCCTGAATGGAGAGTCAGAAGCTGACCGGCCTCTGCAGTGAAGAGCAGTGAGATTTTGTTCAGTGTCAGTTCAGCCCTCGACAATGATTATAAAACTCAAACTGCTTTGCACCACTGCTGAACCTGTAATGTGATTACAGCTTAAAGGTCTGGATTTTCGGTTGCCTGACGCCTCAGTTAGCGGCCAGCGGGGGCGTTAATGGGAGCGTAGGAGGTTACCAACCGCGAGCACAGCTTTTTGCACCCCGACCGAAAATTCATTGGAGGCTCACTGGGGGATTAAAGCAGTTGTACCCGGCTGCTGACGATCAGTGCGATCCTGACGTCAGTCCTCGTGCAATGCCCACGCTTGGGCCCTGGTTGGTAAATTAGGTGCGATCGCCAAGAGCAACGTCTGGTAAACAATCGGTACAGGCTTGCAGAGTCACTAACTGGTGGCTGCATAAAGGGATGAGGAAGTGCTTCCCTCGAAGGTCACAGTCAGTGCAACGTTTACACACAGCACGGTGGTGAGCCTTCGAGTTTGCAGCAGACAGACAGACATAACAGTTGAGCTTAAGAGAAACTTATTTGTAAAACTTTAATGGGGGCATTACTAGTTCGCCAGCGTCGCATTTTACATGCTCCAGCAAGACGTGGTGAAGAGAGAAGGGCTGTTGGCCATGTCGGCGGCCGAAGGAGGACAGCCCCTAGATGTCGGGGCAGGAGGCCTTACCCCCCACGGCTTTTCCACCAGCAACGCTCCTATCTGGACCTCTTCAAGGAGCAGTGTGTCAGAAGGCTGTGCTTCTGAAAGGTGGTCGGTACAGAGATATGCCATCGGCACCAGGGCTGCGCTGCCTGTCGCAGTGAAGGTCACGGTGGCATTCACCTTCTATACCTTCCAGGCTGTATCAGGGGATTGTTGTGAAGTGCCTTGGCACGTTTTACTATGTTAAAGATGCTATATAAATAAAAGTTATTCTTATTATTATATGCAGTGTCTGACAATTTGCAGCATCCACAAGTCACACAGGCTCTCGATACCCGTAGCATGGACTTCATTCATTTCTCGACCAGGGATAAACAGGATGAGTGCGCATGTGGATTTGCCAGGACAGCGGGCTTCCCGAGGGTGCAAAGAGCAATTGACTGCATGTACATGGCCTTGTGAGCACCATTCTAGAATGCAGAGGTATTCAGAAACAGAAACCACTCCCTGAATGTGCAGCTGGTGTGCGACCACACGCAGTACATCCTCGCAGTCAATGCTCGCTATCCTGGAAGCACACATGATGCCTTTATTGTGCGGGAGAGCACGGTGCCTCGACTGTTTCAGCCCCCACGACGAGGCCGAGGCTGGTTGCTCGGGGATAAGTGATATGGCCTGGCCACCTGGCTAATGAACCCCCCCTCCACAACCCTACCACAGAGCCAGAGGAACGCTACAATGAGAGCCATGCCGCCACCCACAACTATAGGGGTGCTGAAGCAGTGATTCTGTGCCACGACTGCTCCGGAGGCAGCCTTCAACACTCCCCTCAACAGATCTCACTATTCATTGTGGTGTGCTGCATGCTGCACAACTTGGCCATCATGAGGGCCCAGGCCTTGCCAGTGGGGATTGCAGGCCCACCTCAGGAGGAAGGGGAGGTGGAGGAGCGGACGCCCCGACTGTCCAGCAAGGTGACAAGGACCAGCAGCAGCCATGGAGGAGGCAGCCTGCCAATGTTGGTAGCGGCAGGGCAATTCGGCAGTGGCTCATAAGGGAACACTTGGCTTAAATGGAGGGAGCTGAAGGATGCAGCTAATAATGACCGCACATTGTGCCACGATAAAGCCACATATCCATAAAAACTCAAGTCATAAACCACCAGTGGCTGAAGGAAACGCTCAAACTTACATTTTAATTGCAACACATCCCTCCAACAACCCCAAAAATCCCACCCCCTTAAATGAAACAAAATGGAGCACCCGCCCATTCAAATTATACAACATCAGATCTTGGCCATTTTCATTAAAACCCCACCCCCTCAAATAAAACAAAATGAATAACCTGTCCACCATGATGTAAATCAGACACTTATAATCAGTGTGTTTTCCCATGGCATTTCCCACCCCTCTGCCTCACTCCACTCCCTCGCCTACTGCTCCCCGCTTGAGGGCTGCTGTGTGTCTGAGGAATGCAGGTCAGATGGACAAGGAGGAGGCCCTGGATCAGCTGTGGGCATGGAGGGACTGACTGCATCGCCTCACGATGGGCGGCAGCAGTGTGGGATGGTTGGGGTGCAGGGCGTGTTGGGTGCAAAGGTGGGCTGGCAGTGGTGGGAATCAGAATGCTGTCATCGTGAGGAAGGACAGCACCTTCCATTTCCAGCGGCACGCTGGCACCACTCCGGCGCAGTGCCAGATCATCAGGAGCAATATGTGCCCCCACAGATTGCTAACCTGCTGCAGCAGCATCTGTTCCTCATCTGACTGGGGGAGACCGAGAGGATAGCGCCAGACACAGCTTGCATGGCAGCATTCTGAGACTGAATAAACGCAGGGAGTGCCTGAGAATGAGGCACTGCAGCCTGAGAGAGAGAGAGACACTGCAGCCTGAGAGAGAGGGAGACACTGCAGCCTGAGAGAGAGAGAGAGAGAGACACTGCAGCCTGAGAGAGAGGGAGACACTGCAGCCTGAGAGAGAGAGAGAGAGAGACACTGCAGCCTGAGAGAGAGAGAGAGAGACACTGCAGCCTGAGAGAGAGAGAGAGAGAGAGAGAGACACTGCAGCCTGAGAGAGAGAGAGAGAGACACTGCAGCCTGAGAGAGAGAGAGACACTGCAGCCTGAGAGAGAGAGAGAGAGAGAGACTGCAGCCTGAGAGAGAGAGAGAGAGAGAGACACTGCAGCCTGAGAGAGAGAGAGAGAGAGAGAGAGACTGCAGCCTGAGAGAGAGAGAGAGAGAGACTGCAGCCTGAGAGAG